>NC_091823.1:132545244-132850727 GCF_038994185.2 Dermacentor albipictus | reverse complement strand
CAATTAGTGGCACCTCGGTGCTCCATAGCACTCAGCCAGAGATTGTGTGGGCCCGTAATCATCTCCGTGCTTCCTACTAAACTAGGGAGCGCAGTTAATGCTTTCTTGGGTTCTTTTCTTGTTTGAATTCGTTTCGTTGCTTTTGTGTCGCCTTATTTCTAACGCGGAAGTAAGAATTGTAAGGTGCTATCGCAAAGAAAGAAACAAGTGAAAGTGCGGGGCGAGGAATTATGAATAACGGTTTTAGCCAAGCGCCCTCGCGTACGTCATTGCGTCCACTTTATGAAGGCTGTGAACGTAGTTGAATCAATATTCGCTGTGTGAAAAATGTACTTTCAGGCGAAAAAGAAAAACCACCTAATTTGCTAAATTTGTGTTGTTTCCATTGCATACCAGGGCTTCAGAATATGCATTTCCAGGTATCCCAGAGGATATGAACCGCTAAGAATTCGCCTGGTGAAGTACCGCTCTGTAATTCATCACATCGACGTACCTGAACTTTGTTTTTTTCCTATAAAACACCTGTATTTTTCATTATGAGAAGTATCTTAAGCCTTCAATTGGCTTGTTTTGCCCAAATACGTTTTCAGCTGTAAACAAAGAAAGAAGAAAGGAGTCCTTTCTGCACAAATTACTCAGACATGGTGAGCAAACGAATGGAATTTATAATATACTCCACCCATATGCACATTAGGTCAACTATCACTAAAAGAAATCGTGAACTCCCCAATCACCAAGCGTATTGTACAATTTTTAGGAAACTCCTGCGAACGGAAACCTTCTCCCTCTTTACTCATCTCAGTAGGGCTGCTTCTGCACGCTATTCAGAGGCTTCACCATCAACTGTCTAACACTTTGCAAGTCCACTCATCCGTACTCGCCCCGCTTCCTGCTAAAGCGTAAGTTGTGTGGTTGTCTAAGCATGTTCCTTGATTCTGAATTTGCGGGTCATTCAGTGCATTCCAAGGAGTTTCGCTTCGCTGCGAATGACGTACCAATGTTTTTACGCATGTCAGCATGGTGGCAAGGCTGCTGATTGTTGCTGATTAGTTACTTGCGGCTCCTACAAGAAAAAAAAAGGAGTTAGCTGTCATGCATAGGTCAATGCACCAAACATTATCGGCGTAATCATAGGAGACACAAGAAAGCAGTACGGAGAATGAAGCAATGATGCAGACGTAATATTACATTTGAAAGAAACGACGTGTAGTGCTTACTGCAGGCGAAATCGAAGTGATGCCTGCCTGAGGGCATATGCCCAATCATCGCAGGGTAAATACGGAAAAAAAAGAAAGAAAGTTGTTTGCAAAGTCATGCAGACTTGCAGTGATAAGCAGTAGAAAGGCAAATGAAGTATCAACATGGAATAAAACGTTTTGTAAAGCAGACTTGTCTTGGTCCGACGTTCAAATTATTGCCGCAGTCTGCAACAGAATTGTATGTGGGAGTGAACATTTTTCTTTGGAATCCAACCATCACTCTGTTGTCGTCTGCACATGGGCATTCTTAGCGCCTTCACACACGCTGAAATTGAAGGTCGCACACTTGATTATGTTTTTTAATGTATTTCGCCCACAAGAGTGAAGGCTCGTTTTGACAAGTGGCGCTCAAACCAGGCCACTTGCGGAATTCTTCAGGCCAGTTTTCGTCCACAGGTGTATTTGAGTGTTACACTTGCTGGTCTGCCTAACAGTCCATTGAAATGTCTGCGTAAATGTCTACCAACACGCCACCGGTGTTTTGTGTAGTACACTGCTCATTTCTCACGCTATTTCCGCTGAAAAATGCAATGCCAACTAGACCGATGGCGCATCGTTTCTCTAAAGATCTATTTGAGATGGGCAATTGTATGGTGCTGTACCCTTTAACTCAATGAAATTTTCGTAAGTATTGCTGATCGCTCAAGCATTCGACCGCAAATAAGCAAAACATTGCAAATTCCATTGTTATAATTTCAACGGATATGCTGATGAAACCATTCTTGAGATTTTTTCACCTGCGCTGGAGGTTACAGCCTATCATTCTTGACAGCGAGTTCAAGCGTGATACTAACGCCAGACATGCGCAAAGCATACGTAGTCCAACTGCGAGCAAACAGCGGCATTGTAGATAAGAAGCAGGCATGGTCTATCTGAACCCCATGATCGGTGGGATAGAAGTTTTATTGAATTGATGGATTGGAGAGATTTATGTTCTGCATATGCGTTGTGTGCTTTGAAGTTGACTTTCGTGACAAAGATTACACCAAGAAATTTGTGTTTTTCATTTACTGCGATTTTGCCTCTTTATTGTGCAGTGTTAGATCAAATGCGAGACCTCAGGGTAAACTGAATGGCACAGACACAGTTTTCGCTGGTTAAAATTTGAAACAAATTTCATTTGCCCACCGCACTGTAGTGTTTACGCCTAGCGTGAGTTCACGCTCGCAAGTAAGCATGCTACAAGAGGACCAAGTTGTATGTCATCGACCCATAATAATATATTAAGGAAGAAGAAATAACTATAGTTATCGAGCTGAGATTAATGAGAAAACGT
The DNA here is from genome assembly GCF_038994185.2 of Dermacentor albipictus. Lineage (NCBI taxonomy): Eukaryota > Metazoa > Arthropoda > Arachnida > Ixodida > Ixodidae > Dermacentor > Dermacentor albipictus. The sequence continues at coordinate 132,848,192 of NC_091823.1, read as the reverse complement.
GTAATACTTAACATTTCACCTGATGGCACTCCATTTTTCTTTTGCAACAGCTTGACATAGTTGCAACAAATATCACGTCATAGATACGGTCCTCCAGGTAGCATTTGATTATACCAAACAGGCACACTTTTATTTCATACGTGTCCTAGTCCAAGTCAGAAGTTATGTCGGGTCATAAGTTTTTGATAAGTGAAAGAAAACAGAGACGCAACATTACCTTTAGACGAAAGATTCAAATATTTTCGTCTCTGAACTCACTAATTCGTAATTGTGCTGCGACTGAATCTAACACCACACTGACACTGACCGAGTAATCCGCAACACTCCGGAAAGTGGCCACGTCGTTCGCTGACCATTCTTTTCTATTTTTTTTTCACCAGCTGGTTAAAGCAATAGAAATATATCTGTTCGGAAGGGAGCCTTCCGTTATATGCTTTAGAAGCAGAATAACTGTCGCCTTCTTGCAGGCTTTTGGAAGCTAACCTTACGTCCAGAACTTGGTTAAAGGATGCAGGATTGTGTCGTATATGTACGCATGTGGGTGTCACCACATTTAACAGCCTATGTTATGCGGACCCTCTGAATGGCTCTTTCCTAAATTGATCGCATCGAATACTTCGGTGTTGTTAAAAGGACACTTATACAGCTCAATCCTATTCAGTGATATCGGTAGTTTCTTCTTTTCTGCCGTGTTCTGGATTTTAGCAAACTCGGGAGTGCTCGAAATTACAGCAAAGTGCTCCCTAAGAATATTTGTTCATCCTTTAAGATCAGCTTTATGGTCAAATATAGGCAGTATGCATTCTCTGTAACCACCGTCAATCTTTAAAGAAGGGCAAATGAGACATCCACTCAGTCGTAGCAATTGCTACAAAGGAAACCCATACGGGTTCCTTGAAAGAAAAGCCTCGCAGTTGAAAAAAAATTGTTCCTGGTGCGCGACTCGAATCCGGGACCAATGCCTTCCTGGCGCAGCCGCTCTACCTTCTGAGCTAACCAGGCGGCTATAATTTTCCCTTAATTAAGTACTTTTCTCCACCTCGCGGGTATCCGCAGAACTGTTACGTCGAACCGTCAATCTTTCTCACTTTTTCTCACTATTTTACTGCTCGTACGACTGTTTGCAGAGCTGACATATTCCACCCATGATGACCTTTTTGCTATCCGTGTTTTCCTCCTGCCCTAACTTCGCTTTTGCTTGAATAGCAAAAAAAGTTTTAAACGTTGGTATCTCCTTACTCGAGAACACGCACAGTATTCTTTCCTGCAGGATTTTTGTTCGCGTCGTTCCACCACGGTTTTGGTCTACGAGGAAACTTCTCTTATGAAAGCGGTATGCAGTTTGTAGCCGATTCTGAATGTTTTCTAGTAATCGCATCGTACAATTCATCGACATTAATTGCGAAGATTTCGTCAATTTTGATTTCAGAGGTTTCCAAAAAATTACACCAGCATGCTATACCCAGCTTGTACCTCAGTCTTCGTACTGAGATTGTTGGAGGTGCGCCAGTCAGTTTAAGTACAATAGGAAAGTGGACGCATCCACGCGGATTTCCCCTAACATCCAAGGTAAAACCATAGCAAGGGACGGTGTGCCACAAGAGAGGTTTATGCTTCGAATCATCATCATCATCATCATCATCATCACCACCACCATCGTCATCATCATCATCATCAGCCTGGTTACGCCCACTGCAGGGCAAAGGGATCTCCCATATTTCTCCAACAACCCCGGTCATGTACTAACTGTCGCCAAGCCGTCCCTGCAAACTTCTTAATCTCATCCGCCCACCTAACTTTCTGCCGCCCCCTGCTACGCTTCCCTTCCCTTGGGATCCAGTCCGTAACCCTTAATGACCATCGGTTATATTCCCTCCTCATTACATGTCCTGCCCATGCCCATTTCTTTTTCTTGATTTCAACTAAGATGTCATTAACTCGCGTTTCTTCCCTGACCCAATCTGCTCTTTTCTTATCCCTTAGCGTTACACGTATCATCCTTCTTTCCATAGCTCGTTGCGTCGTCCTCAATTTGAGTCGAACTCTTTTCGTAAGCCTCCAGGTTTCTGCCCCGTAGGTGAGTACTAGTAAGACACGGCTATTATATACTTTTTTCTTGAGGGATAGTGGCAACCTTCTGTTCATGATCTGAGAATGCCTGCCAAACGCACCCCAGCACATTCTTATTCTTCTGATTATTTCCGGCTCATGATCCGGATCCGCCGTCACTACCTGCCCCAAGTAGGTGTATTCCCTTACGACTTCCAGTGCCTCGCTGCCTATTGTAAATTGTTGTTCTCTTCCGAGACTGTTAAACATTACTTTAGTTTTCTGCAGATTAATTTTTAGACCCACTCTTCTGCTTTGCCTCTCCAGGTCAGTGAGCATGCATGGCAATTTTGCAATTGCAATTGCAATGCTTGAAATAGCCTGTGTTTTTTCGATGAAACGTATTGAATCGCCATCATTAAAGGGGTACATGTGGCGGTTCCCAAAAATCGTTCGACTATTGGTCGCCCTCGTCGGTGTGGCTGCTTCCCCACATGCTGTTATGAGCACTAAAATCACCCAATAAATAATGCCACAGTTTCGCACAAAAGGCGAAGCATGCATTGCGATAGCAAATTAGTGGAAAGCTTTACAAACTAAGACTAGTTACTTTATAGGCCGTATAACCTTGTAAACACAGGCATACAATGCTCATGGATAACGTTCTGTGGCTATCAAGTTAAAGCTATGGGCCCGAGGCTGCTGCACATGTGTTACCGTGCCAAGCAGGCGGGCAGCATTTGACAGTAATTTTCCTTCCGCGGCCCAGACGCTGAATCGACGTACCTTCCACCTGCAATGTATTAGCATTCCCCCTGACGTGGAACGGAAAAGACGCAGAATAAGTAAGGCTTTAAACCCAATGGTGTTTATTTTTCTCTGTTGCTAACAACGTGCTTATGTTTGGTCTTCCCCAGCGTAAATTACTGTGGATTAAAACGCGAGCCTCGTTTCAGAAGCGCTATCACTTGTGCACGCTTTGCATCCGTAGATTTCCCTTGATAGCCACAGAAAGTTGTTGACGAGTACAACAAAATAATGACAGGGCAAGAAACAACGCTAATCACACTGTTCAAGCTGGTATACGTTAGGAACGCCACGACGACTATCGACGCCATGCGGCCGCACGTCACCAATGAAAAGAAGCTCGACGTGGCGGCCTATGTCCAGCACGCGGAAGAAGCCCGGCAGCTCACCCACCTGTGCATAAAAAATCAGCAGAGGACCGATAACCTGCACTACAATATTCGACGACGATACGCGAAGTACAAGCCTGGCGACCCTGTTTGGGTTTCGACCCCAATAGGCCAACGAGGACTAAGTGAGATGCTTTTACACTGCTATTTCGGACCCTGCAAGATCATCCGATGCATTGGCGCACTCTACTTTGAGGTTGTGCCAGACGGCATTTCGCTATTACACAGGCGCCCATCGTGACCTGAAATATTCCATGTTAAGCGACGTAAGCCCTTCTACCAGCACTAACGAGCTTCGGCACATTGCATAGCTGAACATTCGACTTTCTACCTTTGAACTGTGGTATTTGGTCTGCTTCAGGGCTTTAACAGAGGGAGTGTGAGAATGGGATTGAAGATTAATATTCAGAAGACAAAGATAATGATGAATGGTCGGGCAAGGGAACAGGAGTTCAAGATCGCCAGTCAGCCTCTAGAGTCTGAGAAGGAGTACGTGGACCATGGAGAATTATTCACAGGGAACGCTGATCATGCGAAGAAAATTCATAGAAGATTAAGAATGGGTCGGATCGCATACGGAAGACATTGTCAGCTCCTGACTGGAAGGTTACCATTATCATTGAAAAGGAACTGCATTTTACCTATGCTGACATATGGGGCAGAGGCTTGGAGACTGACAAAGAAGCTTGAGAAGAAGTTAAGGACAGCGCAAAGAGTGATGGAACGAATATTGCTAGGCATAACATTAGGAGACAGAAGGACAGCGGTTTGGATCAGAGAGAAAATGCTTATAGACGATATTCGAATTGACATGAATAGAAAGAAATGGAGCTGGGCAGGTCATGTAATGCGCCGGTTAGATAAGCGTTATGCCATTAGGGTTACAGAATGGGTACCAAGAGAAGGGACACACAGTCGAGAATAGCACAAGACAAAGTGAATCGATAAAATCAGGAAATTCGTGAGCCCTAGTTGGACCGGTTGGCACAGGGCAGGGGTAACTGGAGATCGCAGGCAGAAGCTTTCGCCTTGCAGTGGACATGAAACAGGTTGATGCTGATGATGATGACTTTGGACTTCGTTTATTTGTTGTTTCGTTACATTTCCTTCAAAAAGTGTGCTTTAGTTTTTCCCTTTCCTGATATGTTCGTAGCATTGGGACGATTATATTTTAGAGCGGGGCATGACCCGTGTACTTGTCTTTTTCGGGGGACCTGTTTTGACCGGACAACACATGTGAAACGTTATCGCTCAGCGTAGGATGTGCCTGCATGTAACGGAAGCCTCTAGAATGGTACAGGTTTTTCTATCCGTTGTCTGTTGTAACTGAAGCCTGTGTAATGTGTTTCTATGAGCGACGCGGATTGTGCAGTACTTTCCGGAAGACATGCGGGCACCAGCGATTACGCTGCCATATTCCATTACTCATGTATAAAAGCCGACGTGCTTGACCCGCTCATCAGATTTCGATGATCGCCGTCTGTATTCGGCGCTATCCTTGTCGATTGAATGTCACTTGTTTTTGAGGGCACACGTTCGCCCAGTAAAAGGTTAAGTAATTCACAGTGTTGAAATTCCAGGCTTTCGTTTTCCTACCGGACTCTCTTAAGCCGAAAGTGCAAAGAACTATTTCAGATGATTTGATCTTTTCGAGACTTTCCTGTTTGATAACAATACAAAGATAATTGCCATTGTCACTGGCGAAAAGCTTGCGAGTAATGGAAGTATTGAGCAACAGATTCGTTTTGGCAGGTTTTACATTGTCTTTCAAAGTCACAAGGTGATTATGGAAGCTCCCATTTTTCACAGAACCAGGCTGGTTCTTTTGCAGAAGCTGTTCGTAGAGGGCGGTCAAATGCATAATTGTGCGTGCATAAAAGTTCTTCAAGTTTGCGCAGTGAAGATCTAGTCATACCTTACCTGCTATACTGATAACTTTTTACCTGAGTTCCACGGTGGCGCACAATTTACTCCGCAATAAAACGTAAACGATTCAAGTGCAAGTAAGAGAAAAGCACACCACGAGCAGTGCTGCAAGGGCGCGACGTCTACGCACGACAAAGACACTGTCCTCCAAGCAAGAGCTGTCTTTCAGACGTGCAGACGGGCACCGCATGTTCTCAATGTCCTGAAGCGGTATTCACCTGGAGTCCGAGATCTATTGTATAGGTCAATAGGCGACAATAAACGTTACAGTGAGGAATAAGCGTGAAATGTGTGGTGGGATGTGAGCAACCGAAGCAGAGACATTTAGTGTAAACGCGCGAAATGAGCGTAAAGATTCAGCATACGCGTATAAAACGCAGCCGCTCTGCCTCAGCGAAGAACCACGTTGCGAGTAGTAGACCCTTTGTCAGTTAAGTATTCCTAAGTTGTCAGACATGATGCATGAGAACAGTAATCTAGAAGAATGTGTGAGAACTGATATTGTGTTGTTGAGTAATGTATACCTCACTATTTTAAGACGATTCTCACCTTTTCTTTTTTTTTCAGAAAGAAGCTGTTGAATACACTATATATTCACTTCAAAAACTTTCCTTAGACAGAAACTGCCGGAACTCAAATGGAAGCGCGTCTATTTACACTCCACTGCGCACTACCGACAAACCGGCTACTTGTATCAGGCCGAGATGGAATGCCGGGAGAGTGTAAAAGAAATATAACAAAATATCAGTAATATTTGAAGAAGTGACGTAGTCATTTTATTCAGTGCTAACCAGCGCAGGAACAGTGAACTTCTTTACTTCATAATGCTGATGCCTAAACGAGTGGCATGTCACACGGGAACCAGCTATACCCGGCGCCTTAGTTGACTAGCGTGGATGTCGGAAATAAGGAATACAAGTTGCTAACGCCAAGTCTTGACGTATACAATTCTAGCTTTCTCTTGATTTAGGTAGCGTATAATGTACAAAGACAGAAATTGAACAACGATATTCTTAAGTGCAGTCGTCTCACAAAAGCAGGCGACAGCGGCCAAATATGTCATGCACTGCCTCAAATATATGTAAATATGTTTTAAAAGCGACAATAAAATTGAGAGATTGTGACTGGTAATCCATACAGGAAATACGTATTTTGGCGCTGGACAGACAAAGACAATCACAAGGACACACACAAGTGTAACAAAAGATTTTATTAGAACAGGCCTTAGAATGAAGCCTTTCTGGGTGCGTTTTTTTTTTCCAACCAGTTTTCTTTGCAACCAGTTTTTGTTCATACTGCTGGCAAAATGATTATATCCGGCTATTATTTCCCTCACTCGTTCAAATGGCACATTCAACACAAGTTGGTTTACCTTGCGAGTAAAATCAATTTGTATTAAAAAAGTGATCACGAGATTCCTTTGCAGGGTGAAACCGTTACCTACGCGTGACGTTCGCAAAGGTGCACCAAAGGTGCTCCAAAGGCGCACACCAAGGTGTGCACTGTGCCACTGTGGCACTGTGCACTGTGCATCGTGCCAGTGAAGAAGCACATGTGTGTAAGACTACATTGTTTTGATCTCCTTTGAAGACATTATTTTTCTAGCAGCAAATTAGCGTAAAGATGAGCAAAATAAAAATTTTTCTTCAAGTGCAGTTTTATCCGAATGGCCATAATGAGATAGAGCCAGATGATCTCATGATGGTTTCAAAACTGCGCTGCTGTAGTTTACTCGACGGGAATTTTCGTGATTGCATATGGAAACAAATCATTACTGTGTCCCTGGTGACTGTGGTATTCTTTGCTGTCTACCTTGTTGGTTGCGTTAATCGGCCTACTGGCATTATAAAATGGTAGAGCTTGGAGCTCCGCGAAAACACAATACGGAGTTAGCAAACGCATGAAAAGTGAATATACTCGGACGGAAGCTTTGCAACGGACAAAGACGCGTTCTGCAGCTTATTTGTCCGCAGCAGTATTCGTAGCACAACCATCGTTGCGCATGGGACCAGCAGTTGCTTATATCTCGCAGCAAATCACATTCATGTTTTAGGTGGAGTTTATTGCCGGAGCTTCCACTCCGGCTGGAATAGGTCGTGGGCGTGGGTTCCGAGTTCTGGAATGAATACTTAATAACGACCCAACTGCCTCGTGCGTCTGCAAATCACTTGAGATGCCCGCAATATTTCCAGGTCAAGTAACGATTATGCACGTATTCTGCCTGAACCGGTAGCAGAATGGTTGATAAGCAAAAGCAACAACATGTGAAAAACTAATGCGAAGTCAAATGTCCCAATTTTCTAGAATAACCAACGAAAATGGCTCTGTTTCATTATCTGACTGCGTTGGCAGTTTAATCTCAAAGATGTTGTGCCTCTCAGTGACACTAGGGAAACAATATACGAAACGTATGTCTCCCTCACAATATATTTACAAAGGATATCAAAGGTTGACCTGAAAAGTTTGATGTGCATTTTCTTTCGCATTCACTCAACGAAGGTTGCTTTCTGCGTTTACTCTGGTGATTTATTTTCATCTAGTGTTCTTTTTCCTAAGGGGGATTGCTGAATACTGTAGGTAATTATATTTTCATTACCGGGCATTTCTATTCTAGTCTATCTCACTAGTAACTTGCAGCACTGCCGGAGGTACGATAGGTACGAGCGGCATATAGTACAAAGTCCACCTGTCTGTTTATCGGCGGGACTAGAGAGTTTTCTTTTTGTTCAGTATATATACGCTACAGCGTACCTATACTAAACATGTTACGAAACATGTTAGCACCTTTGCGCATATATGTTATTAAGCGCCAATTACTCTGTTGGTTACCACCGGTAACTATAATAGCCTGGCTAACCAGGATCACACACCAAATTGTAGCGCGCACACAGCGCTGCTCATCAGCTTCGACCCGAATTCTTCCCTTTTTACTCGGTGTCGGCCTTGACAACAAGAAATGAGTGGCAAACTCTGTCATCGCTGAGTATCCTCACAAGCTGACGGGAAAGCATTCGGCTTGTTTTCTCGTAGCTGTTGAGATCGGCTGTTTGCTTTCTCGCTGCCAGGACTACAGCGGTGGCACCGAGCCGTAAAAATGATTAGATTTTCAATTACCAGATGGCGCCACAGCGTCTACTGGTTATGCGTTGACGATTCCAGACGCTCTAAAGGCGTAGTTGTTCAGTGCAATAATAATTTACTATTCTCCACTAATACGGTACGTCTTGGCGGTGGCGAGCAAACGTCACATAGTCGCCGATCAGACAATACAACGCGGCAGTAACAACTGTAATGACATTCGCTCTTACTAGTGGCTAGAAAGGTTCCAAGGAACAGCTGAAAAAGCGTTTAGCTTAAAGAACGCCTCTCTGCCTCATTCGTGCCAGCGCAGTTTATGGTTTAAACGCCAGAACACTTGGTACGTCGATGCATGTACCGACAGATTGGCAAGCAAACACTGAGCAGATGACGCGGCGCTGAAGAAGAGCATCAGGGCTGTAGCGCATAAATCCGCCGGACCATCTTGGGTGACTGGGTCTTTGACGCTGGGTAGGGGCGGCTCATCAGTTAGTCTATCTTGCGCCAATTTGTTTCTCTGGGTACGCGCCGTTGCTTGTGTGCCGCCCCACGGTGCACCTCCTTGGCGCCAGCTGGGGTCACTGAGTGGGCTCCACTGTGTGCGTGCCGCTCATCAAGAAGCCTCTTTGACCACGAACTTGGGTGACTCTGTGCCGCCTTGTCTCTGGTGTAGTTCAATGACAAAAAGAATATTTCGCATTTCTCCGGTGCTTTGGATGAATGAAGCCCGCCTAATATTTACTGAGATAAACTTATCTCAATGTATATTCACAGAAGAGCCAGGCGCCGACTATAAGCGCAGCGAACAAAGCCTTCTTGCAGACGACTTCCTAGGCGAGGAAGACATCTTTCCCGCTAATAATTACTAGCTCCAGAAGACTAATGAAGAAAACTTTAATAATAACTGTTTGTTGGTGCCTGAAGGGTAGTGGTTTCAATGGCGAAATTGAAGGCTGCCACATTTATTACACCCTGATATATTTTTTTTATACTTGAAAATCGCATCTGAGTAGAGATAATTTTAATGGGATTTCAACGCCGAAAGGAGACAGTATCGAAACTGACCTTCGTGAGAGCACATAAAGGTGGCCCCGCTATCATAGACGGAAAAGCCACGTGAGGACTAGCGCGAGGAATTTCGAAACCCAATGCACCGTAACGTCGCAGGCCACCGCGGCAGCTACTGAAACGGCACACTTTGCTTGGCATGCATGTGGGCCTGGGTGTCGGCATGAGGATTCGACTGCGGCATGCTGCCATTCAAACATTGCCTCACACTTCTTTACATGGCGTTGCCATCTGACGCGCATCGGGACGCGCTCAGTCTCGGTATTGCATCAATTGAGCTATGGCATTTAATACAGAATATATCGGATATCGGATTAGGAGCGGTTTTCGATATCTTTAAATGATAGGTGAGCAATAATATGTTCCTGGCTCCAAAGCAGTCATGGACATAACTGACCTATAGGCACTAATACAAAATATAACTTAATAATTTTGGTTAATCGCTTTTCGGAAGCTCACGTTATCAGCGGCAAAGTATGTCCGGCAAACCCCGGTGCATGCACGCAAAAACTCCTTGTTCGTTGCGCTGAATACTTTCTTATAAAGGATCTGTATATTTAAAAAAAGAACCCTGTATATAGGCAATAGCCAATGTTACCGTAGGTCACTTAAACAGACAGATATAAATTTACATATATACCTTTTGAAAAGCGAGGGCACGATTGTAAGAAAGCGTTCGTTTTAAAGGCGTGGGTGCCGAAGCCTCCACTTTTGCGTGCGTAACGAATTTATTTAAGCACTTATGTTAGGCTACACAGAATACATAAACGCGCTACCTGGAAGTCGTGGAAACTGCCAGCTCACGAGAAACGACAGAAAGCATGGAGCTCAACCAGTTTATTGAGCCCCCAGAAACTCTGGATAAAGTGATCGCATTTAGTTTATTATTCTCGACTCCCACCTTAGTGAACACACGAAAGGATCCCGAGGTAAAACGGTGTATATCGTGCTTGTTCCGTATGCGGTGACACCTAAAATTATCACATAGTCTCTTTTGCCAAACGTGTTGCAAACGTGTTGATCAGAGTGATGTCTTTAACCGAGAGGTTTAAAATGCAGCCAGCGCTTTCAAGGTGTTATCTTTACTAGCTCCATACTTTGCCTTACATGATTTACTAGAGTGCTTAGCCGTCGTGTCCTACTCACCCTTTAATCCGGCGCAACGGCAGAGAGAAGCCACACGGGCTCGAGAAACAAATCCCGCTTTACTACCACTGGCGTCCGCTCAATAAACACAAAAATACAATGTGAGTGTTTGCAAAGAACTTCCGCTAGTTTTAGTTTCTAGCTAAAGTTCGCTGCAGCATTAAGGGTAAAGAAGGCCTAAACTAGGGCAGAGGCCCGACGAGCGAACGCTTATCACGTTCTGCCAGCAATGACGAGGAAGCTTCCGCCCACGCCGGATGCCCCAGACAGGTCGGCAAACACATACTGCGTCAGCTCCAGTTTACAGAAGCTTAAATATGGCAGTATGTTGTAGTACAAAGCAGACAAAGAAAGAATTACTCGCAGTCTCTAGCTTGGCAAACACTACTAAAGCGTCACAAATTCAGACGTTCTGTAACCCCGCCTCATTTCGGTACCGGAATGCAGACAGCAGTGTTAAGCGCGAATGTTCGCTGAATTATTTACCACAACTACTGCTGAATACAAGAAAGAAAGAAACAAAACTGATGTGATGCTGGCTTGAACACACAAATATGGGCGAGTGCTCAAAGATATTTCAGAAATGTAGAAAGTAAGTAGAGTTACGCTTCTGATAGTTGAAATTAGCCTTTACAATATTTATAGCCACAAGTCGGGACAGATGTTTTGTACTTACCTCTCATAGTGTTGCGCGGCGTAGAAATGAGGTGACGAGAATAATTATTAGGAGGTATAGGACTCTCCACCTGCTTCGTTCTGAGATCCTTTTTGCTATCTTCTAAGCTTGATTCGAAGCCGCCACAAGAGTAAATTACATCTGCTTTATTTTCCAGGAGTAAAGACCTTTGCTGAAAAAACTTATTCCGTTTCCCCCTACATGCGTTTGTTGAATATATTTGCACGCATGTATTCGAGACACCTGTGTGCTTTTGTGATTTTCGTTACACTAGACACACCAAGTTGCTATACTTGTCATACTTACTCCTGCCAGTATCACAGTAACCAAACAGTGTCAGGCACACATCTCACCACTAGGAAGAATGTATATAAACAATAAGGATGTCGAAGGAGTAGCTTTTTTTTCGAAAACTTTCGCGATGTATAGGCAACGTCACCATTCTTGCCGTTTCAGTGTACATTGGTGGGACAATCACCTCTAGCTGTTATTGTAAGAAACCTTGAGCGCCCTTGGGTGACGTATGCGCGAAAATGTCAGCAGGAACGCCGAGGTGAGGCGCGCACACCGCAAATGACAGCAGCGGAAGCCAGAACTCTGTCCTGCTTTCAGCTAAGCCTATTGAGCGGAGCGGAATGTGACGGAGCGTCCATTTTTTTTCCGTCGGAGGGTCGGGCATGCGCCGTAGATACCAGGACAGCAGGTTGGAGGGGGGGGGGGGGGGTGGAGGTGGCAGCCCCTCCCGCTGCCAAGGCGCCTCATGTATCCCTTTAATTCTAGGTCGCAAAAGGAAAGAGGCGCATTCTAGAGAAGGTCTTGAATGAGCTAAAAAACATGCCTGATGGCTGCGGTGCAATGCGTGTTAATTTTAGTGGAGTTTGTCATCGCAGATTTACAGTGTAAATCTCCACATCGGCATAAAAGATGCCGATGTGGAGAACTGCGCAATAATTTTAAACATCTATAGCTTTGTTCATTGCACGCAGATATCTATGCGAACGAGTGTTTTTGCATATGGCCCCGCGCACGTGCACCCATCCGGACGGGAAATCGAACCCGAGGCCTCGTATTCTGCAGTAACGTGTCACAGCCACTGCTCCATTGCGGGGCGCCAGTTATAAAGTTAAATACTAGACTACTGATGAGGTGGAACTGGAATTCAATTCAATTTAGTCGCTTACGGAGAGACCATTTTCTCCACTTTACTACGATCGAGTAGTCTGTAACACTGTAAAAATATTGCGAATAGCTAGGACAAAGAATGGCCCTCAATTAACTTAGTAACAACAGATAACTGTGATAACAAACAGGTCATTGTGGCATGCACTTTTCCTCAACACGTGACCCACGTTTCTATTTTTGAAAATTTTTTTGCGGCCTGACCAGCGCTTTCAGGGCAGTATTACTTTTTTTTGCCTTTGAGGTACCCGTCTCCGTGATCTAGACCGCAATGCATTTCTAATTTCTGTACGCTTAAATTAGGACACCTAGTCTGGAACCCCTCTGCTGCTTGTGAGATTGCGTTTCTTCAACCATTCAGTGCATAACTACTGCGTGAGATTTATTGTTGTGATTTTTTTGTTTATGTCTCAAAGTAACATTGGGGATATGAGAGGTGCCGTAGTTGTGCGCTTGCGGTTGCATAGTCTGCCCCGAAGTTTAACACGTACTGCAGCGGTGGCGTAGAGGTAGAACACCCGCCTCGCGTGCAAGAGGTCCGTGGTTCGAATCCCGGTGCCGGCAATTTTCCACCGGATTAAAAAAAAAATCCGCGTGTTGATAAAATTGCACGAACAGGCCTGGAGTGTGGCCTGATCCCGGTGACCAGAACCGGTAACGCACTCCCTCACCGGAGCAGGATTGGCCACCCTGGTGCAGTACTTGGCCACAACCTCCTATACGAACACAACAATCAAACCCCGGCCCTCAGTCCCCAGCAGCTGCGAAGCAACTGACCACGGCGGCGGTCAGGCCTGCGGCGCAGCAGAGGCTGCTAAGAATCACTGGCTCCGGACAGGCCGCCATTGGAATATGAACCTGGCAACGTTTAACGCTAGAACGTTATCTAGTGAGGCGAGTCTAGCAGTGCTATTGGAGGAATTAGAGGGAAGTAAATGGGATATAGTAGGGCTCAGTGAAAGTTAGGAGGCCAAAAGAAGCATATACAGTGCTAAAAAGCGGGCACGTCCTGTGCTACCGGGGCTTAGCGGAGAGAAGAGAACTAGGAGTCGGATTCCTGATTGATAAAAATATAGCTGGTAACATACAGGAATTCTATAGCATTAACGAGAGGGTGGCAGGTCTTGTAGTGAAACTTAATAAGAGGTACAAAATGAAGGTTGTACAGGTCTACGCCCCTACATCCAGTAATGATGACCAGGAAGTCGAAAGCTTCTATGAAGACGTGGAATCGGCAATCGGTAGAGTAAAAACTAAATACAACATACTAATGGGCGACTTCAATGCCAAGGTAGGCAAGAAGCAGGCTGGAGACAAGGCAGTGGGGGAATATGGCATAGGCACTAGGAATAGCAGGGGAGAGTTATTAGTAGAGTTTGCGGAACAGAATAATATGCGGATAATGAATACATTCTTCCGCAAGCGGGACAGCCGAAAGTGGACGTGGAGGAGCCCTAACGGTGAGACTAGAAATGAAATAGACTTCATACTCTGCGCTAACCCTGGCATCATACAAGATGTGGACGTGCTCGGCAAGGTGCGCTGCCGTGACCACAGGATGGTAAGAACCCGAATTAGCCTAGACCTGAGGAGGGAATGGAAGAAACTGGTACATAAAAAGCCGATCAATGAGTTAGCGATAAGAGGGAAAATAGAGGAATTCCAGCTTTAACTCAGGAAGAGGACCTTAGTGTTGAAGCAATGAACGACAATCTTATGGGCATCATTAAGGAGTGTGCAATGGAAGTCGGTGGTAACTCCGTTAGGCAAGATACCAGTAAATTATCGCAGGAGACGAAAGATCTGATCAAGAAACGCCAATGTATGAAATCCTCTAACCCTACAGCTAGAATAGAATTGGCAGAACTTTCGAAGTTAATCAACAAGCGTAAGACAGCTGACATAAGGAAGTATAATATGGATAGAATTGAGCATGCTGTCAGGAATGGAGGAAGCCTAAAAACAGTGAAAAAGAAACTAGGAATTGGCAAGAATCAGATGTATGCGTTAAGAGACAAAGCCGGCAATATCATTACTAATATGGATGACATAGTTCAAGTGGCTGAGGAATTCTATAGAGATTTATACAGTACCAGTGGCACCCACAACGATAATGAAAGAGAAAATAGTCTAGACCAATTCGAAATCCCACAGGTAACGCCGGAAGAAGTAAAGAAAGCCTTGGGAGATATGCAGAGGGGGAAGGCAGCTGGGGAGGATCAGGTAACAGCAGATTTGTTGAAGGTTCGTGGGCAGGTTGTTCTAGAGAAACTGGCCACCCTGTATACGCAATGTCTCATGACCTCGAGCGTACCGGAATCTTGGAAGAACGCTAACATAATCCTAATCCATAAGAAAGGGGATGCCAAAGACTTGAAAAATTATAGACCGATCAGCTTACTGTCCGTTGCCTACAAAGTATTTACTAAGGTAATCGCAAATAGAATCAGGAACACCTTACACTCTAAAAATTTTCACACCCTTATGGGTGTAATGCGGGTGTAATCATCTTTTTCACCCTTATAAACACCCTTGAAAAACCCTTTTTTAACGGAAAAGGGTGTTCAACAAGAAAACACCCTTGGAACACCCCAGTCTTTCTAATTTACACCCTAATTATAAGGGAGTAAGTGAACAAGCTTACAGTATATGATGAATGAACATTGCCAGTTAAGGCCTTGATATTGGCTGCACATGAAACGCGCGCTACCTGCGCTTGAATCAGGTAGCTGGAATGATTAGATCGGGGCACCTAGGCAGCAGCGCACTGGCTCCGAACAGTGGTCAAAAATGAAGTTTCCCACGAATGTTGATATCGAACGGATGACACTAACGCGCAGACTTTGCATAGCCAGATATCTGCAAAAGGCTTCATATGATCAATGGCAAAATATTTACAATGCTATCACGGAATACTTGAAGGTGTGCAACCAGTTAGACTGGGAATGGTTAGGAGTGAGGGCTAACGGTAAATAGTTCACCAACTTACGGTTTGTAGATGACATTGGCATACTCAGCAACGCTGCAGACTATTTGCAACAAACGTTTGAGGAACTTGTCGAAGAAAGTGTAAGTCTGATTGAGAGTTAGTATGCAGAAGAGAAAAGTAATGTTCCGCAGCCTGGCGAGAAAACGAATGTCATGGTCGGCTGTCAGCCTCTAGAACCTGCTCAGAAATACGTTTATTGAGGTTAATTACTCTTAGGGGCCTCTGATCAAGGAAATTAACAAATATAAAACATTAGCTGGAGAGCTTACGGCAGGCATTACTAAATCATGACCAGGGAGCTTACTGCTAACCATTGCTTTCTACCGTTACTAACGTATGGGGCCGAAACTTGGAAGTTAGCAAAGAAGCTTGGGAAGACGTTGAGGACCGCGCAACGAACGATGGAATGAAAATTATTAGGCATGATGATAATAGACTGGAAGACAGCGATGTGGATTAGAAATCGAACGGGGATAGCTGATATTCTGGTTGACATTATGAGGAAGAAGTCGTGCTGGGCAGACATTGCAATGCGTAAGGGAGAGAACTGCTGGTCTATTGGAGTTGCAAAATGGGTGCTAAGGGAAGGAAAGCACAGTCGAGGACGGCAGAGAATAACGTGGACGTGATGGATTCGGGAAACTTGAAAACACGTGGAACCAGTTGGCACAAGACAGGGGTATTGGAGATCGCTGGAGAAGCTTTCGTCCTGCGATGGACGTCAAAATAAGCTGATGGTGATGATGTGACGACATCCATGCTAGCTTCGCGGCATGTCTTTCATGTTATGTCATGCATGCGTGTCATGCACGTTCTGATAGCTCGATTTGCGTCGATGGCGCGGGGGGGGGGGGGGGGGCTAGTAGCGGCGTAGCCAAGTGGGGCACACCGTGCACTTGTAACGCTCACTCACAGTAAAATTTTTGCTGCTATGGCAATGGCCCCGCTCCTTCACCTTCCACGGGCAATTGGAACCCCCCCCCTCACACGAAAAAATTTTCTGGTTACGCCACTGTGGCGAGGGGGGTGTAAGATTGCTCTAGATCCCTCCCCCTAACTTGTCAACGGAAACGGGGGACGGGAGGGCAGCTGCCGCCGGGCCGCAAACCTTAGGCAGCCCAATTAACGGCTGCATTTCCCTTTGGACGTGAATACTGCATTAATGCCATTACACTGTAGGATTCGTGGCGGTTCGAAGGCATGCGACAATAAAAAAAAACACATACAGCCATCAGAAAGTCTTAGCTTGAGCAGATCTTTGGGAGCTGGGCAAGACTCTCACAAAAGAAAAAAAGCTTGGCACCCCTCTTACAGGCATTGTCAACTCTGGGTCCCACCGCTGACTGTACATTTCCGGTAAAAAAATCACACAGGAACTCCTCTCGGATTTGTCTAAGTGTGCGTAAGCATGCTCTTCATCTTCTTCTACACGCAGCCCATGTCGTTATCAATGTTATGAGACTTGATCCGACAAGTATGAGCGACAGCGCTGCGGCGACACGGGCTGCTCTGGTCGGCAGCGCAAGCAAAGTACTGCAGGTGGCGGGGCCAGGCGCGCTGGTGACGTTCCGTTCGTTTTGAGCCGTTATCGCTCTTTAGCCCTCCTCATCCGCGACGAACCATTATCAACCGTTATCCGGCGGCGGCTGCTTGTGGCACGGCCGCGCGAACCGTATCTTGAAAGCGAACTGCATTGTGGACAGAGTGTGCCCACTGCTGAAAACTTCACGCGCTGTGTTCTCACCGTTTACTTAACAGACAGACGTTAACAGACGCGCGCACACCTATCTTGAAAGTGATCTGCGGAAAGCGCATAGTGCGGCATAAGCTGAAAGCTTCGTGAGCGCAGTGTTCTCGCCGCTTCGGTCGCGTTGAAGCGAAGCTAGCACGAAGGTGAATTCACTCGCTGCTGCGGGTTCTATTTTGAAGGATATCGTGCGGTACGGACTGACGGACGGATGGTTTTTCTTGTTGGGGAAGTATAGAAATGCTTACGTTATAAAAAAAATCGCAGGGTTCGCGAATTTCGCGATAAGAACAAACACCAACCTACTCCCCCGCCCCCCGCTGAGCGATGCCGTCTTGATCGCCCCCTCCCAACCCCGGGAAAAGGGACACTACCTTTCTATATCAGTTGAAGAAAGGATGATGAAGCGTTAACAACGACAATAACGGCCTTTTCGAACGAGTTGTCTTATGGCCTCTGAGATTTGCGCGCGAACCTGGGAGGCCATAATTGGCCGCTTAATAGCATAAAAAGACAAAGATAATGCCAAACGACACAACTAAAAATTCAAACAAAGAACTGATCTTAGCTATACTGTTTGGGGAAAAGAAATAAAAAATTAGACAGCCGCAACACACGCCACTAAAGCCACCACCGCCGGCATAACGCGGAACCAACGGTTGGCAACATTCATTCGCGCGTCATTGCTTCGTTCGCTTCGTCTCCGCAACGGCCGCAACGAGAGCCGCCATCTTCTCGCGCCTAACGTTTTGTATGGCTTTGTTCTCTGCAATCCGCGCACACAGCTCATCGGTGGCTGCACGTCTGCTCGGCGTCGCAATGCAACCTGCGTCATTTTCTGGTGCTCGCGCAATCGGTGTGAAACATGTCGCATGTGAAACGTTTGATAGAAGTGCCTCACGTCCAAGTCAAGCCGCCGTACGGGTGTATGGCTGTGCGCCCCGTTCTCGGAAGCGTCGACGGGTTTCCGGCATGCGGATTTCAGGTACGTGCAAATGCGTTTCGCCGTCCTATTGAGCTCCGGAGCAAAGCGTGCAATATTTCATGTGAAAGATGCAGTGCCCGTGATCATGGTGTGAATTTCGAGCGGCAAACGAGAACTTTGGCACTTAGAGCACACCGCGGCTGCTAAGTCAGCGTGGAAATTGTTTTACGTTACCGTAATATGTTGCTGTCAGTCTAATCTGCGGTTTGTGGACAGCTAGCCCATTGACTTTTGCTTGTGGCAGCGATAGGTATATAAATGGAAGCGATAATAATTTTCGAGAGCAGAGAGTTTTTTCGCTCGATGTTTGGTCGTGTTCATGGCGTTATGAAAGCTAGAAAACTAACTGGCTTGATCGTGCTTAGTTCCAACTCCAAGGAGCGTAACGTTGGTGCTGTATATGTTTGTTTTCGGTGTCACGAGTACCACTTTCATGCTTTTGTTGCATGAGAGTGGTAGCTGCTGCGTGACGTCTGGGTAGAACGCAATAAAAGCAATTTCCTCACTCATACGTATGCAATATGAGGTAACAAAATTTCCAGCGTTTTATTCGGAGCGTAAATATCCAGCATAGTTTAGTAAGAAACTCAAATTCTGTGTTAGCTTAGTAGGCGTGAAACAAGTGAAACTCGCATTCCTTTTTGAATTTTCGCCCAAACTGCACCGCCCCCAGATGCGTCATCGGGTAATTGACAGTAGCTTCGCTACGTGAGTTTTTATGCGCCTATATTGCCCGGTTAAGTATCCTGTTAATTTATGCCGACGCTCGTTCATCTTGATTTTAAGCGGTTACTATCCCCGAGTACCGGACGATGCTAAACTTGTGAGGTGTAGCAAACGCGGGAAATTCAAAGTGGCGTGGCTGCAAGTTCCTGTTTTTACGTTTCTTGCATTCAAAGCCAACAGACACAGTATCACTGATTTATTTCCATTTCTGCTGTACTTGATCAATCTAATGTGACAACTGCATTTGCTCTTTAATGTTCTCCATTTACTGTGTATTCAGCTTGGCTGCCGCCCTCTCTTCAGAGGATGCCGCTGTGATAGCTCTTTCGTATAGCACATGCCTCTAGGCCCTTGTGTTTCAAGGACTCCGGAGAGGCAGCAGTGCTCCAAGTAATTTTACCATCCTATATATTTTCTGTGTTGCATCATTCTTCCACGATGGATTTTAATGTTAATAGTATTCGTCATTAGTCATCGCCATAATTTTATAGCACGTAAATTTTACGCACTTTACAGCGACAATTTTTAGGCCAGTTTACAGCCAAGTCACATCTTCCATAATACATCGTCAACATTACCACTTGTCATGGCGCTCTTTGGCCAAACCTGGCCCTTGCGCCATAAAACACCACACATCATCATCATCAGCTTGGCTGCCAGAAAATGCTTGAATTTCTTTCAGTATCCAAGTGACGAAATATTTCACTGACGGCCGTGTGTGAAACACGCAAGATGACAAAACTGATAGCAAAATGATGAGATATTTCTTTCATAGCGTTTGGACTCGACTTTTGGTGAGGATGTCGATCGACCTTGGGCCTGGTGACAGGACACCCGACATCGCCAAAGTGCAGCCTATCAGTAGAGTGCCCCCGAATGGACCATCAACATCGGAAAATGAAGCAGAGCCAGGTAGGGGTAATTTTTACTTTGGAACAGAATACTGACAGCTGCCTCTTTTTTTAAGAACTAAATAACAAATTTACAAACCAATCCTTTCTCTTTGTGCAGCCTACATAGAATTGTTTTTTGCTTGTTATACAGACCTTCAGAAAGCAGTTCTTCTGAACCCTTTTTGCATGGACAAATAAATAAAGGGGAGCGCACTTTCTGAAGAAATTGATGCACTGAAATGTGCGTTCGACACACAGTGAGATGCAAAATAACCAACTTTAAAGCGGTAAAAAAAATTGAAACATGTTCTAACATCATAACCCGCCTTGGCATACGGATCTAAATATAACAGCAACGGAGGTGCATGCAGAGAAGTGTTTGTAATTGTTTGCAAGATATGTACATTGTCTAAGAAATTGTTTTTATTTACTTGGAGCTTCTTGGTGCCATGGCAGTGCAGTAAAAGCTCAAAATGATGCCCCTGCTCCTAATAAAGCACCTTTAGATATTAAAATGAAATTATGGGCTTTTACATTCCAAAACCTAAAGTTTTGGGAACCTGGCTTCTTTAATGTACACCTGAATCTAAGGGCATAAGCGGTATTGCATTTTACCCTCATTGGAGGGCAGCTGCCATGGCCTAGATTGAAGCTGGGACCAGCATGACTGAGCAGCATGGCATCATAGTAAGTGGGCTATAACACCAGGTCAAAATGAGAAATACTGCTTAGAACTACCAACTTCTTGGCTCACAAGCACTTTGCACTAAGTTGTATGGAGTACTGACAGCGACTGTTTATGTACCAATTTCTTTTTAGGCTGACTCCATTATTAAGGTGTGAAGCTTCAATTAGTCAAAACCAGCCTAAATTACAGAACCAGCTCAAAACACGCACCATGTATAGCTGGATTTGGACATGCAAATGGAGTCAATTCATGTCGCCGAAAATGGAAGTGGCAGTCACACTATTTCTATTTCGTGCATTTTGCCTAGAACATAGTCAATAATAGTTAATCAATTTCTAAAATATTCTTTTCAAAAAGTTTTTTTTCAAACATGAAAGGAGGAGCCAAATGGTGTTCAGGTGCACGAGCGGTTAGTTGCATGGCACTTCTTGCATGTGTTCACTGGCTTCTTTCAAGCTTGAAAAGAAAAATTTGTTGCACCTACTGAGCAGTAGAAAGCTGGATTGGGAATTTTTCAGGATGCTCTACAATTTTCGCACTGACACTTTTGCTTTGAATAAAATATTTGAGCAGGTAAATAATTGTTACTACCTAATTACCTAATTAGGAAAAATGCAAGAATTGGTTTCACTTCCTCAAAACGATGACAAACGATATTACCTTGGTACTGTCCAGCTACGTGGCACTTGTACTTATTTAAAGTTTGCGCATGTCATACAGACCACCTGGCAATTACAAGGCATATATAGAAGTGGCTAAGTTGTGTGAGCCAGCCATGTGTAGCGAATCATGAGAAACAGCCATGTTTCTTTGACTTAAGGGCATGATAAGATTTACATGCTCGACACCTTGTATCAGTGTGCTCTAGGCCTGTTCGTAATTTAGCTGCTACATAAACGATATTTCTCCACGTGTAAGCTCATATGCATCTTTCAAGTATATTGCCTCATGTGTCCAAAATAGACCATCTTCGCACTTCCTTCATTATGTCATCTGTTGCTGTGCTAAATTTTTAACATGCAACTGCACAAATTTTCATCTAGTTTTCGTATTTCCTCCTTGTTTGGTGGCTTTATTTCTGAACAAGATGTTTTCGGTAAACCCTGTTCCACACAGCACTACACAGCATTTCTGCCTTGAGTGGGAATTTTTTTTTTCAGATTGACATTAATACACGTTGCCTGGGCAATATAAGGCATTCTACATAACACGGCCCTGCAATAATGTTTTATATTGCATTCCAGCATCATGCAAAACTGTTTACTTACCAGATTAGAATATGTATAAATGTTGGAAGTAACAGAACTGGAAGAAGCCAGCAGATAATGAGGATATAGCTTAAAAGGACGTCTTGTTGGGCGAGTTGGTCACAATTCATCTTGGCTACTAGGCGCGAAAACACACACGACACAAGGAAGGGGACGGGACAGAGCGCTCTGTCCCGTCCCCTTCCTTGTGTCGTGTGTGTTTTCGCGCCTAGTAGCCAAGATAATGAGGCCAAGGAAAGCATACAGGAACATGTTTTAAGTTTTTTATATGAAGTATAGAAACGATAAATTCTAGGTAAGTGAAAGTGGATTAAAAGATATTCACCTGTGGGTGGGGAACGGACCCATAACCTTCGCATTACGCATGTGATATACTAACCACTGTGGTACTACGGCCGTGTTCGAGCGTCGACAATCTGAGGGGCCATTGTGGATGGTTGAATGCTGCCTCGGTGGCACAGTGGTTAGTGCAACGCATGCCTAATGCAAAGGCTGTAGGTTCGTTCTACCCCCATGCCTGGTTGTTTTTTTTGACCATTTTCATTTCCCTTTATCATTTCTACATTTAAATAGAAAATTACAAATAAGTTTCCACGTGCCTTCCCTGGCATCTTCCAGCTGTCATTCAGAAAAATTTTGACCCTCAGTATCCTTTCTTCTCGTTTCGAAGAACAGGAGCTTCATTTTAAAAATAATGAATTCACCTTGTTCAGCATCTCAGTGTGGTCTCAAATCTTATCACAGCATGTGTATTACTAAGTGAAGTTTTTGTCAAGATGATGATATAGCATGGGACCTAATTAGTAGCCTTTGTGTACAGATATATGACTAATTTAATAAATAGGCGGATTTTAAGAAGCACTTCTAACATGGTCTGAGCATGTGTTTAAAAAAACTAATCTAGCATGATTTCAGGCATAACTGTTGCCCCTGAAAAATATTTGGATCATCTGCATTGGCATTGTTTTTAGAGAGCACCAATACTGCTTTGATAGAAGTAGCCTCGTGGAACATGAAGCATCGCTTCTTGCTGAGTCAAGGAAATATTATCTACATATCTGAGGTGCATGTGTCATATGCTCGAATGCTGTTTAAAGGCTGCTAATAAGAAAATTGCTTGACTTGCCTTCCAGAGATTGCTTCAGTAGTCTATGTTACTCGATCATAAACAATTTACCATAGTGAACATTCATCACAGTTGGCTTTGCAATGGTTATGCAAAATACCACAATTGCCTACTAGACATGTGACTGCACTAAAACTTGGAATTAATGACCAGTAAGATTTATGGGACAGCAAAACTTAGTTTATTACTCCTGTTTCTGCCATAGTTTCTTACAGTAATTACTAGAGGGAATTCTGGTGCTGGAGTCGCACCACCATGGGAATCATGGGAAGCACATGGATTTGTCTGATATTCGTGCTTGTGAATTCAGACGTTCTTGTGGCTTCGTATATTATACGCTATATAAATCTTATTGTCGTAAATTTCAGCGCAGTCTATACTCTTCGAAGTGCAGAAGACGGCGCCAACATGCGCAATTGCTATTAATTGCAACGATTGAGCTTGTCCAGGTGGCCAAATCGAAAGGCGCCGAGCGTCTTAAGGCGCTGGTATGCCCGAAATGAATTAATCAGGGCGTTGCACTCGCTTGTCGTTACATGCCTCCGTGGCTTAATGGTTTCGATCAGACTTCTGTTCTAGAGTTCCTGTGTTTGAATCCTGTCGTCGGATGATTTTAATGTTTATTTATTTATTACACAGTATATTGTTGAAAATGACTAGTTTACAAAGTCACAAAGCCGTTTGAAGCCAAACAGACGAAGTTTAGGCAAATCCATATACTTCCCATAATTTCCATGCTGGTACAGCCGTTCCTGTTTGATCTCCTGTGGACACTAACGTCGGAGTTCCCTCTAGTAATTATTGTATGAAACTCTTATTTCTGCACCTTGCTCGTGCAGAAGCGGCACCACACCTGCTGCGTAAACATGCACTACCTTTCGGCCAAGTGCAGTGAATGCTGTGAACTCGCCCTGTACAAAGCCTGCACTAAGTAAAACAAATCACAACATGCAGTTGCTGCCACGTTGAACTGGTGGAATGAGTAGTGAAATGCAGCACCTCCTTAACTAGTTCAGAAAGTGCAGGTTATTCAAGTGGAGATTATATGGTAACAGAAGTTGAGTGATTCTGCATTACATTCACGAAATATACTTCATGATACTTTTCCATTTATTTCCTCAGTTATTAAGAATCCCTTTTGCATTGTTGGACAAAACTACAGAATGCCAACATATTTTCTAGCATTCACTGGTAGCAAACATGTCAAAACTTGTTCTAGTTTCTGGATTGCCTCTTTAGCCGTTAACCCCCAAGTTAATTCCGGAAAAATGTACCGAATTTTTTACGTACTCAATTTTTCGGTGTCATTCTCATTCTAAAAATATATTACTTCATTGGTCTCTGGTTAGAAATAACACAAAAAGAGGAGCTGCTCTTGCGGGCAGCTTTCCCTCAATGCCGGCTGTAACTCATCTTTGACAATAAGAGCAGCGTAACATCGGGCAGAAAGAGTGCGACTCGTCATTGGCCATATTGGTACTGCCTCCAGTCACTAGTACAGCTTGGGATCAATGGTTAAATGTTGCGACTTTGTTGCTGCCCAATTTTAATTCTGCAGCTGTTACACTTGGGTGTAGCGTGTGTATGTACGTGTGCATGCATTAAAATGATTTCACACTAGAGCAAAGCAACTGTAGTGCAGAGAGGCATTAGTTATCTTTATATGTTTGCTTTGTAAAGATGCACTAAGTTTATCTTTTGCAGTATAGACTTGGCGCTCATTGGCCAAAGATGCCCTTGTGCTACTAAAACCTATCAATTAATTCGCTTTCAGTCTGTGAGTTTTAATTTGTTTTTCTTGAACTGTGCAACTCCCACTCACTGGACTGCATGTCATCTGAGGTGTTCCTTTTTCAATCAAGAATGTTGAGGTTGTGTTTGTGTAACTCGATTTCTTGCCTCAAACGAGCTTGTGCAAACTGACCAAGCTGATAATTCTACCTGCTTATATATTAAATATGTTGCGGTTATGAACCCTCATAATGAATGACACAAAGTATAAAAATTTCATCTAATAAAACAATTTAATGAAATTTTTCATGTTTCTCGTGTTCATGTTCACTTCTCTACTCTAGTGTCCTGTCTGCATGCCTCACCTCTTTTTTTGCATATTAAATATCGTATAAACTTAACCATGCTTTTTTACCACAATGCAGGGGGAAAAGGTTCCGGTAACACCATGCATTCAGTATGGTGGCCCAGATGTGCATGCAAGCAACCTCCTTCATGTGGACCAAGAACTACTCTGCAGTGTCTCGCAGACTTCCATGCGAAGCCCTCAACATTCTCGTCTCAGTGGAATGGCTGCTCATCTATCTGCGTGTCCATCACCAAGACGGCCAGTTGTAAAGCTCTTGTACCCGTTTAAGAAAGCTTAATGATTGTTTTATTTAGTTTTCACGGTTGGCCGTAGAATCTTAACATTGTTGATGTTTCTAACATTTTTACCTGGCACAAAGTGGTGCAATAACTTTAAACCAGTGTAATGTATTTAAATCATGCTCACTCTAATGCCTATCTGGTTTTGTTTGTGTTTAAGAAATTTGAATGTCTGATGAGGTAACGGCTTTTGAATTTGTCATCGTGGCTCGTTTCAATGAGCTGCTAGGAAATAAGACGCAAAACTTATCACACGCCAGTTGTAGAATTTTTATTTTCATGACTAGAGTATACACGTTTCAAAAGATGGAAAGTGTGGAAAAAGCCTCAAGAACATAATCATCCTAGGATTGTCATGTCCTTACAACTCTGCAATGACTAATGCCTCATACATCTTGGGAGCACATTGGTCGCAATGGCTACAGGTATACTTGATAAGAGAATAGCTTGCACTCAGATTTGCGATTTGCCACGCAGTTGATGGCTGATGGCTTTTGTTTGCCGTCTTCATCTTACTACTATGTATTCAATATTCATTTAGATGTGCTGCGGTTTTTTGCAGTCACCTATATATATATATATATATATATATATATATATATATATATATATATATATATATATATATATATATATATATATACTTCGTTTCAATAAAAATTTAGTTGAGAGTTAGCGCTCATCCTGTCTGCTTCTAGTCTGTGTCCGTGTCACTTCGCGCTACAATCCAAGATCATGTTACTGTACTAACTCGCACAACTTTCTATCCTGGTGTTAAAGACACACTCAGACTTGTTCTTACTTATGTGACCGGTTATTTTTGTGCTTTATAATAAGATGCAGTGCTTTTCGAATGAAAACATGTAATAAATAGTTCGTAGTCAGGCTACTTAAAAAAACTGTTCTGCTTAAAATTTAATTGAGCAAGCCTGTGCCCATTATTTGGTGCTTATGTCTTTGTATTAGTATGGTTTTACTCCCTATTTTCCTTTTTACATTTAAAATGTGCAAACATTATTATGTAACCATTTCTCTTTAATGAAATAAATACTTCTGACATTTCGTCACAAATTTTACAATGATTTTGTTCAATTAGGTAACCTTAGACTAGCTGATTGTTATTCTGGTAGCTTAACTTGCAATGCCTGTGGTATATTCAATGCAAGCACATGGTGAAAAATAAACTAAACTATTGGGTATAAGCAGGTCACTGGCAGTAAATAGAGCATACATATATTTCAGGAAATAGTGCATGCTTGTGTATTGAACAGCATGCACAGCTACACATGCTGTTTTGTTCGTAAATGCTGAAACATTAATCGGCGTGGAAGCACTTTGTTCTTTGGCTTTCAGTGCTACCTTTAAGTCATATGTGAAAGTACTAGTAGAAGCATCCCGTGGAGATAAATGACAACTTTAATGAATAGAGGTATAAAATGTGTGCTTAAAACGGCAAAAAACTGCTTGACAGGCAAACGTATGCTTCTGTAGTAGTGCACTTGTAACCGTCACCAATCCATGCATTGCTTGCGCTCAATTGCATTCAATATGAGCTACAACAACGAGCTGTGGTGTCTTTCCCTCCTGGTCGAGCTGGGGTTGCGAAAATTTTTGACCAAGAAAAGTGGAGGTTTTTAATTATTTCTGAAATGCATGTAACCATGCTTTTGGCTGTGTGCTGTTTCCACGGCGTTATAAGTACTGGTGCACCAAGGTGCGGGAGATCCTGTGTCCTTAGTGCAGCGCGCATTGTTATTGCGCTCTGCATCCTGCCGGCAGTGTACTATCACTGCAGAGGAAGATTACGAAAAGCATGGCCTGTGTGCCTTGCTGCAATGGCGAAACCTTAAGTTGTTTGCCTGAAAGGGACGCACATTATGCTACCAAATGACGGACCAGAAGCGCAATATGAGGACGCCTCACAGATTCTGGCTCATACTGAACAAGGTAGTACCATAGCTAAGGCTAGGCAGCATTCACAACAGCTAGTCTGGCCATCAACTACATGGCTGTAGCGAACGCTAAAATACTTGCAGGGATAACACCCTTTTGGAAGGCTGTTGTCCCTGCTACACCCATATTGAAAGGGTGGTGTCTGCGTTACACCCCATATAGAAAGGGTGTTGTTTGGTTTTACACCCATAGGTGAGGTGACGTCATATTAACACCCCTTCTTTTGTGGGGTGTTAATTTGCATCCCGTTGCTTGGGGTGTAGCAATACACCCAAAAAGGGTGTCACCCATGGGACAAGTCATTTACACCCTTAAGGGTGTTAAAATTT
Source organism: Dermacentor albipictus (assembly GCF_038994185.2). Classification (NCBI taxonomy): domain Eukaryota; kingdom Metazoa; phylum Arthropoda; class Arachnida; order Ixodida; family Ixodidae; genus Dermacentor; species Dermacentor albipictus. Next base: position 132,820,791 of record NC_091823.1, on the reverse strand, counting down.
TTAGAGTGTAGACTTCTGTCAACCAAAGGACCACGCAGGATTCCGTAAAGGTTACTCAACCATAGACCATATTCACACTATCAATCAGGTGATAGAGAAATGTGCGGAGTATAACCAACCCTTATATATAGCTTTCATCGATTGCGAGAAAGCGTTTGATTCTGTCGAAACTTCAGCAGTCATGGAGGCATTGCGGAATCAGGGTGTAGACGAGCCGTATGTAAAAATACTGAAGGATATCTATAGCGGCTCCACAGCCACCGTAGTCCTCCATAAAGAAAGCAGCAAAATCCCAATAAAGAAAGGCGTCAGGCAGGGAGATACGATTTCTCCAATGCTATTCACAGCGTGTTTGCAGGAGGTATTCAGAGACTTGGATTGGGAAGAATTGGGGATAAAAGTTAATGGAGAATACCTTAGTAACTTGCGATTCGCTGATGATATTGCCTTGCTTAGTAACTCAGGAGACCAATTGCAATGCACGCTCAATGACCTGGAGAGGCAAAGCAGAAGAGATGGTCTAAAAATTAACCTGCAGAAAACTAAAATAATGTTTAACAGACTCGGAAGAGAACAGCAATTTACAATAGGTAGCGAGGCACTGGAAGTGGTAAGGGAATACATCTACTTAGGGCAGGTAGTGACGGCGGATCCGGATCATGAGACAGAAATAATCAGAAGGATAAGAATGGGCTGGGGTGCGTTTGGCAGGCATTCTCAGATCATGAACAGCAGGTTGCCATTATCCCTCAAGAGAAAAGTATATAATAGCTGGGTCTTATCAGTACTCACCTATGGGGCAGAAACCTGGAGGCTTACGAAAAGCGTTCTACTCAAATTAAGGACGACGCAACGAGCTATGGAAAGAAGAATGATAGGTGTAACGTTAAGGGATAAGAAAAGAGCAGATTGGGTAAGGGAACAAACGCGAGTTAATGACATCTTAGTGGAGATCAAGAAAAAGAAATGGGCATGGGCAGGACATGTAATGAGGAGGGAAGATAACCGATGGTCATTAAGGGTTACGGACTGGATTCCAAGAGAAGGGAAGCGTAGCAGGGGATGGCAGAAAGTTAGGTGGGCGGATGAGATTAAGAAGTTTGCAGGGACGGCATGGCCACAATTAGTACATGACCGGGGTAGTTGGAGAAGTATGGGAGAGGCCTTTGCCCTGCAGTGGGCGTAACCAGGCTGCTGCTGCTGATGATGATGAAGTTTAACACCCCTCGGATTGCGTCCGGCACTGCGACCAGACATCATGCTGGGCAGGACAATGCAAGGGCTACCAACACATAGTGGCGAAAATATCTTTCTGCCATCTTGCGCATTTGAATAAGACCATCTCTGCAAACCACGTTCTGATGTTATCCTCATCGGTGCCTTACTTTAAACACGCTATGAAATCCACAGGTATTGCTAACTGTGCCATCCAAAATAACATGGTGCGTCAGCCCCCATCCGTTATCCATATATGCATAGTTAACACTAAATTTATTCTCGGCGTTATACTTCCATAAAGGTGCTTAGAATAACGGACCTAAATTCAAATTGTCTCTAGACAGAAAACTGTTTTCAGATAGAACTGTACACGTTACAGAAAAATATTCCGAATGCAAGTTGCTCGGAAGAAGTAGAATATGCAAAACTTGTTCAATCATTGACGGAATTTGCGTTTCCCGCTCTCTTCTTCCCGGTCATTTTCTTTACCTTTACGTTTATTTATATTAGTTTGTTATTTCCAGTATCGTCTTTAACACACTCGCTCTCACATAATGCATTAGAGTGTTGTGCTCCTAAGCAACCGATATGTCAGTGGATCTAAATGCATATTGAATTTGTTCCTCGAAATATAACGATAGCATACCTAACACGCCGCAGCAGAAAAATCTAACGTAAGTCCCGCAGTACTGTAAGGAAAACACGGGAAAAGAGGGAGATGGAAATGCAAGACGATGAGCAAAACCAGAACAAGGTGAAAGCAGGAGCCAACGTTTCGACAAGGGGACTTGTCTTGTTCAAGGCGACATATGCTTTCCTCACCACAGTATATATAGGTTGGGTTCTTACAAAGGGGAGAGGGCCTAAGGCGGGTAGGCGCGGCAAGCATCCACCCGCCATCCACCCGTTGCCAAACCCACCCGCCTTACGCCTTCTCCCCTTTAGAAGAACCCCACCTATATATATTGTTGCGAGGAAAGCATATGTCGCCTTGAACAAGACAAGTCCCCTTGTCGAAACGTTGGCTCCTGCTTTCACCTTGTTCTCGTTTTGCTCACCGCAGTATTGTAGTATGCCTTGGAGGACTGCTTTTTTTGTTCACTTCGGTGTATAGTGTTCCAAAGTTTTCTCTTTCTCACTTATTGCATTGTTATTACGTGATAGCACTAGTCGTCTTCAGCCCACGCAACATTTGCCGCGTGACAGCTACCACAACTCTAGCTTTCATATTGCAATACGTGTTGTACAGGTCGCCGGGGTCTGGGAGCCCATTGAACCCTTCAACGAGTCTCGGAGATGTTCGTCCAGAGGAGATGGCGCGATATCTGTGAGCTGGCAGCAGCGCTTGCGCTGAAAATGAGTCCCCGCCAGCGTGTACATATTTGGCGCCGCACTCAGCTCCATGCATCATCGATCGCGCAAAACAGTGCAAGCAACATTGGCCAAAGCAGCTACGTGCTCTGGTTCTGAAAGCTCTGATCAGCGGCAGTCCTCTCTCGCGTTATTCCCTGGTCCTATATGCGGGTCCTGTAAGGTGCTTTAATTAGGAGCTTGGGAAGAGCCAGATATCACGTCTAGTTGAGGATTACTTGAGTCTTGTAACACATGAGGAGTTCCTTTAGGATGTTTGGAGCGTAACGAGAATGAGGTTAATTGGGAAGTACGCTAATTAAGCTTAATTTTCAGGCAAAGTATTTGGAATGGAAGTCTCTGTCTGCAGCTACTAAAGTTTTTGAGTTCTCAGGCAATGCAGTTGAGTAGAGCACTACAGAAGTTAAACAGCGTTCGAAATAATGTTTTGTTAAGTTGCTTTCACTCCGTCACCAAGGTATCGCAGCCATTCATGCAGAGCATGTACACATCTAGCAGAAGATGCAAACGCTCCACAGACTCACTATGGGGAAGTTGAGGATTTAAAGTTCCAGCAGAGCGTGAGCTCAAAAGAAAATCACTTGTTTTCTTTTATTGTTGATGTTATACGTGATATGACTTAAGTTATCTTTCGCTGACTTCTTTGCGCGGAGTTGGGTTTTGCCGAATAGCTCGTACGTCAGATAGTACCACCACTTTTTCCGCTCTTACGAGAGTCTTGGCTGTTAGCCATGTTTTCTAAGGAGTTACTCAGTGATAAAATAGACGATGCGTAAATGTCCTTATTCCGAAAAATGTACGTCAGGAAGAACACAATTTTCGATGCCTTCTTTCGTAGGGTTTCTGGTTTGGCGCCTGGTTAGATTTTCAATGAGTAAATTGCATTTTAGTGTAAACTATCACGAGGATTGACCCGCACTACTCGGCACGCGGACCCTGGTTACAGTGCCATAGCATAGGTGGCCGATCTTGGAGATAGAATATTGAGGGTTCACGCATGTTACCTGCAGGGGCCGCTTCATGTCCTGCCGTCTTCCCTGGCAGGCAGGCTATCTCCATGGTGCAATACGGTGTGCAGAATATGATCAGTAGCATGGCATTTGCTTATCGACTTCACGAATTTTTCACGGACGTTATGAGCTGTTGGAGGTAGTTTACGTCCTGCACATTTTTACCGGCCCCGTCATCTGTGCTGTTTCAGCATATTGCGCGAAAACTTCACTTCTCAAATCCCAGCATGCGAGTTGCACCTCTAAAATGTTTTCTATTTGTTTCTAGGAGGCATTTGCGGCAATTTACGTGGAATTATTTCTCAGGGCACAGGCAGACACGAGACAAAGTCAGTTTCTACAGCAGCACAAAATTGTTACATTTGAGAACTCTTAAAAGAAGCCTCGTGAGAGCGTTCTGGCGTTCCAGACACATATACGTCAAAGAAAGAAAAGATGACGGCTTTTGTACTCACGGCGAGATGCTTACTTCTCCGGGCCTGCTATATGTTGGACTCATCATTTTTGACTGACATACTTGCCGTTACTCACACTGCCATACTGACACGTTAGCTGTATAAAGCTTTATACTACAGCTTGTCGTAGTGTGCAAAAGAGACAAAATAATTGTAGAATGATACAGATATGCAATTATGCTGAAATAACAATACATCTGTGTATGAGCACGCGTTTGTGGTTCTCTAAAATATATATATATATATATATATATATATATATATATATATATATATATATATATATATATGTGTGTGTGTGCGTAGTGGGGCAGTTCCACAGGACAAACATACTTGCAAGGGCATCTTCAGTAACAATATATTGCGAAAAAGAAATTACATAGAAATATAGGCATCACGACCGTCTATATTGCTATACAGGTTCTACTCGAGGCTCCCGAGAAGTAATCATTAGCTTAAGAGGCTGCCTTAAATGCAGAACAATGTCCAGGGAACAGACGCTTCGGATCTCTGCCCTGAAGTACGGATACGCGTAATTTACCTGAAGCACACGTTTGACGTTGTGCAGCCCTAGTCATGAAAACAGGCGCGGATAAAAAAAATCAGTGTCCTTCCACCATGAGAAGAAGGATTGCGAGCGAAGCTGTGGATGTGGGCCTGTTAATGGCGACTTGCGCCTCCGCCGCGGTTCGGCCCGGCATTGCACGATCTTTGGGATCGGCCGACATATGAGAAATTGCTGGTCTACGCGCGGACGCGACCCGCCAGATGCTAGTCGTAGACGGCTTCGCTGTCAAACGCAAACGCGACAAAACGCCACGTTTGTCGATATTTGTGTGGTTTTCTTCGTGGCTGTTTTCTGTGCCGCGTATAAGTATAATTATGCCCGATGACAGGATTAGCACTCTTCAGTTTTGGGGAACAACCCGATTCACAGCAAAAAAAAAAGGTGTTAGAAAGAATAGATGGTTATTCTTATAGAATGTGTAAATTGACTTCTACCTTTCTGTTTGCCTTTTTCTTCTGTGCCTGCCAATATTATTGACTTAATTTATTTTTGCCGAGTGGACGCTCACAATTACTCGGTGAAATAAGGACATATTCTTGGATTGTAGCGCAAAGTGACACAGACAGAAACTAGCAGCAATCAGGATGAGCGCTAACTCTCAACTCATTTTTATCGAAACAATCAACGTATACATAAGAGATTGCAAACACCGTAGCATATGAACATGACATATTTGACGAAAACATGAAATATTGAGCACGTTATTGGGAGCGCGGCTCATCAATTATGACTCGCCAAACATAGTGGCCGTGCTACCTTGACTTTTGAAAACAACCTTGAAAAATTTTCATTCAACAGCTATCTCTTTGTCGCGATCATCATCTTCACACACAAAAAAATTGCAATATTTAAAGGCGGCAATTCATTTGCGCCACGGAATGTTAGGTACTAACTAAACTGCTCGGTCACTCCTCTTTCCTTCAGCCACCATAAAATGTTCGCGATAAAAATTCCTTAGATAAAGCATAAAATGTTTTCTTTATGTATATGTAGAATACGCCTCTGTTTTGTAGTTTCGGCTTTCAGTAAGAGCCACCCGCCAAGCCTTCCCATGCTTACTGAAACCGCTAAACACTATATTTCACTCTTAATTTTCGTGTCATATGTTTAAGTGGTGTCGCGGCTAACTTATATACACGTGCTTAGGCGTTCTCGTTATTAGTACGGTTCATAAATAGAGATAACTGTGGTCCCCGTCCCAAACTAGCCCACGAAGAATTTTCCCCTTCCCTGTATGAGCATTCACCAAAGCCGGATAAGTGAACCGAATAGAATACGCACTCTGCTAGGGACGAGGGCAGAGCGAAAACTCAACAAAAGAGCAAAAGCCAGGCACAAAAGCCGAAGCACGTTTCAAGAAGCAGTGAATTCCCTCAGCGCGCGCCGGCGGGAAATGGTTTTAATTAAAGACAGAGCCTCGTCGCGCTCTTTGTGATTTTACGTGGACCGCTAGCCGCAACCAAGGTAATTACGAATTCGCCGGCAACACCTTTTCAGCCGAACAATTGCTGGCGAAAGCGGAGCAGCAAAGGCCGACAAACGCTTCCCCGTCTCAAATTTCTTTCACACTCGCACTTACTCGCAGCTGCCCGCTGCGCGCCAAAGTACGCTGCATTGGGCATGCGTCGACGTACTGCGCCGGAACCTGTCTGTAGAAGAGCTGTAAGGAAAAGATGAAAGCAAAGTCGGCAGTAATTTTTAGGCCTGCATAATTATGCAAGATGATGGCATTATGTGCAAGGCGCCGCGTGGGAATCGTTATTACCAAGGGGACAAGAACAATGAAACGAAAGTAGGGAATGATGCAATTACGACATAACGTTATACTTTTGTGTCGAGTGTACCAAATGTGCTATACATTTTGGCGTGCTAAAACGTATAAAAGATATGATACGTGTTTATTGGGCGCGGTGCGGTAATTTTATGCTATCAAAGCGCGTAGAACAGACGCGCATGGAATGCGAAAATTAACGCGCTGCAGTATGGTTATTGCGTTATTTGGGGTTCTGTTGAATGATTTTTGCTAACGCGGTGGTCGGTATACAAAAATAAAGTAATAATAATCTGCTTACTAGTTTTATGAGTAAGGTTATACAGTGGAACTTTTTTCTTTAGCTTTAAAGTTGTGGCTGTGAGTGCCCATTAACGACGTGTGATTTAGGTATTTTCGCAGTGTGTATTCGAAGAAATGATTCTAAAATTGCTATGAAGAGGCTACTGCAATATGATACTCTCTTTTTTATATAGAGTGCAGTGATACAGATGACGGTGGCATTAATAACAGTGTTCAGGATTTACTTCTAACTACACGCCCTCTACAGGGTAAAGTGTTTTATCCGAAAGACGCGGTTTTGCCTTTGCTAAAGAAGAGGGAAAGCCAACCACCATTACTCGTTTACATAATCTGTGAAGTAGACCTAACAATAACTGATCAATTTTGAGGAGTGTACAAATCAGTTGTTATGAATTTATTCTTTAAAATTGATTTCCTATAATAATTTTTCTTGGCATTTGGTATATTTAGGTTCCTAATAATGATGTTCTCCTTTTCTTTCTTTTTTACAGAGCGTGTCTTTCTCAAGGGCTTCTTTAGCCAGTCTGACCACGATTACTCATTATTGCATCAGCAATGTTAAACTCCATGGATGATTCTGCAATCTGATGAATGCGCGGATAGCCAATTCATTCGTGAAAGGGAGAGAAATAATCGCTTATTATGCGCCAAGCACCACGACGTAAGTCCCATGGCCAACATTTAGAAGCAGCAGCCGAGTTATACTTCACAAACGCTCGACAACAATTTTGATAGTACATTTTATTGCGAATTGGTATCTTTAGAACTTTACCCACTATGTGAAGTGGCTCCCTAGTGATAGCCTCGAGGCGTCAAAAAGAAGGTTGTAAAATTTGCGTGCCACAAGCAAAATCGTGTTTGAAGAATTCAAAAATAACTAACGAGATATGTCTATGGAAAGAGTAAACACATAACCAGAAGCATTTACACCACTACATACCAATACGTTGCCTTTGAGAAGAAGCATGAAGGATCGTAAGCTATGGACAAGACTTAAAAGTCAATGCAAAATTGGAGATATGCGAAAGCGGCAACTTGGCACATGCTGCGGACGTGGAGTGGGAAGGTGTGACAAACATTATGCAAAAGCACTGATATCGGATATAGAAATGTGCAGGTAAAGGGTTTTTTTTTCCATCTACCATGACGCGCAGAACTATTCGCAACCTTACGGTGACGTTCTATAAATCATTTACAGAAAGAGATACTGTATCGAGGTAAAATGAGAGGTTCTACATAACCTGACAGTCACTTGGAGAAACTGCATTTTCGCTTATCAAAGGTTCATACGGTGCTTTTGAAAAGTCATTGCACCAAAATCAAGTTAATCTGCGTACAAGTTTCTCAAGTACAACCAGCCCAGTTTTGTTCAGAATACTCTTGAGGAGTACATTGTGATCACAGTATCTGTTGGGTAACACAGCACATTTATGCTACCTGCGCTATCGTCCTAAAGCAAGCCATTTATTTCGGGAGTTCTACGGCACACTTAGAAATACCCAATGGCTTGTTTTCAAAAAGGCTGCTATTGGGAGTTTAAATTCTCCTGGAACGCAATACGCCATGCAACATATGAAAAAAAAACCACATGAATAACAACCTCAATACAATGACATCTATGTCCTCAGAAAGCATTCGATTAAATAATTAGTGTTGTAAGCAGACGGGAGGTATCTACAGGCCACAAAAGAAAACAAACTGAGTAAGCTGCCTTGACTTTTGTCTTTTAAATCACCATGCACCAGCAGCCTTGTTTCTCTTTCCGAAGTTGGTGGAAAGCAAAAGTGCACATACATTACAATAGAGCGAAATTCATTCGTCGATCCTTTTGCTTATGATGACATCACATCAGCACGGCATTAGCTTTAATCCATACCAGCCCTCTATGTGTATTCACATATAGTTTTCTCCTGGGTATTACGAAAATCGTTACCCATCACATTGCACTGACCCAGGTTCTTCTTTAAAAGGAAGCTTTAGCTCGGGTGCTGTTATATAAATACATGTAAAAGGAGAATTAGTTTTTCTTGTAAACGCCCGCACCAAATTTGATAAGGTTGGTTGCATTTAAAAGAAAAACCTAAAATCTTGTGACTGTTGGTTTCCAATTTTTTATTTTTGTCGTCGATTTTTCATGAAATATTGGCAAACATCGAAAGCGTTCAGAAAACGAAACTATCAAGGTTACAACACTGTAACTCCGCATGGAGAAATGGTAGCACTATTCTGTGAATTGCATCTGATAGTATATATAAAGTCGACGAAATAGGAATGTTACACATCAATATGGAAAATTTTTGTAATAAGTAAATACATCTTGTTGTGAAACCCCTGTGCACAACATACCCAATTCACGTAAGATATAAACTGACGCAATAAATTTGTCCGCTTTTAATGGTATAATGAACGCCGCTTGCAGCCACCACCACAATATCTGTTTTTGATACAGAGCTAATAATTTATAAACTTCATATTTATTTCTCACTTGCGATGCATTTAACGTTCTTCTAACGAAATTGAGGCCTGAATCGAGATTTTGCTTCAAACAGTCGCTAGAATACAACTTTCTCTCTCAAATGCAGTGAAAATCATTAAAATCGGTCCAGGGGTTACTTCAGAAAGGCGTTTTTGCGTTTTATATGTATTTTATTCGGTTGCATCGAGGTTGGGCCCAAGTTAAAGCTTGCTCTTAACCCCATTTTATTTACCGCTTGCTCGGAACTTACATTTTACATTAATTTAAGTGTTTTTGTGCATTGGCTGGCGAAAAGAGAGCGTAGGCGTAGCGCAATATGTGCGCCACATCACCAGAAATAAATCCATATACTCTTATTATAGAGTAAGCTGTTAATGGCTCACTCGAATAGCTGTTTGAGTTGGCGGTGTCCACCGCCGCCGCCAGTATCCGTCGCAGCCATCGCCATGAACAATGAAAACAATGCCCAGTTTTCGGTGTGATCAAACGCTGGCCCTCTGAGCGCGGGTCAGCTACCATGCCACAGCGCCACACCAGCGCCTGCTAGCGACTGCGGACACATGCCCTAAACGCGTGCTCCAGCGCGCGAGCCGTTACGCGATGTGAGATGCATGCCATGTAGCGCCGATACGTACACACTTTGCATTGCAATTTCATAGCATAGCACCAGGTGGCACGCCGTGTAGCACTTGCAGAGGTAGCGGTACATGTAGGCAGATAAGTTTTGAGGAGAAAAAGACGAGTAAGAAGATATATAAATAATGCAAGAATAAAAAATCAACTTGCGTAACATGCCTGAAAAATTCAAAGAGGCTACGTGACTATATATCACCGCCCCGTTTCGAAGGAGAAGCCAGTAAATCATCATCATTATCAGCAGCAACAGCAGAGCAGCATCGCATCATGCCACTTATCACGTCATTAAGTCCAAATTTCGCGTTGCAGTTGCGTTGTATTGTACATGGCGGGACGTCATGTAGCAGTTACATACGCAGCGGTACAAAGTAGAGAGAAATTTGACGTAGAAAAGATTAGGACGGTGTATGAAAAAAACGCTACAAAGAAAAAGAAATGTCACACAGATGAGCGCCGCATAGCGTCGATATGAGCAAATTCTGAACTGCAGTTTGTTTTATACCACTAGGCGTCACGACGCGGAGCAGTTGCATGGTATCGTGCCCCTTGTCAGTTGTTGTGACATGCGCACCACGTAATCTCGATGCCCGTGTTCACTGTTTTGACACGATATGACAAGTCTTCTCAAGGTATAAACCGCTGATGAAGAAGCGAATCGTGGAACCGTGTGCACAGCTGCAACCAGGTAATGCCGGGCGTGGCAGACCGTTGTCCAGATGGCAGCACAAGCCGCTGCTCGCTATCGACGCTGGGAGGACAGCCAAGTTCGTTTTCGTTAAAACGACGCAAAGGGACCTCGCCGCGAAGACCTTATAGAGCATGCAGTCGAAGATAAAGCTCCTGTGGATTACCCCTATCTCCTGTTGATTAGCCTTGTTTTTGTGCACTCTTCTTAGGGTCCCACGAGAATCACATTTTATTACCTCTTCGCACAAGCGCCTTAAAAAAAAGTGACAGGCATGGCAAAACGTTTCCACATGGTAGTTCCGGAAATAAATCATAGATGAAAGTGCCTTATATTGTTGTTTACGTAGATTGGCTTTAGAAACTCTATTGCAAAGCTCTTCTAACGAAATATATGGTAGCGATGATCAATATATTGCAAGTTTCCTGAAATCACAGCTACTGTCCTCTATGCGTGAAAACTCAATGCTGCCATAATGTCGTTACCGAAAATACTTATAACTACTTACACTTCGCGCTTCCGGCCACTGAGTTAGCTGGTGTTTCGAAGAAAAATAACGCAAAATAAACGTCTGAAGGCTACTACAAAATAAAACGTAAATTTAGCTTTTAGCCCACCGGAGCACGACTAGAGAAAAGAAATTCTGTAAAATGGGACGGCAACGAACAATTTCGTAATATAAACACGAATACGTACCACGACCATTCTACGCGGCCTTGTTCGCTATGCTTAACCAATTTTGCTAAATGTACTAAGCCATGTCGTGTACATTCGCGTTTACAGCAGGAGTAGAACATTAACACCTGCTATTGTGGACTGGTTGAGCAGTCAGGTGGCTGTCAGGTAAAAATCAAATCAAAAATAAATATGAGAAACGAGGAAAATTATTAACGAAATACAAAGTGATCCCATTGTCATCATCATCATCATCATCATCATCATTTATTGACCCTTAAAGGCCACTGTTGGGGTATTACATAAGGGGAGAGCATACATAAGAAAAAGGAACGTACTAACAGTCATGACTGAAGTAAGAAAAAATAATAATAAACATTCAGAAGGGCAATGAAGGTGCAATCAACTGAATGTCAAACACAAAAAGTAATAACCAATGCACTCAAAAAGTGTGATGTAGTAAAAATAAGTAAAATCCATTAAGCATCAACACTCAGAAAGTTCGTTAGCATGTTTCGAATCTTGGTAGGATTGCGATCGATTACTACGCGGTCCGCTAAACAATTCCATTCTGCAATAGCTACCGGCAAGAAAGAGCTGTTGAAGGATTTAGTGGAGCCGTGAAGACGTTGAATACTGAGGTTGTTTGAGAGACGGCGTGAAGTACGGTTGGGTGGCAAGAGAAGTGTCTCGCGTAAATGCGGGAAATTGTAATAGAGCTTTTCAAAAAGGCATAAGCGTGAGGTTTTTCGGCGATATGCTAATGATTGCCTGTGGAGGGATGATTTGATGTTTCTAACACTTAGCCGATAGTCGTACTGGGATGTAATAAACCGGGCTGAGCGATTTCGGACGGCTTCCACTAGCTGAACAAGGTACGCTTGATGCGGATTCCATATTGCCGACGCGAATTCCAGTTTAGTACGGATAAATGTTTCATATGCTAGTTGACGGATCACAGGGGGTGATGATGATAGTGAACGTCTTATGAATCCCAAGCATCAATTAGTGTCACTAACCAGATTTTGGATATGTTCTGACCATGTAAGCTTGCTAGTGAAGGTGATACCAAGGTACCTGTATGATTGAACCAGCTCAATAGGAAGGGAATGCAAAGAGTAAGAGTATGACATGACAGAGTGTTTCCGCGATACGCACATGAACTTGAATTTTCTGGCGTTAACTGCGTGAGCCACTCTGTGCACTATTTTTCAATTGTAGTGAGGTCACGCTGTAAAAGCAACTGTTCATTGTATGAGTTTATACGGCGGTACAACACGCAGTCATCGGCAAAGAGCCGGCTGGATGACGAAATACCAGAGGGGAGGTCAATAATGAAAGTTAAAAACAAATAGGGTCCCAGGACTGAACCTTGCGGTACTCCAGGTAATAATTCGGTGACTGTGGAGTGACGGTGTCCAATCACTGTAAACGTTGATCGGCCAATTAGGAAGCACCGGATCCAGGACGTGATTAGAGGATGGAGACACAAGCTGGTCACATTGATCATTAATCGTTCGTCAGGTACACGGTCAAAGGCTTTCGAAAAGTGTAGATAAATTACGTCTGTTCGGAAGAGAGTGTCAAGGTTTAATTGGAGGTCAGTACTGAATTCAAAGAGTTGAGTTTCACAAGAGTGACCCGATCGGAAGCCATGCTGATTACGGAAAAGGAAAGAGTTCGCTTCAAGCTGAGAGGCAACATGAGAATAGAATATATGTTCAAGAAGTTTGCAGGTAATACAGGTGAGTGATATCGGGCGATAGTACGATGGATCAGTTCTGTCACCACTTTTGAAAACCGGGACAACCTTGCTTAACTTTCAGTCGTTAGGAATGGTACTGGCAGTTATGGACGGCGTAAAGATGACTTGTAGAATTTTACTAGTAAGCACCTTAGTACTTTTGATGACTTTAGCGGCAATGTTATCCGGGCCGGGTGCACTGAAGACCTTAATATTATTGATGAGGCCCAAAATGCCTTCAGATGTGTCAACAAACTTGGTTGGCACAAAAACAGGCACACAAATTTCCCCACAGTCAAGTTCTTGAAAAAAGAAACAATCGCAAACAACTTACACCGATGTTTCTCCGAAGTAGTTTCTGCACGCAGCTACCGGACTAGTTTGCGTAATACCAACAAGCGGAAAAGCGAACCTGGTTATTAATTGTTCCGTGTGCGTATGGAAGGGGCATAGTGTAAGTTCCTACGTATTTTACATAACCATGCACACGCATACGCTGATACAGATGATGCACTGTGCGGACGTGTGCAGACAACAGCTGCCCTACATAAGCCTCGACTTGAGATGTGGCGCTTTTTTGTGAGCGGTTAGCCTCTACATCACATGGAAAAGGCAGTTGTGAAAGCAGTACCATGCGCTTGTAGTTGTGATTCCACCAGGGGGTAGGTAAAAGAAGTCCCAACAGCGCAGTAAGTGACTTTCCTTGTATGATAAAAATGTATCAGCTACATTGCATGAGAGGAGGGGAAAAAAGATCCAGAAAGCAAATATTTTTCTAGGTTAGTTGTCATTGCCGGCACACGCACTCGCAGGCATTCATAGACTAAATACAGGGCTCCACAAGTACAAGCGCCACTGCAAAACAATAAAATATTGCAATGTAAACCCGCGCTTCAACTGCTATGCAGGAGACTAGAAAAAACATCGAAAAAGATGCAAGGAAGATCGAGGTTGCTGCAGCCACAGGGCAGGGTGTATCTCTGACCTTTAGGAACTCGAGGCTGTCGGACAAAAATGGCAGAAACGCTGTACACTGCAGAGTAATCAGTCAAGCTCGGGAGAATATCTGTAATGCGTCTGCGATTAGTTAGCCAAACGCCGCTCATGCATATGGCGTAAAGGAGAGCACGCTCCGTGAACGGAACAGAATCTGCGTAGAGCTCTTGCTTGCCGATTCAGCAGCGAGCTTCTTACCGGATATTCACCTACGTGACGGAGCAGCCGCTCCAGCGAGAGAGCGCAGCAACGCTATCGCAAGAAGCTGAGCTTAAGCGCGAGGAGCGAAAACGGATGGGAAGCTTGCTCCCATCTGTGTATGTGGGCCTCGGCTTCCTAAGGGCAGCCGTACTTGTTACGCATGAGTGTTTAGTGAGCAAGTGCCTGTTCAGTGCAGTGCCGCCTGATCAGGTGTAATACCCAATGTTACGTTGCGCAAACGGCACTGTTCGCACACACTTATTTACGGTGCAATGCATGTGGCAGGCATAAAACGTAAAAGTGATCCACCGTATGTATATAATGTAGCTGAGGTGGTGTTTTCCACAAGGGGGGGGGGGGGGGGCGCAGATTGGCGTGATGTGGTGCAGGTGAAGTTCCCTCAATTATTTATAGTGATGCAATTTGATTCTCCTCTCTGTCGCTGTGCCAACTTAGGCCAGCGAGTTCTCCTAGACCACTCATTCTGTCTTCTTAAATTGTGAGGAGAACATTGCCAATAATAATAGACTATTAACATTTATGCTAACTTCAACAATTACCATTTATGTGCAGCCTTCTTTATTGTTGTCGTTTATTCTAAATAAGAGTTTTCTGTAATATTGTGAACTAAAATTGGTACAACTTGCTGATTGGTCCTATCTTGCGACCTCTAAAGCCCGGGTAATAGTTCAGGGTGGTGTAGTCACTCTGCGATTTTTTGCTAATAGTAATTTAGTATAGAAGAAGACTGATAATAGCTGAATAACAAAGGGAGAAATTATGTCGTCAATATACTAGCACTGATTTAGAAGAAAGCAAGCCGTTGCAGCTACAGCTTCCAGCGCACGTACATTTTTCATTTCCATACATTATGCCTCATCTGTTGCTCCTAACAGAGCTGTAAAATATAGAAAAGGCTGTTGAATGTAGCGGTTAGTGATTATTAATTGTCTTCAGAGAGTGAATTATAGCTTTGAAATTTTTTACGGTAAAAGGAGAGTGACAAAACTAGAAGCCATCCAAATATGCAGTGTTTTTATTGTTTGCAAAGCTAAGTGCAGCTCCACAAGATAATAAAAATTGGCGCTCACGATCTTTCCGATTGAGAATTCCCGTAAGAATTCTCAATATGCCACGTAAAAGAAACTGGAAAACGAGCACAGTGCCTTTACTATTTTGAGTTGAAAGCGTAAATCACCTCTGCGGAACACATGTTTACATTGTGTTACCAACCCCCAACTTCATTGCTGTCAATCTAACGTTGTATTACCAACCACAAACTGCAACACTGTTCCCTGAAGTGTCTCACAAGGGCGTCTGCGTAAGCAGGTGCTTGGTGTGTAGGATTCAACAGGCTCGAGCACGTTGGGGCCGGAGCCTCTTACATGTAGCCGTGCGCGGTTATGACCTGTTCGGACAAAACGGATGCTGGGGGGGGGGGGTTCCTGTGTTCGGACCTTCATGGCCCCTCGGCGGAGGCAACACACCTCCATGGCGTCCGCTTCACGCAGAGCGCAGCCCCGAACTGACTTACCCGGGGTAAGTAGGTAGTTCCCTTTTTCCTGTCCTCCTCTCCACTCTTCGTCTATATCTCTCACTTTCAATCTTTCCTGTCTTCTACTAGCTTCTTTTTCTTCTTGTTTTCCACGCAGCGTGTGTTAACCGCGTGTATTATATTCAGTCTTGGGTAAATGTATTAGGTTATCGTGGCGGAGCACAGCTGGGGTCTGCAGGTATACTCCAAAGATTGTAGCGTCCCCTTGTTGGGCTCGGTGGTGGGAGAGTAGCAGAGCAACGGCATATTGGAAGCCAATTATGGCAGAAGCATCCTTCCTCTCCTCTACAGATGGGTTTGTGAATAGAGGTCGCACCGCAGTACTTTGCAATTTGCATTCCAAGTAAACCCAGGCACATTCATACTTTATCATGTAACCACTCCAACGCAAAAGCTCTTCCTTTTCTTGGTAGCGAACTGCCACAAAAAAAAAAAAAAACATCGGAGCAGACTACACGGTCGCTAAGGAGACAAGTGGCAATATTCTCGCCGAGCTCAGAAAAAAAGAGCAATTGCAAAAGCTGTCCGATCTCACTAGTATTAATGGAATTAAAGTCATGATCTCACCACATCGATCACTGGGACGCGTTTCACGGGACAAAGAACTTTTGCAGACAGTCCAGCTGCATTTGTGTATGCATAGTGTATAAAAGTATTATATACTATTTTTTCCCAGAGTGGACGAAAATAATATAACCAATTCTTTTAATGTTATTCACCGTACATGATTGGAGATCATTTCTTGTAATAAAAACGTAATGCTGCGTGCATTCTAAGCCATCGTGTTGATTCTTTATTAATTGCTTCTTGACGTATAGACACCATACGGTAGACAGCAACCCTTCTGTTGATTGCTGTGCAAGCTAGTGTGACTATGTATACTTGAATGGCATTATATGTATTGGTATTACTTTTACCTACATTTTGCGGTGTTTTATTCATTTCTGTTGACTTATCAGCGGGTCTAATACTTAACACTGATACGGCAGAAATTGATGTTCTGTGTATTTGTCTCTATAAGAGGTCTTGTACTATGTGCCACATTACAAACAAATTCTTATCTCTAACACAATGAATATGATCTGTTCTACTCCATCAAAACTAGAATCACTTATTTGGGACTAGTACACTCAGCTTCTATTGCTTCATCACGTTAACATGCAGTCAGTCCTTAGTAATGAAAAAGGAAACTTCTTCATTGTAAAGAAAGAGTTCGCATTTACATTCTCAATTATATTGCTCAAGAATCTTGTGATTAGAACGACACAGATGTCAGGCACATAGAAGGGGCTAATGTGATTTATTGAAGTAAGAAAATCTTGAAAATGTGGTGGTGTTTGCTTGTATATAATTTTTGAATTAGAAATACCTTGATGTCTCGGTGCTAGGTTCTCATGATACAGTGGTAGAATCTTTGAAGTGCACTAATTTTCTATTTTCAGTTTTGTATAGGCCACCTGAGAGGAACACAAAAGCACTTTCTTTCATTGCTAAAGAGATTTCTGCTTTGTAAATGATCTGAGATGTACATTAGTTTCAGGTGCTGACCAAATTATTGATACGTTGGGTATCACGAGTAAACAAGTAGAGCTGTCTCCAGTTCTCACTTAGAATTATTCATCAAATGCCATCTCCACTCCAACTCATATCCTCCCTAGAAAAGCTATCTGAAAGATACGTGTACTACAAACAATTCCATTACGTACCAAAATACATACTACTGTTGTTAACCCCGCGATTAGTGACCAAGTGGTCTTATACATTGTTCTAAACAAGCATTTAGGCACGAAAAGGAAGTTTCTCTAGGCAAATATTAACAACGTATAACGTTACACTCAATTATTTTTACAAGAATTGAGCTCAATAAAATTATGTGAAAAATTATAGATCAATTTACATCTCCTGCATTTTCTAAAGGATTTCAAAATGTCATGTTTACCAGTCCCTATAAATTTTTCGGCAATTATTGCTTGTACACGTGTACTTATTTGTCTTTTTCTCGGGGACTGCACTTGACCAGCTAACAATTTAACGTTATTGTTTTAACGTTATTTTTTAGCACAAGACGCGATTGCATGATGTGAAACTTACTCGAATACTATAGTTGATTCTATCTGTTGCGTATGTTCTCGCCACACCTTTTATAATCAGATTGTATGCGCGACACGAATTCTGTAGTAGTTTCGGGAAGGCATGCGGGCACCGACGATTACCACGGAGCTTCCGACGACTCATGTATAAAAGCCGATGCACTTGACCGGCAGATCAATTTTCGACAATAGCCGACTGTGCTTGCCGCTATCTTCGTGCTTGAGAGTTACTTGTTCTTTCTGGGCACAAGTTCACCCACTAAATAGTTATTTTATGCGAAGCATATTACGAGAGCCCAACCCAGCTCCTCAGGCGCGGCGGTGTCGCCTTCAATGACCTTTGACCCCATGCCATACCACGTGACACCGTGACGTCACGACAGAGGAGAAACGGGGCTCTAACTCGCGCCGTCGCTCGCGGCGTCGCGGTGGTATATAAGAAGCTGTGCTTGTTTCTGGGTGGCTTTGGCTCAACTCTTGCAAGATGGGCTGGGTGGGAATCGAACCAGGGTCTCCGGAGTGTGAGACGGAGACGCTACCACTGAGCCACGAGTACGATGATTCAAAGCGGTACAAAAGCGCCTCTAGTGAATGCGGTGTTGCCTTAGAAACGAGCTGTTTCTTAGGATCAGGCGTGCGTCGCTTGCTCAGGCGCACATTTCGTTGCCGCGCCGAACGCTGCGTTCCTCGACGCTCACCGCGTCCAATGCCGGGCGCGTAGTCGCTGCGCCGTAGCCCATTGTCTTACACCCTTTGGCGGGTCGACGGGAACGCTGTCGCGTTTCACTCTTGAAGGCGAAGCAGAGTAACGCATGAGTTGTTTCTTCGTCTAGCCGAACCAAATATAGCCAAGCAACAGCAGTTCACCAGGCTAAACAGTGGTTCAACAACTAAAATAAAGGCTAGTATGCTTCGCATCCTGGGCTTAACCTTAGCTAAGCCACAGCCATTTTTTGTAATTCACAGTTTTGCTACTGTGTTCTTCATCGTCTCTACAACATGACAACGTACATGTTGCAGAGTTTGCATTTACTGTGCACATAATGTTCTTGTTCTATCAGGTAAATAGGGCTAAACGCAGAATGAAGAAAATGAGCAAACAGCCGTTGGCAAGGTTCGTGGCCTTGGTTCAGTATTGTCACGGCTCACTTGAGACAAGAGCGGAGAGCGTTATTTTAATCTTGACAATTAGAACAAGCGTTCAGTCTTCGCTTCTTCTTCTCTAGCACGCTCGCTTGCACACCCGAGGTCGTCGTCCTCGTCGTCAGTGTGGGTGGGCGAAGACTGAACGCTTGTTCTAATTGTCAAGATTAAAATAACGCTCTCCGCTCTTGTCTCAAGTGAGCCATGACACTGGTGGAGGTGCTGGGTATCACATCATCACCTAATGATAGGGACGACTCCTGCGAGCAGGCCTGCGTCTAGCCCTTCAAGACATCATCCACGCGTCGAGACACCTGTGCACCGTGCAAGCCGCCGCCTGCAAGGTCTGTGCCGGGAATTCGGTCTCTTGCGACGAACTTCGTCAGCGACCTCAACTACTCAAGAAATGGCGATTGCAAGTCCAACACAGGTGACTATCCAAAACAATCTAGTCCCCTCAAGCTTCCACGGTGACACGTACGAAGACGCCGAAGACTGGCTGGACCAGTACGAACGCGTAGCTAAGGTCAATAAGTGGCGTCACGGCCATATGCGCTGTTCGCGTCTAGATTTGCCTGATATTGTAATCAAGCAAGAATTGGAACAAGAGCACTCATTTCTCCTTGCTTTAGCTTTTGTTTAGTGTGCTTTGGTTGTCTTAGCTTTTCTCAACCAGATTTCTGCTCGAACTGCGTACTCCAGCACAGACTTGGAGCTGTCTGCTCTCACTTTGCACGAAAAAATATTCGTGTCAAATAAGCACAAAACGCGACAACATCACAGCGGCGACTCTCCCGTGCCGGAAGTGAACTACGGGAAGTGACGAGCGGCTTTGACTTGAAGCAAACGAACATGCTAAAAAAAGAAGCGACGCCCGGAGCCTTGTACTATTGTACTTGGTCAGAGTAGCTGCCGTCTCACGAATAGCTTTCATTAGATTTCGTCTTCGGTGACAAGGTTCATGTTGCAGGCAAAATGTGATAGTAAACTACCAGATTTCACTCCGCCACGGCAGCCGCATTTCTATGGGGGCGAAATGCAAAAGCACCCGTATACTTTGTGGCACCTAAAACCCCATTAATCTAATCGCATCTCTACCACATTTCACTACCAACACTTCTTCACTTCCTGAATTCAAAAAATTCGAATTACACGGAATACCCAATCACATGCTGGGTCCTTACTGCTCGTCAAAATTTCAGCCATCTTTGTATTCGGCTGTTATCCATAAATCATATTCCAATGAAAACGCTTGAGCACTTATTTTAGTGCAAAAAGATGTTATATAAAAGCTTGGAGTCCAGAAACGTTATACTTCGTATGGAGGCGTGAAAAATGCTGTTTTTAAAGACATTCCTTGCCGGCTTCACCTGCTAGCGACTTCATAAACTAATAAATAACGCACAGGTTTACCATGTCAGCTGTCATTTGAAGTCATCGTTTGGGGTGCAAGTGAATATTAAATACATCCGCGCACAAGACTTCAAATTTTATGCTTTGAACAGTTTGTTGTACCGATATATGAGGATTCTTTAGAGAAAAGAACAGTTTCGTAGCTCTGACATTTGTAATTTATCGCCTTGGAGGCCCCAGGCGCTGCGAGAAATCTGGCACGCATATGCAAAAGACGATGCCTTTTATTGTATACTTCCTTTTTCTCGCTGGCCATAAAACCAGAAAGGCCGTGAATGTAGGCACTTTAGATGGTGATGGGGCTGCGTCGAACGTGTGGCCGAGAAAGAGTTGCCGACGAGACAATACAAGTGTTTCCCTCAGAGGGGAGCTCCTTCCTTCAGACACTCAACGAGAGACTGCAGGAAAGCCTAGGCACTGTGATAGGTAGGCGGGGCACGAATTGTGCGCTCAGCCTGATAAATGCCACCAAAGAACGCGCAGCGGCTTCTCCGAATAAAAGGAGTGGCGGTGCACAGGAAGACAGACTATTTGTCACTACTTTAGTTGATACCGTGTGATTACCATTTTCCGCCCGTCTTGCGCCTAATGTGACTTCGGAGCCACTTTTCAGCGGCACCCTTTCCTTACGTTCGTGGGGTCGGCTCTTTTTGTTGGCGCTACCTTTTTCTTTGGCCTCGCGTTGTCAGGGAATCCTCTACCATTTCAAATTTTATTCGTGCCTTGTGCGTGCTTTGATCGCTTACAATTTCTTCCTTGTCAAGGACAATTTAGTTTTTCAAGGAAACATTATATTAAGAGCATCAAATACTGTTCTGCAGAGTATAGCTCTTCTTTTTTGGTAAAGCTTCATTCTTCGTGGTGAACGTTAGGAGTTCACTATTCTCTAAAGCTGAAAAAATTTATTATTTACCAATCCTAACTCGCACCCAAATGAAACGTTCGCCAACTATCTCATGGTGCAAGATACAGTATTCGTCGAAAATCGCTGTGTTTTGTTGTCGATAGGCTCCTTACATGTTATATATAACACGACCAACAAATTTGCTAAATGAAAGGGTCTGTCGCCTGCATCAATGCAATTAGCCCATGCGTTTGTCATTAGTACACGAACACCGTCAACTACCAGGTAAAATATGTTGCCAAGGAATATGTACTAATTTGAGCTGTAATATGTTTACTACACTCACATTACTTGTGCCCTGCATTATCTGATACCAACCTGCAGGAATTCCGCTGAAACAGTAGGCGTCTTAAATATCAACTCACTTAAGAAGGAGTGCAGTGACCGATGCTTTCATTTAGACATCGCTCAACTAATGGAATACTGGAACAAATGAGTAGCTATGGCATACATGTGCTTAGCTTGAGGCATAACCGCGTTGTGCTGCTAAGCCCGAAAGCTCGCGTTGAAATGCCGGATGCGGCGGCCACATTTGGATAGGGGCAAAATGAAAAAAAAAAGAAACATCCGTGTACTGTGGTAGGCACTGCGGTAGGTGGTCGAAATGAATGCGGAGTCCCCAACCATGGTGTGCTTTATATTATCATCGCAGTTTGGCAGGTAAAACACCGGAATTTCATTTTTTTTAGGACGATAGCTGATTCCGGTGCAGTGCTGCCGTCCAGTAGAAGTTTCATGAGTTCTGTACTCGCAAACGACTGCGTGAGATTTATTAGTGCTCAACGTAATTTGTTAACTTCCGCTAAATGTTCTTATTTTCCACGATTAGGCACTGATAAGATTCCACATTTGTGGAGGCAACAGCGCACTAAATGGCACTGCTGTTATCAAGTATGTTGCAGTGCGCATGTGTCGTATGGCTATATTGAGGCGAGATGCATATTAATAGCGCAGTTGAAGCGATATCACGACAATAATGGCAAATACGGCACGCTGCCTGTTCCTGTGTATGTGGTTGGTTTCATGAGTGTTTCTCGTTCCCTTTTCGTTTGCTCGAAAATACTTCCAAAATATCGCTTACCATCTGGCCAGCAAGCCACTGTTATGCACTCCTATGAATGACAGTCTAAGGGCAAGTGCGTGATCTGAAACAACTGTAAAATACCATACATTCAATGTTACATGAATAGGAGCGTCAGGCACACGGATCTCTGCCAGCTTAGCCGTTGGCGGATTTCAGGTCAAAATTTCCCATAGAGCCAGATGCTGCTCTGTATCCCTCATCATTAACCTGAAAAATCCGTTCGTTCTGTCGACAAAAATGAAATAAATAACATTTTTGTGAAAATCAGATGGTGGCCCCGGTTGCGTTTGTTGTGCTAGAACACAGCTTTCTTGCTTTAGGGAAGGTGGCACCACGGCTGCGTCGTCGAACCATTGATATTTTTAATGCTGGTGCTGCGGCAGACGACGGCACCTTGGTTTTATAGTGACCAATACTTACACCTAATACTTCCAACCATAATTGATAATTAAACTCATTGAAGAATAATAACTCTACCTAGTCGAAATTAGAGCTGAAATGAGCCAATCGTTTAAGTGAAATAATCAATTACTCCTGCTTTTGTTCAATATTGAGTGCGTAGCCATAGTGCACCTTCATCAACTAAGATCCTATTTCAGGAAGGCTGGTATTAACAAAAAAAGAAAGCATTTGGAACTGTGGGCTTATTACTTGTGGGACGCTCTTTAAGTATTTCTCGCATGGCAAATATGTTTTGGAGCTTTGCTACAGGAAATATTACACGTTTGAATCGATATGTTCTCAAACCTCTCAATAACTAAAGCGTTGGTAAGGCTTTGATTCCTGTCCTACTTGCATACCCACTCTACACTGTTCAGATCTTTTATTCATGAAAGATGATTAATTGTTCATCAGGCCTCCTAAATAGTTTTTCTGATATGTGGCGCGACCTTTGCAGAAACATTTTAGACCTGTAGCACCAATGTTTACGTGAATTCAGGCAACTTTTCCTAAATACAACAATAAATCAACAAAGATGCTCTCCTATCGTAGATTAAACAACAAGGTGGTTAAAAAACTGAAATAATTTGGCAAATAGGTGTCCGGTATAATAATGAGTTGACGGCTTTCTGGTGTTTGCAATATTCAAGTGGTTCAATATATTATTTATGGTAAACAGATTCTTACGTCCATATTAAGTGTCATGCCTAGGATTTCTTTTTCTGGCCATCACTAGTTTTAAGAATAAAAAATACCTTGCTCTATTATATAAAGACATTGCAATGAAAAAAGTTAACGCACCCATTGTAGTATTACATCATGAATTCTTACTCGTTAAAATCACGATGTGATTACGAGACATGCTGTAATGCGGGACTCCGGATTACTATTTAGACTGGAATTCCTTAACATCGAATTAAGCCTAGGTGCACAAGCGTGTTTGCAATTCACCCAGATCGAAATGCGACGCCATGGTTGCGATCAAACTTAGGACCGGGAACCCCTGTAGCACAACGCCCAGCCAAGAAGCTACCACGGCGGTACACAACATAGTCAAGTTTGTGCTAAACAGTCTTTGTTTGCGAATGTCAAAGAACGATGTGAGCAAAAATTAAAAAAATAAGGCAATTCTGCCTAAAGAGCGAATCAATGAAAGTGTGAGCAAGGTGTTGCGATGCTCTTGAAATCTTTGAACAATGTTCTAACTACAGGCGCATGTGAGATGTTTGTGTGACAAGGGAAACTGCTGCTGACTTGAAAGTGATAGCAGGGTGTTGTACCGATCTAGCTACCAGGCGCCAGCGGCGTAGCAGGCATCCCATCTCAATGGTGGTAGAAATGAGACCAATGGGAAGTCATTGGGGGGAATCAGCATCCTGTTAATTATTAGAAAACGTTAGGTTGGCGTTGAGGCTTTATTACGCTCAGACTGCAGCATACAAACAGCTCACTAAGAGTGCTAGTGCACTCAAAGCTTGCGTGTGCATAACAATCATGCCAGCAATAGCGAGGCCGAACGTTTCCATGGCTAGAAAGGGAGCCGATTAAACGGAATGTTGACGGTGCGTCTACTTTCTTTCGTAGTTTGTGAAGCCAAACGGATTCCGTGTCTCAGGAGACAGGAACATGGACAACGTCTGCCATTAAGTGCAGTTTGTCTGCCTGCCATCAGCTGCGTTGTATCCCGGGCCTTATAACGTAAAACTATTCCACTATGCCTTTATTCCAATCTCCTGATCTCAAATTCATGTAACTGTTGACACAAGCATCGGGCGGTGACCTGCAGCTTTGCCTGAAAAGCCCAATCAACCGCTCTCCTGGTGTATAGAAGGGCACTTTTGTTGGCAGTGACATTGCCTACATTGAGTGATTTTTCTTATCTAATTAGCTGACAAGAGGTGAGGAGCACGCTCACAGCCAGCGCACTGAAAATAGATAACCGTACGAATAGGGAGGTGCCGGCTTCTGCAATCGGTCCCCTTTCCCTTACTTAGCTTGCGGCGGCTTGTCTAAAATCGCGCCGGCGTGCAACGGAGAGCTAAGAATGTCACTAAAAGGGACACTCGAGAAGGAGCAGTTGGCAGAGCCATGTCGCATACGTGCCGAAAGGGCTCGATAACGTTTTACACGGCCATGCAAAATATTTGGTTATATTAAACCTGTGTTCTCCGGCAGCTACGAGTAGCCAGCGCCTGAACGATTGGCGAGCCGCCATCTTCAATTTCTTTCGGAACGGGACATTCTTCGGCTATTCAGAAGAAAAATCCAGTTTTGCTCGGCATACTATTGCCCCTTTAACACCTACACTTCAATTTGGCGCATTGAGTTTTCGTGGTTTCGTGGCTACTAAAGCAACAGACAGGTGAACTAGGTGCAGCTTGAATCTCTGAGCAATACCAGAAGGTTTGTGGCGAAAACACGTCGAATGAGAAATAATTATTTTTATTTCCATCAGTTGAATCATGCATAATCAATGTGTACACATTATCACGTTATATCAGATTAGGAGCTATCGCGGTGGGCTCTTTGCACAATTTGAATAGACAAGTTTTAAATTGCTTGACGTTATAGCACCTCACCCCCCTTCAAGCCTTATTTACCTGCCTCTGCATCTAGCATCGTATTTCGCACGGTAGTTTTCGTATTTCTCATTTGTGTACCGTGCTATACAGTTCACTTGTGGCCTGCAATGTTGCTCTAGCTCATCTATACAGGCATGGTTAAGCGCGCCGGGGTATGTGGGAAATACCACCGTAACTTCACCATAAAACTCTTAATGATGTATCACCTAATACTTGTATTGAGCTGCTGAGCTGGCCTGAGCTGGCCTAGGTAGGGATCTCAAGTCTCAAGTCAACAAATATTTTTCGGGCCCACTTTTTCAACTACTCGTCGCGAGAAATATAAAGAAAATCGTTCTCTGAAAGTTCACTTCAATGGAACTGTCGATGCTGCGGAGGCCGGAATGAAGACGGCAATTCATCTCCGTCTTATGTAGTTCTTGTACAACACTACTATTTGTACAACACTACTATTGTACAACACGACTATTTACAAATATTAGAGAATAAATGATACGTTGACCACAATGATGATTACCCATGATAGATGCCGAAATGAGTTGTGCATACTTACATAATCCTTCAACCTGTGCTATTGTGTAGCACAGAATACTTGATACTCCTATTGAACCAAGACATTGTGAGCAGGACCGACAACATGAGCATTAACATTTCTTAGGCGAAAGTGAATGAGCCTCTTACGATGGTTCATTACTCACACACTGTGCAGCACTCATTCATGCGCGCTTACCTGGACAATTATTTGCAGGTCGAGACCAAAATACAAGCGCTGATATATGCATGTCCGCTACGCCTTTGTGAACCCTGAGTTCTCCCACATTCGCATTTTTATTGAGCGTACTTATAAATCTAGAGAGTCAAAGATATATTGTGATAACGTATTTTGTGGATCTCAATATACGGGGTGTTCTTAAATACGTGTCGTAAGGTAAATTATAAATATTGACTGGACATATTTTAAACTTTCAATTAGGAATTTTTGTTTCTTGCATACGTAAATTGGGCCCCCTCATAGACTAGTTTACATGAATTGCTTGAACAGTGCTGTATATAGCATACAATATAAAAATACCTTCTTGCAACTAATAATAAACCACCCTATATACCTCACTGCGTTTCTCTCACCGGTCGCACTACAAATTTGGTGTTGTTATAGCGCTCAGATGCATACATTATATTTAATCTTAGTGGAAAAGTTGGCCCCATAACACCCCGCTGCTGTCACGGCGTCAGTGGAATAGAGTTTGACAAGTGTATGGAATTATTCACGCAGGCTTATAATTGTCTTAGGAGCTCAATGAAACAGATGGATGATAAACTTTAGAAGAGAAAGAGATACAACTAATCACGTCAGATTAGTTGGTTAGACGTTTCAAAAAGAGATTTTAGTGCAACAATTTCAGAATAATCTTTTCTTTATTGGAGTTTTTCATTTCATTGCGGATTAGATCGCTTACTTCCATTTTTGCTATCATAAGAAATAAAGCAACGTTAAACAAGCTTTCCTCCACTGATTTCTTATATTTTTTGGACAGAGACTACTGAAAAAAAAAAACTTGAAAGCCCACGGGAAGCATCAGGAAACTCTTGCGCACTTCTAGCCATTATTAGAAAGAAAGGCAATACGTATGTGGAGCCAGCTATTTTTTTTCCTGTGTGAATAAAATTTCTTCATTTTTATAACTCTGTGGGGCATGACGAGGCTTCTTCATTATTTTGATTTTCTTACTTTCTATTTTATCCTTGGCGAGTGCATGATTTCTTCTTTTTTTTTTACACTAGTGAACGAAATTCGGAGCTTGCCATAAACAGACTTGAGGGGAAAGAAAAAGAAAAGTAAACGTTATAATCCAAGCAAACATATGCAATAATATTCCTGATGCCCACTCTGCAGATCGCGTTTCCCGTAACCTTGAAGCCAGAGAATTGGAAACTCAACTCTTGCATTTTGCTTAAACGTTTCTATTCTAGCTTAAGGATATATTCAGATGAATAAATGCGTGGTCGTGTTCAGTTCAACAGAAAAGATCGCACGATAAAACACCTGCTACCGCCGGGTTATATTAGCCGACGAAGATTCAACTCTGCATCAACGTTCAAAAAAGGAGAATGGAGCCAACTCATAAAAAGACGCATTTGCTGATTGTTATTGCCACACGAAATGAGGCATGAAACGAGCGAGAAAGCAGAAAAGGCGACCTCAAGCACTTTGCGGCAAGTTGCCAATTTTCTCCGACACCTTTCCGTGAATGGTTTTAATTAAAGTTGGCTTACTACTGGCGCGTCCATAGTTTGAGCCTGAGCACTCAAGGTGTGACAAACCTCGTTTAATTCAGTCTTCGCAAGCGGAAACTTTTTGCCGAGCAACTGTTTGGTGTACCGAGGAATAGAAGCGCAAACCGTATATTATGCAACAGCTTAGTACCTGAGCGTCTCCTACCACAGAAACCATTGTCTCTTATTGGCCGCGATTCTCAGGCAGCGACCACTTATATAGGTGATACACCTTCCGATGAACAGCCTAAATAAAAGCGCCTCGGTATATCACCGTAGTACACAAACCGGTTTCTTGATGTTGTTTATTTAGCAATAGGTACATGTCCCTAAGGAATTTGTAATCTTTACCCGCACAAACGTTTTTTCTAGCGCTTTCATCTACCGGTTGTCCCGGTTCCATGCACCCTCTATGGTTGAAAAGTACACCTTTTATGCGCAAGAAACGAGCCATATGTTCATGGCAGCCCCCTGGAAGAGCGTGCATTACTGCATACATTATTGCATACAACTGACTCCGTTTATCTGGAGACAGTCACATGGCCAACGTCTGTCAATAACTGTAGTTTGTCTGGCTGCCAGCAAATGCGTGAAGCTACGGCCCTATAATGTAAAACTATTTCGATATGCTTTTATTCCAATGTCCTGACGTCAAATTTACGTAACAGACGACGCAAGCCTCAGGAAGGTACTTACAGCGTGGCCTGAGCAGCCCAATCAAACGCTCTCCTCGTTTATAAGTGGTAACTCTTGTTTGTTGTAAAAAGAAATGGCATCGCACACATTGAGCAATATTTCTTATCTAATTGGGTGACAAAAGGCGAAGAGCACGCTCAAGTGGAAATGGTATTTCATGGTACCGAACCAGCGTACTGAAAATAAATATCCAGGTAAAGAGGGTGGTGCCGGTTTTTGCGATTGATCCGCTTTTTCATACATCCGGCGGCTTGTCTAAAATTTCACCGGCGTGCAACGGACAGTTAAAAATGCCGTTAAAGCGGATCCTCAGCAAAGAAGAGGAGGCAGAGAGAGGTCGTATACGTGCCGGAAGTGCTCACTAACGTTAAACGGCCGCGCAAAATGTTTTGTTTTACGCAAATAACCCGATGCTCTCCGGCAGGTGAGAGTAAGCAGTTCTGGTGTGATTGACGGCAGGAATCTTCTATTCCTTTCGGAACGGGACAGTCTCCCACTATTAAGAAAACGAGAATTCAGTTTTGTTCGGCATATTAATGCATCTTTAACACGTACACGTAACTTCGACGCAATGAGTTATCGTGGTTTTCTGACGTAAGGTTACAGACAGGTGAAGCGGGTGTAGCCTGAAACCTTTTCACCTATTGCAGAAGGCTTATGGTGCGAAGGCGTCAAATCGGAAATAATAATTTTTTTTCGTTCCGTTGAATCATGCATAACCAGTGTGGACACGTCAGGTCAGATTGGGAGCCATTGCGGTTTTCATTACGCCGCATGACAGACAGGCGATGCACTTAGGGGTGGTCCAAAAAAGATTTAGACCAATCGCGGAGGAGTGATAGCAGAATTGGGATAGGAAAGTTTGGAATAGCTTTATGTTATAGCGCTGCCCATTCCAGCCCCATTTCCCTGCCTCTGCATCAGGCATGGTATTTCGCACGGCAGTCTTGGTATTTCGATCATCTGCTCCATGCTACAGTTCACTTATAGACTGCAATATTTCCTCTCGCTCCTCTGTGCACGCATGGTAAAGCGCGCTGATGAAGGTGAAAAATGCTGCCGTGACTTCATCATAAAACTCCTAATGCTATAGCAGCTCGTATTGAACTGCTAAGCTCGCCTGAGCTGGCCTAGGTACGGATATCAACATCACGAACGCGTAAGGCCTGTAAATAAATCTCATGTCGACAAATATTTTTTGGGTCCACCTTTTCAACCATGCGTCATGGGAATTATAAATAAAACCGTTCTCGCGAAGTTCACTTCATTAAAACTGTGTATGCTGCGGAGGCCGGAACGAAGACGGTGATAAATCTCCGTCTTGTGTAGTTCTTGTGCAACACTACTATTTACAAATATTAGAGAATAAATGAAACGTTGGCAACAATGATCACTACCCATGATAAATGACTGAATAAGTTTTACATACTGACATAATCCCTAAACCTGGGCTTTGTATAGGGCACAATACTTGATACTCATATTAAACGAATACACTCCAAGCCGGGACGACAACATGAGCATTAACGTTTCTCAGGCGAAAGTGAATGAGCCTCTGAGGAGGGTTCATTGCTCACATACTGTGCAGCTCTCATTCATGCGCGCTTACCTGGACAATTATTTGCAGGTTGACACCATAATACAAGCCCAAAGATATGCATGGCCGCTACGCCTTTATCCACCCTGAGTTCTCCCACATCCGCATTCTAATTGAATATGCTAATACATCCGCGGATTCAAAGATATATTGCAGTAAGTTATTTTGTGGATCTCAATATGCAGGGCGTTGTTAAATGTGTGCCGTAAGGTCACTAATAATATAATTATCGGACCTGTAATAAATTTTTATTCAGGAGTTTTTATTTCTCCCAGACGTATATTTTGCCCCCTCACAGACTATATCAAGGGTTAGAACTGTGCTTGTAGAACATACAATTTATTATTGTATTGTTGCAACTAAGAATAAACCACCCTATTTGCTTCACTGCGTTTCTCTCTACGGTCGCACTACGAATTTGGTGTTGTTACAGCGCTCTGATGCCTACATTATATTTAACTTTAGTGGCACAATCGGGCCCATAACAAACCGCTGCTTGCTCTGCGTCGGTACAATAGACATTGACAAGTGTATGAAACTATTCAAGCAGCCTTATGAATGTCTTAAGAACTTCACTAGACTGATAAATGATACACTTTAGAATAGAAACAGTTGCAACTGATCACGTCAGATGTAGCCTATGCTTCGAAAAACAGATTTCAGAGGAGGATTTCCAACCTAATTTTTTTCTTTATTGGCAGTTTATTTCATTGAAAATTGGATCACTGACTGTTCTCTTTGCTTTCATACCAAATACACCAACGTCAAACTGAAACTTTCCTCCGCGGATTTCTTATACTTTTGGCCAGGGACGACTGAAGAAAAATAAGGCCCACGGAAAGAATAAGTAACTCTTGCGCAATTCGCGGCATTATTTAAAAGAAAACGCAATAGGTATAAGGAGCCTGATACTTTTTTTCGTTTGTGATTAAACTTTCTTCCTTGTAATCACTGTACGGGCCCCGAAAAGGTATTCTTTTATTTTTATTTTTGCTTATTTTATCCTGGCGAGTGCATGTTTTCTTTTTGTTCTTTGGCACTAGTGAACAAAATTCGAAGCTTGCCATAAAGAGACTTGAGCGGGAAAGAAAAAGAAAAGTAAACATTATGATCCAATAACATACGCAGTAATATTCGAAATGCCTTCTCTGCAGATCGCTTTTGCCCGTTTCTTTGAAGCCAGAGGATAGGAAACTCAACTGTTTAATTTTGCGTAAATGTTTCGATTCTAACTTAAGGATATCTTCAGATAAAAAAATGCGTGGTCGTGTTCAGTTCAGGAGAAAAAGTCGCAAAATATAACACTTGCTACCGCCGTGTTATATTAGCCGACGAAGATTCAACTCTACATCGACCACATTCAAGAAAGGCGGACGGAGTCACGAGTAAAAAGGCGCTTATGCTGATTGTTATTGCCGCACGAAAGGCGGCATGAAACGTGCGAGAAAGCAGAAAAGGTGACCTCAAGCACATTACGGCAAGTTCCCAATTTTCTCCGACACCTTTCCGTGAATGGTTTTAATTAAAGTTGGCTTCCTATTGACGCGTCCTTAGTTTAACCCTGAGCACTGAAAATGTGACGAACCTCGTTTAATTCTGTCTTCGCAGGCGGAAACTTTTTGCCGATCAATTGTTTTGTGTACCGACGAACACATGCGCAAACCGTATATTATGCAAAAGCTCTGTACCATTGCGCCTCGTGCCACTGAAACCATTGTCTCCTATGGGCCGCGATCCTCAGGCAGTGACCACTTATATAGGGAATACACCTTGTGATCAACAGTATAAATAAAAACGCCTGAACATATAATCGCACTACAGAAAACAGTTCCTTGAGCTTGTTTTTTTTTTCCTGCAAAAGGTACATCTGCCTAAGTAATTTGTAATCTTTACCTGTACAAACTGTTTTTGTCACGCTTTCATCTATAGGTTGTCCCGGTTTCATGCACTCTCTATTGTTGTAAAACACACCCTTTTATGGGCAATAAACGAGCCATATGTTAATGGAAGCCCCTTCAAGAAGCTTCCATTACTGCCACATTCTCGTTGAATAAGCAATTTGTAATCACTAAATAACTACATTTAAGTGTCATGTACGCTCTATATAAGTAAACACTGAATTTATGAGTACATTCAAGGGCATGGGTTTAGAGTTCCTTTGAAGTACAAAGAACAAAAAGAAATCGGGTTAACCGAGGGGCCCGAGTTTTATCAATCACATCATAATAGGCCAACAAAGAAACCAAGGACAACACAGGGGAAATTAGTTGCACTGACTAATTGAAATAAAGAAAAATATATTTTAATAGAATTGAAATTACATGAAAAAGCAACTTGCCGCAGATGGACAATGATCCCACGTGTTTGCATTACGCGTGAGATTCTCTACCAATTGAGCTACCGCGGCGCCATCTTGCCATCCAGTTTCTGTGGTATTCATGTGTTACTACTAACTACCGCTGGGAGTTTTATCCAGCGCCACCAGTCACAAACCTTGGCGGCTGATGTTGAACATCTTTTTCAAACTAAAAATAAATATTTCAGAGGTTTGACATGCCAAGTTTCTAGATATGACTATGAGGCACCCGAAAGAGGGGAACTTCGGATTAATTTTGAGCACCTAGGTTTCTTCACCGTGGAGCCGATCGACAGGCATTTTTTTTTTCATTTAGCCCCGAGCGAAATGTGGCCACCAGGATTACTTTCCCGGCGCTCTGGCTTAGCAGCGCAACGCTAAATCCACTTCGTCACCCCGACGGTTTGCGCATGCCTTATTTAAAAATAATATAAAGATACTAGAAAAAACAGCGCAAGAGCAACCAAGCCTCGCACAACTGAAACGGACGGTGATAGGCTGGTTTTGACACGTAAATCTGAATTATTCTTTAAGAGGAAGTATTTATGTCCTTTTCATAAAATTGCGAACGAAAAGTTCTTGAGTTGCCATGGCAGCCAAGGAATAGCAGGAAAGAAAGCACTTCAGGCTTGTTCATTTGGTTGCGAATAGTGGACACCCGGACGTGCAGAATAGTAGTTTTCTTTCTACATCCTGCGCGATAGCAGCGACAGCCTGCTTTGGCAAATTTATTGAACACAAGTTCTAAAGCTAGTATTGAATTCCGTTTAGTAATCAAACTTTCGGCAGAAACTCCCTCAGCGCATGGCCTAAGGTTTTCGGTTAAAACACGTTGAAGGGCTAGTTGGTTACAATTCGTGATATAGTGTATAAGCGCGACTGAACGAGGACATAGAAAGAAACGGATACAGGTATCTGCTCCTTTCTACGTCCTCGTTCAGTCGCGCTTATACTCTCTATCTAAGGTTTTCGTTTCTTCATGACGTGGCCGCCGATCGGAGGTGCTCCTAAACGTCATACATTTACTGACGGGCATGTGAGCTGCCTGATTGCTTAAATGCATTTTTCGTCTGGCTGAGCCCTCTCTTTAGCGGTTAAAACTTCAGTTCCAGAGCATTTTTTCACAACGCCCTCATTGGAATGCAGCACCCACGAACTGTAAATTTTGAGCAGACGCTCATCAGCACATTGCCATAGTATTTGAATCATCGAGAAGAGCAACTGAAATATTTTGTGCTTAGCAGAAGTCCTATAATTAGCACCTTTTTCTAGATCTCAGGTCACTAGAATCCTTGAAAATGTTATGGCCATTGCCGTTAGATATTCTGAGACATCTAGTGGGATGTATCAGTAGGAGTGTTAACGGCGATTCCAAAATACGTTGCCGTATCTTTGAAAGAGTAGTTTTGTAGAATGTACACGCCGTTCCCACATCCTGACTAAGATTTCGCAGGTTCAATGTGCTGCATATTATATATGATTAGAAAGTTATTATCGAATCTTTTCATCTAGGTAATTGAACATTAAGATTTCTTGCGGAGGAAATTTCGGTCTCTAGCAGACGCCCACGTGAAATTGCCGAACACCGCTGTTGCGATTGATTTTAAAAAATATTTCAATCTTAACTTAAAATGAAGACTGAAAAAATTATCTCTTATCTACTGACTTATGAAGAAGCACGCATTAGGATTTTTTTTCAATTCTATTTATATTAGGATGAGTAAATGTGCCCCTCACTAACTAGAAAAACCTGCTTCTACTCTGTGGATGACATGCCATTCCACATTCCATACAAGGAAAGAATGTTGCAGAAATGCTCTACGCACTTGCGGTTTTAAAGACACGATACCTTTCGCAATCCTGCAACACTTAAGGACACGTTAACGTCTTTTTAAAGGTTAAAATTTTTATTTTCTTCAAGGGGCCCACATTACAATTTTCGCTCCACTGGCTGCGATGAATGTGCACTTAATAATCAAAAAAGAGCGCCCCTATTCTTTTTAAAACAGCGAAGTTCGCGGCGGCTTACTGGTAATTGATATTCAGGAGATCATTGACCTCCTCCTGTGGGCTCTCCTGCAGGAGTAAGAGCGGTATGCCTGAGATGCGTTCATTGCTATATTTACTTCTTCGTTGTGTCTTTTTCTTGTTAACAAGTTAAAATACCATATATATATATATATATATATATATATATATATATATATATATATATATATATATATATATATATATATATATATATATATATAGTGAACTAAACAATTATGCAGAATTTGAAAGTTCTGCATTTACTGATCCATGTAACGCATGCAACCGCTTCCTTATTAGTGCAGTAGAAAACATGCCAACAGCTAGGGAGAGCAGCTGAAAGTGCTAGAAATTTAGTTTAAAGGGTGAGGATGCTGAAGTTGCATCATTCAGATAGATTAGCCTGACATAGGGCTAGACAAAGGAAGTTATGGGCTTTCGTCCTGCAATGTTACTACTTTGAGCAGCAAAGACACACTCACTATTTTTTTTTTTTTCAAATTAGGTGTGCACTAAAAAACTGATGTCCCTTCAAGCAACATCCAACTACACCTACTTAACCTGAGCCGACCACGTCATACAATAAATGTTTCGTAATTTGATCCCACCACCTTTGCCCTCTAACGCCATCAACTGTGTTGTTATTCTTCGCACTCGTTCTGTAGTGTGAACTACCGGCCACAGGCTTTGAGACTTGCACCACAAGCTCAACTCCATTTATTTCTCTTAATTCCCAAATCGAAAGGTTTCAGTGCACAGGTTAGCTTTCTAGGTCATGCCACCTTCTTTCTACCTATTAAAATAATGCCTATAATATTTAGGTGTCTGTATTCCATCACTGCCTGCGTGGTCCTTAGATTATGTAAAAAGATGCGTAGCCAGAAATGGACGTGACTGATGCTCTTTGTAAACAAAAGTAGTATTAAAAGAAACGTGCAATAAAAAGGATAAACAGAACGGCAACAAAACAAGACTGGCGGCACGTGTTTTCTACTATAAGCATGCTACTGGTATTCCTCAGAGATAGTATGCCTGGGTTCAACGCAGTGCCAAGTCATAGGGACACGCTGCGAAGATGCAGGATGTTTTCAGTCACATCCGCGTGAATGGACAGGTGAGAATGCAAAACAATTTTTATTATTTTCGTGTGCATGTAAACATAGTCATAATGACGCGACTTCTGTATTATATAGAACAGGCTGCAAACAACGAAAAAAAATGGTCAGAATGCCGCTGTTGTATTGAACATAACAACACGCAGGCGCCATCGGACCTCCCTAAAAATTTTCGGGCAGCCTTTCGATGCTCGTCAGCATATCGGAATGAGTATCGACTTCTCCCCGTGATACAAGAAACATAATGCACTGTATTGTTCATAGATGTTTCTGAAAAGCAAAGGTACTTGTTCCCCGATATTGTTTTGTTTGATCTCCTTCTATGTATTTCACGGAGTTTTCAAGTAAAATTTTATTTGATATGGAACTATGGTCTGGTTTGTTTCTGTGTCTGGTAACAATAACATTCAAACAGCGCTAGACGACGGAACCAGAATGAGGAGGAGACAAACACGGCGCTGAACTTACAACTGATTTATTTGAAGTAAGAAGTCAACATTTGAACGTGGAAAACTGGGCACACATGACCGGGCGCATGCGTGCCCAGTTTTCTACGTATAAATGTTGACTTCTTATTTCAAATAAATCAGTTGTAAGTTCAGCGCCATGTTTGTCTCCTCCTCATTCTGGTCCCGTCGTTTAGCGCTGTTTGAATTTCATTGTTACCATGCAACACCAACTCGCCCGATCCGCTGCCCTTCTGTGTCTGTCTTGGTGGCGGGGATGATTTAATTTTGTGCACTTCTTGAAACAACAAGATTTCAATAAGACAGGGATGCTTTGTGTTTTTACTGTTGCCATAAACATACATAGGGTGATGGCCATGGTTGACACGAACGTTGTCGTTCTTCATAGTTTCATGTACTGTTTATTCAGCGAGTTTCTAGGCAGGTGCTACATGGTTACTTTTACCGGGAGATAAACGACTGCACTTAACACGAGCACCAGCATAGTGCCAGCCCCAGTATCGACACCGTGCACACGCCGTGAACACCGTGAACACGGAAACATTACCTTGGTGACATATGCCTGTCTAAGCCTTCAAATGGCAGCTGCGCAATATTGTTAAGCTAACAACGAATCTCCTCTAATCTCCTCGCCGCCTTCTCGGCAGTGCCACTGCCGAAAGATCCGCGCACCGCATCCGATCGGGAAAGGGTGGGGTACCGGTGCCTGCGAACGTTGAGAAATGTTCCCTGGCTTCTAGCAGACTATGCAGCACATACTCGTTGACCCAACTTGGCAAGACATTCACTGAAGTGCGGAACGTTCTCGGTGTGTTCATGGCGCATCTCCTCACGGCATTGGCGTTAAGGGCGTTTGCTCAAAAAGGGAAGGTACTTAGCGCATTTGTGGCGCCGGCTGCTAAGGCATCGGGTTGCTTTCCCGGTGCAGCATTTGAGATGTCCGTT
Source organism: Dermacentor albipictus (assembly GCF_038994185.2). NCBI lineage: Eukaryota > Metazoa > Arthropoda > Arachnida > Ixodida > Ixodidae > Dermacentor > Dermacentor albipictus. The sequence goes on along the minus strand of NC_091823.1, from coordinate 132,783,989 downwards.
CGATTTTGCTCAGCATCGGAAAAATTTTAAGGATCTCGTTCGTCATTGTCGAGTGGCACATTACGAGTGACACAAGCTATGTTACCCCAGTTGGTGTCAAAGACATTCAGTGAAGATCGGCACACACCAAGCAACCGAAGTTTGCATCAGAAAGGTTCTTGGAAGACCAGCACACACCGAGTGGCACATAGCTAATATTCCGAGTGGCATCAAAGAATAAGTTCGATTCAAGGAAAAAAACAGTGAAAAAACCAGTGAGAAAAGAAAACGGACAAGAAGACACGTTCACACCACAACGATTGGAAGTTGTTGGGATGTGAACGTCTCTTGTTTTCCGTTGTTATTTGTGACTGGTTTTTTTTCCTTCAAATATGTACTAACTGGCCCGGATGTCAACCCTTCTGCAATATATGTTCGAACAGCAGTGCCCACCTAATCCCGCCTTTACAGTGACCCGTTTCGGCGTCAAAGAGGATCGTGGCAAAGCCAGCTGCAGTGGCATGCGACTACCGAGGCCACGTTACCTCCGCTGCATCGACACGCCCCTGCACGATTACGGAAGCCGAGGAGCTGGCCATCGCGTTAGCCATCCGCGAGCGCCTACACGCAAACCAACCACTGACGATCCTCACGGATTCCCAGCAGGCCTGCCGCAACTTCCTACAGGGAAGAATTGGAAGACCGGCTGCACAAGTCCTAGCCGGAATACTCAAGGAGGACCCTGAGGACTTCACCATCCAAACCATCATCTGGATACCGGGCCACACAGGCATCACGGGCAACCTGTAGGCCGACAGTGCAGCTCGAGGATTCGTACATAGCCGAGCACTCAAAACGCCGGCTGCAGAAGACCTGGACCCTGTCGACCTCGAGTATTCAGCAATCGTGAACTACCACAGAGGGCGTCGTTTGCTATATCCACCACCCCATCGAAATCTAAGCACAGAAGATGCCGCTGCCTGGCGTAGGCTCCAGACAGGCACTTACATGAACTTACACATATTACAAAGGATACACCCCGCAGCCTACAGGGACGAATGCCCATGGTGTGGGGCCACACCAACCCTATACCACATTACGTGGGAGTGCGCACTACACAACATAGAACACCCTGACACGAACACCAAGCCGACCATTAGCTGTTTTTTTTATTATTTTAATAAAGTTCATCCATCTATCTATCTATCCACATTGCCTCATATTCAGTGATCCAAATTGGTCCGATGGTTGGTCACAAACCTTTTTACCTCAACGCAGCAGACCGACGCGCTACTCTTTCAACCTTTCACTACCGAGTGACCAACTTAGGCGGGGAAACGGATAGATACATATAAGCATAAAACGCTCCCGAACGTGCCTGTAGTGCACTGAAATTGCGAAGGTTTAAAAAAATTCCAGACCGAATCTTCAGCATTTTGCCAGTTCACTGCTTAACAACAACACATTAGCAAAGTTCGGCAGCATGTCACGCTCCTGTAACATGAGCTGCACACTTGGTAATGCGCCGTCTCGCATCGTCGCGTTTGTGCTTTCGCAGTTTCGCTTTTTCGGCTCATTTTCAACGCTTAGCTGCGATTTCGTGCGTTCGTATAGCTGTGTCAAACTTGCGCCAATGACGTTTCATTTTGTCTTTATGTTGAATCCTGTCAGCAAGGGATTGAAGCTTATGTTGTTTCGTGTGTTGCATTGGTGATTCCAATGAATGTATGCACTGTTTTCTTCACTTCCCTGAGCGCTTGTAGCATCAGCCTCACGGGGGTACGAGCCATTGGATTGTTCGCTTGCTTTCAGGGTAATCAGTCATTGCGAAGGTGGCCTGGTTTTTTCGTACCACTCGAGTGTACGCAACGTTTCTGTACGTTGTATACGTAATTCTAATGTGCTTGCAGTGTGCTAATGTGTGCAGTGTGCAATTCTAAGTGTGCTTGCAGCATCTGCATTACGAAAGGTATGAGCCATTGGATTTTCCCCTTGATTAGAGGGTATGCGCCATTGCTGATGATGTAATCTTTGTGATTTCTGACCGGACGACGCGTTTTTTTTTTTCAAGGCCATCGGCGTATGAGCCACTTCAGGCTTTTGCCTTAAAAATACCGCAAGTGAAACTTCAGAACGTGTATGACAAGTACCCCAGAAGTGCGCCTATATTTTTATTTTACTGTTTTTTTTCGCAATAAAATTAGAAATAATGGTGTCTACACAGTAGTTACATAGGGGCACTCTGAAACACGGCTCCATTCAATGTATTTCTTGCCTTGTGAGTATGGGCCATATGTTCAGTGTACAAGCACAGAAGCAAATCACTTTCGTTAAGTGTTTCCTTGCTTGAAAAATTGTCGGGCAATAAGGCTTCCAATTTACCGTCAAATGGGACGCGATTTCTATACCCATAGGCTACGTGAGACAGAGCGTGCATGAAGATTATCAGAGAACCATTTACTCATAGTTCCATGTGACATCTTATATGTTACCACAAACGCTGAAAACTCTACAGATCCGACAGGAATCGAAGCTGTTCGAGTATGTCGAAGGAAAGCGCAGAAGCAAAATCAAGCATAATATGATATATTGCTTTCGGCTCGACGTAATTAACGAAAACAGCAAATTTTATGGTTTACTAGCATTTTGGTGCAGAGGCAAAGAATGTTCTATTGTAAGCCGCTATATGCATATCGTCTTTTGTACGCCGTGCACACTTCAGTCCTTGTACTCTCCTAATATCATATATATTCTGCCCGACCAGAAATACTCGGCGGGTTTCATAGCGCCCATGACTGTTCCGTATGATTAAGTAGAGGCGCAAAATTGGCCCGAAACTCATCTTCCTTCAAAGCGAGGGTGGCGAAGCACCGTAACGGCACTTTCCATGAATACAAAAAGAAAATAACAAGAAAAAAATACTGGTGAGGGCATACATGACTAACGATGAAAAGTTGTGGTTGGAAGCGAGAAATTGCTCTCTAAGACTTATTGTAGGTAAAAAGAGTAATACGGTGCACTAATGACGCAAAAGGAGGACGTCGGCGCACGAAATCAAGTGCTAAATTTCAAGCGAGCATCCACATGTGCGTCGGCAAAGTTTTCCCGAAGCTTACGCGATAAAAAAAAATAAAAAAACACCTTTTGAGCAATCCTAATTTTGATCTCACTATTTTCCGGTCAAGACAGGACGACCTAAGCCACTAAGGGCAAGCATGCCCGACGGAAGAAAATTCCCCCTCTTTCTCGCATTTTATGGTTTTCTTGTAATGGTGCTTTCTTTATACGGGAAGTTTCAGCTAACTTGGGCTAAGTATTTTAAATAAAAGCACAAGCGTTACGCTCGGTGAATTGGTGCAGTGTTGTTCTGAGCCATATGGAACACGTCAGGTATTTTTTACAACACACCAAGCTGAGTAATTAACAAATATTCCTAATTAACTTTATAACAGTAATTCTAGTGAAGAATCTTCAATAGAGAAGTTGTAGCGTTTTCTCAGAAACATCGGATTATTTCATGTATGCTAAGAAAACTGTTCAGTAAATTTTTTTCGTCATTTTACTTAAAGTGCGCGAAAAAAAAAACATACTAGGTGACTGCCGCCTAATGTGCCGCGCTTTCAGTGCCCTCAAATGTGAGTCAAATGAATTAGCAATAGCTGTTCGGCGCACAGAGACTCATTTAACAGGCTGTCGGTGAGTGAGATGGACGTTAAGGGAAAAAGGGGCGCACCGTTTTAAGAAAAAAAAAATCAAATGAATACGGCTGTCACGTGCGAACGCGATATGGGACCGGAAGCAGCATTTGACGCAGCGCAGGCATGTTTTTTTTTATTTTCGGACTAACGAAAAAACACGATGGAAGGGCTGAGGCTGAGAGTGTGATGAAAGACGGAGATAAAACCCGTGCTGTACCCGGTCCCATATCGCATTCGCATGTGGCGGCCGCATTTTTGTTGAACATTTTTTTTTTAAACGGTGCGCCTCTTTTGTCACTTAACGACAACGGCAGCCACCGATACCCTGTTCTATCAATCTTTGTGTGCACAGAAGCTTTGATGGACTTCGTAACTTCATTTTATTGGAACTAATCCAAATTCAGTCAAGCAACTGCGAGAGCTGCTTTCTTAACGAATTGCATTCATTTGAACATGTTTACACAATTTTAAAGGGAGGCTTTCATTACCTGCAATGCCATCATTTCTCATATGTCGGACGGTCGCTTCAAGTTCTGGCCGAATAGATTTGAACTCAATGAAAAAAAAACAGCGCGGACGACGTCAGGATTCAAACCTCGGCCGGAATCGCAGAATCCTCATGCTCTAGCTATTAGGCGAGAGACTTATTTTTATTTTTGAGCTTGTTTATTTCACGCACATTGGCTTCTATTCACATTCTATTCACGCACATGAATTCTATTCTACACGTTTTTCAAGTGTTATTGAAAATAATTCAATTGCCAATCAAGTTAATCCAAATGCCAGCATGTTTATTCCAACGGCCAGTAATTTAGTCAAGGCGCCACCACATTTAATCCTAGTGCCAGTTAAATTATTCCGTGTGCCAACTGATTTAATCCTTGTACCAGCCAATCTACATAAATTTTATTCTCAGTGGCAATCAATTGCATATTCTTGGAGATTTAGTAAGGAATGAATATTGCAACGAGAGGTCGTAACAGGGCAGGGCATCATAAACTCATTCTGATGTATGGCACCCAACCTATATTGGTTTCGACACGACAGGAGCATGGTCTGCATGCTGCCGGTCTCATCAATTCATCATGGCCGCTTCGCAAACATTGAGAATATGACTCATTCGCTTTATTGTTTCGAGTCGTGTTTCCGAGTGTCTTGAGTGACTCAAATTGTAGTCACAACCATGACGGACATTGCGCTACATGTGTGGTATAATGACATAACGATTTCCTTCGCTATTGTCATCTATATTAATCGAAGTGGTTTGCAAAGGTTAAAACTTGCTGACCATTGCTCTGCCACATGACGCAATCACTGCCTCAAGGTACGCCTCTAAGCTTGTATTTTAGGATACACTCCTGTGCTTCCGAGAATGGTTCTGAGAATGTACTCGCTTGCCCTGTATTATTGAGTCACATGATTAAGTCTTTAGTGATTCAGGCGACGTCACCGCCATCGTACGCAAGCTGCGCTCTCATCACCTACCACCATGCTTATCGAATGATACGTTGTTCAAAGGGATAGAATTTGCGATCACTGGCTCACTTGGCATAAACACTACTCACTAACATGAAGTCATCGCCGTCATATCCAAACTGCGATCTCATACCCTACTGATTTGCATATCAAATGAAATGGCTTTCATAGGGTAACAAACAGCTAATACCGCTTCGTCGAGTTACAAGTTAACTAGTGATTCACATACAGTCACCACGGTTCTTACCTAAGCGTAAGCTTTACTGACGTGCCGACTTGCACATCAAACTAACTGGCTTTGAAAGGGCAACAACCTGCCCATAATCACTCACTCTCATGGCGTCATCACTAGTGACTCACGTGATGTCACCACAGCCGTACCCGAGCATCCACTCTCGTAAACTTCTAGGAGCGTATCCATCAAAGTTGTTTTGAAAGCCCAGGTAGCTAATCATCACTCTAGCATAACGTGATCACTAGCAACTAATGCGGCATCACAATGGTGGTACTCAAGCATGCACTCTCCTAACCTGCCGATATGCTTATCAAAGGAAATGGTTTTTAAAGGGCAGGTAGCTGCTCACTACCACTTATTAACATGACGTGATCACTGGTGACTCGGCGTGGCCATTGTTGCACTCGAGCATGTACTTTCCTAACATGCCGATACGAATAGCAAACCAACCTAAATTCAAAGGGCAGGTAGGCGCTCGCTCTAACTCTGTAAATAACGTGAGTACTAGCGAGGGACTCCACGTCGCCACTGTCATACTGTAGCGTTAACTCTTGTAACCTGCTGGTACACATATCAAATACATTGGGCGCGTAACTGCTGATTGTCACACCGTAACATAACGTGCTCACTAGTGACTAACGCGACCTCTCCACAGTCATACTCAGACATTCACTCGTCTAACCTGCAGACAGGGGTATCAAACAAAATTGTTTTCAGATTTTGTCTGGTTGCACGATATTATTTAGCAATATTTTAAGTCACTGGTGACTCACACGAAGTCACATACCGTGAGGTGCACAGTTTATGCAATCATATCGTGCGTATGTAAGGTAATTGGCATTACTATGCAAATGATGATACAATTAGATAACCACAAAGTGATCGCACTAAGATGAGGCATGGTTCAAAGACACAAAACACACAAGACTCCTTGGTCCGCGTCTTAATGTTGCGCAGATACCTTGTCGTTATCTAACTGACACGCCCAAACTCCTCGTTAGCTTTGTTTATTACTCTATGTTTTTACAATTTGATTGACACAACATTAGAATTACAGATGCACGAATGAAGATGCAGGCTTGAAATAGTGATAGAACAAGGAGCATCACTTCGTCCAAAGTTTCGACAAGAAGGAAACGAGTCCTTTTACCGAAAGTTTCACTCCAGCGGCATTCCTTGTTCTACGTCTGTTTACCGTTAAAAGGAAGGACCATTGCTCTTGTTCTAGTATAATTTAATTGATTTGAATTGAATTCAGTTTATTCTGCATTAACAAAGCTGTGAGAATGACCTGTCAAAAAGCTGCAAGTTGCAACTTGAGTGGAACCTCGGCACTTCATACATAGGGAAGCTTCAGAGAGCTTAAATAAATGCAGACGTTTTACATAATGCATAACCCTCATACAAAAAGAAAGAACCACGGTCAAAATTAGTAACCCATTCATTAGTGGAAACAATTCGCACAGCTTTAAGAGAAATCAGGCATATTGATCAAACAAAGAAAAAAAAAACGTGAACTCATTACGGCAGCAGAAGGCAATGCACAAATGCATGGTATTTTTAAAAGGCATTGCGACCATTCTCTTTGTGGATTCCAATTAACAGTGCCGGCAAATAAAATTGCAACATTTGGTCGGTGTAGTTAGTTCTGCTCTTGTTAATGCTCCAAATTTCTGACTGATGTAATTTACAAGATAAATATGCTTTTGTAAGGGTGCCCATTTTATTAATGTGTCATCGTTCTTAATATTTGCAGTTCTATATAGGCGACAAAACCTATATCTGTAGAAAAAATAAATCTTTAAAGCTGTAAGCTTTGAAAACAAAGGAGCGGTTGGGACAGGACGTATTACCCCTCTTACAATACTGTAAGTTCATGCATGTTCTCCCCTGAAGTTGTTCTCCAGACATGAAGCCCGTACTGAACTAAAGAAAGACCATTGAAATATACCAGGTGTTTCAGCTAACACTTTCGAAAATTCTTAGAGGTTGCCTGTTGTAGATAGCACAACTCTAGTTCATAAGGTGGTGTACTCGAAGTGGCGAACACATCTACCAGAAAAAGAAATTGAATATATATTCGACTAATTCGCGAAAATTCTGAACTTAAGTTTTGAGGTAATTACCAATTTACCAACTTTAGCCTTACATTCGCAAGGCGGATGCACTTGGAACGAACTCTCAGGATGACACCGCTTTTGAGATATTAATTCCCGAATTTTGCAGAGAAACCCCCGGCTACAACTACAAATTGACACCTTTCTTAATGGTACGGCGTAATGAAAGAATGAGCTGTGCCTATAATGCCATAATGATGGACTTCTTTAAGTAAATCATTGCGACTGATAAGGTCAAAGGCCTTCAAAAAATACTGAAAAATTTCAAGTGCTATTTTCCTTTCCTAAAGTCTTGCAATATAAATTCTTTTTGGGTCAGCATGGCTAATTGAGTCGACCAATGTTTACAAAAATTAAACTATGCACGACTTTTTGTTTCTTCAGCAGAATCAACTGCAGTTGATTATTTATAACACTACATATATGAATTTTACGCAGCGAACAGTATGACAAATTGCCAAAGTCTGATGCTTTACGTGCTGAAACAACAATTTGACCATGAAGTAGGCCATGTTGATGAACTCCGGATTAATTTGGACCCCCTGTGCATCTTTGCCGTGCCACCAATGCACGGTTAATATTTTGTCCCAATTGAAATGCGGCCGCCAAGGACGGGATGTCATTCCGCGACCTCGTGCTTAAAAGCGAAACACCAAAGACTCCAAGTCACCGCGGCGGGCAACCTGACACATTAAAAACACCACACGAAGCGGGCGAAAGACCACAAATTGTCTTAGTTTGGCGTCAAGAAAAATTCGCACTGAATGCAGTGGCGAATCTTTCGCGAATGGCTGTTTTCGTGTATAAAATGGGCCATTTGTTCCCGATTCCTCCACAAATTAGCAACTACCGTCCATTCTTTTCTTGTAGTGCTAATATGCAGGGCAATCATATAAAGAATACATTTCCAGCAATCAAAATTGTCCAAAACATATTACACTGTATGAAAAATTATCAAGAACATCTAGAACAGCAGTACATTCCCGCTACCTATGAACTACAACATTGTATCCATGCATGCTATTTACTCATTTATGTTATGAAGTAGAAAATTGACGCGGTATTTTTATCCGGAATTACGAAAATGCCACGCACTATCCCTTCCGGAATACTCAGGGATGTACGAATAACGACTCATAAAAACACACACTTTCAGCAAGAGTAACAACCGTCAAAAAGAAACTATGAGATTACATTATTTCAATATGTACCAAAGTTCTTCAAAGGAAATTAAGTGATATCTTCATTGTTTAACTTATTTGTTTTTCTGTGCAAAGTGCAAATATTTATGTTTACAGTGTTTTTTTGTCATTTCAATGATTTTCGTGCGTACAATACGGCTCGTCATCATGTTCATTTGAAGAGCCTGTCCCGCACAAACTGTTCCGGCGCAGTTTTCAGTTCGGAGGAAATGGCTGTTTAGTTGCAAACACGGTAATTACGCATTTCTTCGTCCTCGTTCTCTATTGTTAATTTAAGGTGGTTCAATCTCCTGCCCACGCAAAAAAAAAGAGAGGGACAGAGGCACCCTTTCCGTGCCCTGGCATAAATGAATCGCGAAGAACTGAGCCACGAAAGTTGAATGACAGGTGAAGTAAAAAGTTAATTAAGCTAAAAAATGCATTGGGCGTGCGTGCACGTGGGGCGCCGCAAGCTTTTAAGGCTGCAGTCAGCGCGAGTTGGATGGGTTCATTCTGATGACGTGAACGTTGCCGGAAGAAGCCGAGCATTGGTAACGGTTCGAGGTTAGTCTGGGGAAAGCTTCGTAATTCACTTCGTTTAGGCGAGGTACCACTCTGTGAGGTCAAAAATAGCAACGCAACAACTTTTAAGAGTGGCCTCAGTATGTCATGGCTCTTAACGGATGTTCGATCGACGCCGATATGGCATAGCATGGAGGGGGGCAAGTGACCGCGCGTCTTGAGCACGCTGAACAATTACGCCGATCTTCAGGGTTGTCTCACCAGATGACATGGGTAAGAGCAACCCGTCTATACTTGTGGTCACGTCGTGGTCATAAAGCAGGCGAAAAGGAATAAAGCTGGTAGCTTTCTATAGCACAGCATTATAGAGGAACGTACCATACAGTCCGCGATTTCATCCAAATTTTCTGATCCTTGGAGACGTACTGGGAAAGCCTGCGCACAATTGTTTTGTTGAGTCGCTCAGTCAACGAATTAATATCGTGATAGTAGGCAGGTTCTCAGAAATGTGAGCTACAACTGACCTGTACGTTCTTTCGTAGTGTGTGTGCTGTGAAGGCTGTCACGAGGTGTGAATAAGAAAGCAAGGAAACCACGACAGAGTACGTTGTACTTGATGAAGTGAGTGACTTCGGAAGCAGTCGTAAGCTGAACAGATTGGGTTTCACAATACTACATCAAGTAGTCAGTGACTAAACATTTCGATAGTTATAAACAGAAGAAGGGAAACGGGTTCAGCAAATAATTCCGATGTCTTGAAATGCTGCTGCCTGAGGGTGACCTGTAGATTGGAGGAGGTGGGCTGAGTCTCATGGGTGAACCATTGTGGCACGGGCAGTCACGGCAAATTCTGACGTAGTGCTTGAAGATTTGGATAAGTTATCCTCAATGGTCCCTCAGTTTTATCCTTGCCAACGTACTTCTGAAACCAACATGTCCGGTAAATGGTTCAAATGGTTCGTCGTGGCATCCGCACAAATTATTGTCGCGTAGTTTAGTGGGGCAAGGATTAGGTGAAGAGTTTTGGTAGGATGAAAGTTTCTCTACTATAGAATGTCACTGCGAAGACAAAACGATGACAAGTGACCTGCGAACTGTCACAGCGATTGCCGGAGGCATCCTCAGAGATATTCATTCACAGTCCGTAGCTCTAAATTGTTGTGTTGCTATTGAGTGAATTAAAATTATTAAGATCAGAAAAAACACTGTCCTGAAATCCTTTGGAGCGGTTTACATGGGGGTGCGGGAGAGATAGTCGGCATCGTTGTGTTTCTGGCCAGACAAGTGATTCCTGTAACCTAAACTACATCTTTCGAGATGGCAGGAAGGATCTTTGACATTCGCCAGCCAGTTCAGAGGTTGGTGGTCAATGATGACTCGGAAGGGGCGTCCGTCCAAATATGGCTGGAGATTCGTAGTACACTACACAAGACCGTCAGGTAGACTTTTTTAGTAGTCGGATAGTTTCTCCCAGCGAAGCACAAAGCGCATCTAGTATAGGTGATAATACACTCAACTTGAGCTTGCAATTGCACGAGCATGGCTGTGAGACCAACGTTTCTAGCATTAGCGTTGACTTCTGTGCCGCATTTGCGTCAAATTGCCGAATAATCAGTGGAGTTCGAGGCGTTGCTGGAGATGGTGGAAAACTTCATATTGCATACACTAGACTCAAAATTGGGCGACGTCATCCTTGAGGAATCTTTACAAGAGGTTGGTGATTCTATAAAGTTTGAGACATATAGGCGGCAACATCCGCAAAGTCCTAGAAAAGTGACGTACATCGCGTGTTGCCTTTGGTATCGGGAACGAAGCAACTGCCGTAGTTTTCACGGTGTCAGCACCCCACGTGGCCTTGTGACAATGTAGCCGCGAAGATATAACTCTTCATACCCGAATTGAAGACTGGCCCGGAGTGCGAATGGCCTCGAGCACTGCCTGAAGCCAGAGGACAGGTTGCGCAAATGTTGCTTAGAAAAGAACTATGTCATCTAAGTAGACCGAAAAGTGTGCCACTTAAGGTCTAGGACAACTGTGCCAACTCTGCATTTAAAAGTAGCTGGAGCGGAGCACAATCCGAAAGAGAGGACTTTACATTTGCAGACGCCACCAAGTATTATAAAAACTGATTTTTTAAGATGGCGCTAATCAAGTTTAATTTGCGGGTAACCGCTACACAGATACATCAAAGAAAAGAAATATGCGTCTCACAGGCGATTCAAGGAGCATTAATACGTGGAAGGGGATAAACGGCCTTTTTCAAAATCATGTTTACTTCGCGTTAATCTGTGCACAAGCGCAGCGAAGCAGCTTTTTTGTTAGCCAGACAACTGGTAATACCCAAGGAGTAAAAGATGGTAGAATGATGATGTCATTTAGCACTTCTTTCACGAGGTCACGAATGGTGTCCTGTTCTTTCTGCGTAATGCCGAAAGCGTTTGGGCGCGAAGGTTGGACAGTTGGTTCAGTGAAGATTATATGCTTCGGAGCTTCTGAACTATCGATGCAGTTTGCACTTACTAAGAAGGTCGCAACCGAAGCGCAGTCGCTGAGCTCATCCGGGGCCTCAAACTAGCCGATCCTCGTAGGCTTCCCGAAATGCTTGTATTAACTACTGACGAAGGCACGATGCTAGTGTGCCAGTTTCCGAGCTCAACAAGACCTCTAGCGAGGCCACCTTTAGGTACAGCAAAATGGTGCCCTGTCCTTTTGCGATGCCCGTACTCGATTGCTTTTCCGTGCATTCCACAAGAACGAGGAGACTACATAGGGGCTGTAATATTGTGAAGTGATCGATAACACTTAACACCATGCGCCGATGTTCATTGTGTGCATCCGAGCATAAAGAAACAGGGTTGGAGAATTTTACGAGCAAGTATTGCTGAATAATCATTACTTGATACTCCTGCCGAAAATCCATGCCTAGAAAAGCAGCAGGGAACATTTGGGCAACACGACGAAAGATGCTACGTGCGTCGACGTATGGATTTGAAGTCTGACTGTGCATAAACCAGTGGATGACCCGATGTGAGCACTTGCAATGCTGATCTGCGGGCCACACCATATCGCCAGTGCAATGCGGAAGTGCTTGGCAAGCAAGGCGCTCATGTCCGAGTGAGGCGTACATGTGCACTGTGCAGTTCTCGGGTAACTGCCGACGGAAAGAGAGACAACAACGGAAATTTTGTCTATCGTTGCGGAAGCAGACTTGAGCGGCGCGTTGTTGGTATGTGGCACCGATTGAGAATATTTGCCAGTTGGCTTTACGGGGAACTCATCTACAAATCGCCAATCTCAGTTTCCCCTATGATGGCGTGTGCCGCTGATGCCAGTGTAATCAAAGACACGTTGGGTGGTATTCGGAGCACCGGTACGACGACGGGAGCGTGACTGCGGCGTTGGCTGGTCCTATGGATTTGTGCGACCTCTCAGGTACTGGCGTAGATTGTTTCTGGCTAAGGTGCACCGGGTATGGGACGTTAGTTTACCCAGCATCTCCACCAATTTGTCGTTAGACGAAACATAAAAGCGGTCACTGAGGAGCGAAATGTTCTTTTCTGTCAGTGACTGTAGCCACGAGCTTCATCGTCCTAGTCCTATGTCTGTGATCGAGCATGACAATGATATGTTTGTGAGCCTCCGTCAAGGGTTGTGTGCACCGTTATGTCAATTACCTTTCTCTAATGAATTAAACAATAACAAATTTACCATAATTGAGTCCGAGCCCCTTTTTTATACACCAATTACTATCAATAATGTAGTTTCTTTTCCTTTGCCATCTGCTTTCGGTTACAGCAGGAAAAACTTGTTACAAAAAAGTTGCAAGGCCTGATGCCGTTTACGAACACCGATATGCTTCTTGTAGCACGCCTGAGGTTATAACTGTAGGCTTCAGACATTTGAACAAGCGATTACAACTTTGGTTAATGGTAACAGACAACTTTAAACGCTAGTACACGACTTCCTAAACTATAATACTTTAATGATGACTATTGTTTCTTGGCGCAAGCGCCAGGAGCCTCGGTGTTGAATGACAATGAGAAGACGAGCTGGAATCGGTGGTTGTGAGAGGGCTGTATATGGACCTAATGGTATTCCCTGTAAATGGCGCAATATATTTATTTATTAAAATAATGTCAATTAGCAGTGAGTCCTACAGTTACATAAGTACGGTATGAAGCATTACATACTAAAACATCTTAATTATAGCAGCACTGGTGCCTCAATAAAGCCCTTTAGGGCAAGGGCTGCGAGGCATCTGGTTTGTCAGTGACTGCAATGCAGCTACAGCCTCTAAGAAGAGGCTGTGCTACAAAATGTCCGGCCTGTAGATCACTACCGTGTTCGTTTCTGCTGAGAAGTTTATTGCTATTTTCAAATTAAACAGAGGGCCATTGCTTAAAAAGCTCCCTGGGTGCAGGTGTTAATTATGTTAGGGTTAAGGAAGGGAAGTAGTTTATTTTCTCTCCTGTTCTATTTATGGTCACTGAACGAAAATATGAAGGAATGTAAGTCTATTGTCGCACCTACTGCATGTCCTATGGTTAGTTCAGTTAAAAGGTATGAGTGAGTACTGTGGGTGGGCCAAATTCCTAATCGACAAAGCAGTACTTCCTGGTGCCTTGTTGTTTTCTCAAAGATCCAGCTCCCTGTTTTCGGTTTAAGTGTAGTTTGTTGGATACATCAATGTCCCACTGCCTCTGCCAGTATTTTCTTAGCTTATGTCGTAAAAGCGGTTTATGCACTGTGTACGGTAAAGATATATTAACGTTTGCATAACCAAAAGCTACGGCCTTTTTGTCAGCAGTAACGTTGCTCTCTAGGCTTCTAGGGCTGGTGCAAAACAGAGCACAATAAACTGGTAGGACATGTACGCTGAGTTCAGAAGGTTGCACAGTTCATTAAAGATACAGTCTTTGTCATTTCGTAGACTCGGTATGCCATTAACAGCGCTCAGTGAGCCTGTGAATGTGAAAGCAAAATACATACCAACAGAGAGGACCGCATATGCCTGCACTTTGAAAATGCTCGAAACTGAATTTAGGGAACCGGACGTTGAAAATGACGGCCGGAGAGCTGCATTAGCCACACCAGTGGTAGATTTCGAAGCCTCTGTATAAAATTCTTCGCAGGAATACATTGCCTCGAGTTCTAGAAAGTGAACGTATATGCGGCTCAGGTGCATATTTTCATATTGCGACAAAAGACATATTGCACTGTATAGTCTGCCATTCCCAAGGTGGTCGAAGGGTAGTAGGGGTCATCATGACTGTTTCTTAATAGCGAATGCCAGTTCTTCTGCTAGTTCTTCCAAGCAGACATACAGATGAGCTCTAGTAGATGGCAGATTATGGTGAAGTCTGGCAGAAGGCAGGTTGAGAACAGTTGAGTGACACAGATGTTTGTTATCCGATTTAATCATGACAAAGTAAGAGAAGTTAAGGTGTGGCCTGCGTGGATGGAAGGAATATTCATTGGTCTCGACGTGCAGGCTTTCCACAGGGCTTGTTCTGAAAGCATCCGTTGCAAGACGAACAGCAAAATTGTGGACTGCGTCAAGGATTTTTACGGCACTCTCCGTTGCGGAATTGTAAAGCACGGCTCCGTAGCCAAGGCATGATCGTACAAGAGTCTTATAAAAGCTTAGCAGACACCTCCTATCAATGCCCCAGGTTGTTCGAGACAGCAGCTTAAGCAGGTTCAGATGCTTCAGGCACTTCGGCATAGGATATTTCAGGTGGGGAATGAATAAACTTAGATTTTGTGTCCACGATAATACCTAGAATTTGTACTCATGGTTTACCAATAACCGTTCTCCACTGAGCTCAATAGCGGGTTCTGGTTATATAGCTCTCTTGTTTGAGAAGACAACACATGTGCCTCTTGAGTGTTTAATTTAAAACCATTTTCATTGGCCAACTTTGAGAGCGCATTTAGGCCAAGCTGTAGCTGTCTCTCACAGATGCTAAGACTGCACTACCTGAAATCCATCTGTACATTATCCACATAGACCGAGTATAAGAGTGTGCCAGGTATGATGGCATGTAAGGAGTTCACTTTTACAATAAACTGCGTGCAGTTAAGCTCTCCATATTGCGGTACACCTGTCTCCTATGTGAATTGGCAAACTGCAGATGGTCAATTCTAACACCAAATGTTCTGTCAGACAGGTTGCTCGCAATAACGGTCAGCAAGTTGCCTTGTATAGATTTGCAGAACGATCGCTAAGGAGGCCAAAAGGCCAAGTAGTAGTGTTGGCCTTTTGCATATAAATGAATACTTATCCGACAAGTTTTGTATATACGCATCCCGGTCGTAAATTTCCAATTGAACAGGCTGGTCTGTCGGTGGTCGCCCTGCCCTGATACTGTATTGGCTTGGGTCTAATATTTTGTTAGTTTTAGGATAGTGGAGCCGGTGCCTCTTCATCTCCTCAAAAAGCTTGCATAGGCAAGCCGTAAACGCTGTAGACTTATAGCTACTTGCTAAAAAAGGGGCCTTACCTTGTTTCAGAATGAGAAGTATAATGGGCATCTTTTCAAACAAAGGGTTTCTGGCAGGAAGACCATATAGCATTGTAGAGAAAATGAAGTTGTTTTTGTGTTTCAGATGGTAGGTACATTTCTTATAACCAGGGGCAGATTTGCTGCACCTGTTTAAAGCTGCCTGGAGCTCTGCTGTGCAAAATAATCCATTGTATGCCTCGCTTTTTGCCCTTTTTCGTTCTAATGGCTGTTGTTCTATTCGTGTTTTCTATCTTTGGAATGTGTCTGAGTAGCCTAACGCTGGATTCGTGTTCAAGATGAGCTCCCAGAAAGTTCGCCTGGTGTTTTATTATGTGTCGATGAGCATTTACAAAGCGTAGCGACTAAGGTTGTCAACCTGTTATTTAATTTACTCTATTCCAAATCCTTTGTTTCATCTCTGTAAGAGTTCATTCCTGAAATATACTTTTGCCAGCCCTCCCTTCTGGCTCGTCGGCACATTCTCTTTCCCTGGGATTTGATATGCTCGAAATCAACCAAGTTTTACGCTGTTGGAGAATCGCGAAGCCACCCCATGCTTTGTTTTTTACGCGCGTTATGACACACTTCGTCCTACTACGGAACTCGGCGCGCTTTGTAGATGACCAACTAGTTTCAGAGGTACAGTTTTTCCACGGCATCATTCACAAAAATGACAGAGTATTCAACCACAGCGTCCATGCCTAGAGCACAAATCGTGGGCCCTGATATAAAATCAATACTTCCGAAGCGTTTCCAGTCGGCTGAATCAGTTTTCCACCGAATAAAGTGCGCAGGAGATAAATTCATCTTCGATGTACACAGAACCATTGGGAAATGATCGCCCCCGTATGGATTTCCAATAACATTCCATTTAGCACAAGGTAAAAGGGTCATAGCAATGCTTAGATCTATAAAGGAATGCGTTTCGCCTACAATATTATAATATCTAGGTACCTCACTATCCAAAAAACGTGCAACACAAGAAGAAAAACTGTTCAGTCACTCGACCCCACGCGTCGCAATGCGAGCCCGTCCATAGGTTGCTGTGTGCATTTGAAGCTCCAGGAACCAGATAAGGTTGAAGGCATATAATCTATTAATGTGTAGAATTTATGTTCATGGAGCTGAAAGTGTGAGGGGATGTACAGGGAAGAGATAGTAATAAGTTCGTTTAGAAGTAGGGCTTGGGGGGCCACTGCCTCTAGAAGTGTTTGTAGTTAGAGATGTTCACACGCTATACATTTGTCTAGTGTAATTGCTACACCACCAAATGATGTGAGATCACCATCGCTATCTTTACGGAAAATACATTCTTACGAAAAAAGTTTGTATGTTTAGATTTTAGGTACGTTCCTATTTACACAGCCCTTTTGGAGTGAGCTCGTGGATAACTTATTTAACACTAATTGAATGCCTCTGACGTTCCACTGTATCATTTGCGCTTCCATATTGAAATAAAGTTGGCGCTCTGTGTACGAAAAAGAATTGTTTTAACTTGCACAGCCAATTGCAGCCGTTTAATTCTGGATTTGTCTTTTTTAGAGCAGCCCGAAAAATCTGGCCGCTCCTTAGGCGCTGGCTGCGCCACCTTAATAGGAGTATTGTCGAAGGACTCACGCCAAGCGCTGGACACTCGCTATAGGGAGTCCTGCGTACGTCGTGTATGTCGTCGAGGGACGAAGCCTTTGAGCCCACCAGCCCGGAGGATGATGAATCATCCTTAGCATACGAGCTGCGACGGCAGCTGCCAGCGCTTGTAGAGGCCTCTGGTGTGACCCATTTCAGGGATGGCAGGACATCCTCAGCTGCTCCCACAGTGGAAGCGGCTAGCGGTCACTTCAGTGCGCAGCGCGTGCTTTGGGCAGCCGCCGGGGTCCATCATGGTGCGGCCCCCTGCTGCACCACTTCAAAAAATATGGTTTCTCTACAAATGAAGGTTAAAGACGTTGTCGTGCTTCTGAGAAACTGATGTTCCCTGTGACTTTCATGGTTAGGATCTCTTTTTCTTTCTTCCAGGCAGCGCATTATTTGGATGTGCATGGTGGATGTCATCGCTGTTCGTGCAACGGGCCTCAGCATTCCTTTTGTCAGCAGAGTGATCTTTCGTACTGTATTTCGCACAAATTAGTCGTCCTCAACAGCTGTGAGAGGCAAAGCAAAACCTCTCACAGTTTTCGCAGCGTCGTGGGTTTGGAATACAATGTATTACACGCAGTTTGAGGTATCCTGTTTCTATTTCATGCGGGAGTTTGGTAGAGACAAAGCTAAGATATATGTGTTCTGTTGGTAATTCTTTGTTGCTGCGCCCCATTTTGATGCGTCTTACATGCATAACGTTTCACTCTTTCCATCCATTGCAAAGTTCTTCATCAGTCGAATGCATCAGGTCGTCGTCTGAAAACACACGCTCGACGATGCTCACGTTTGGTGTGTGCTAACGGATATGGCTTTTTCGCCAGATGCGTCCAGGTTTGTTAGTGTTTCGTACTGCATTTTGTCTTTTACTTAGATCAGAAGGGCCCCACTTTCTACCTTGGTGGCTTTGTAGCCACTTCCAATGGTCTCTGTGAGACATTTTGATACCAAGAAAGGTGAAATGTTTGTCGCTTTCTTTTCAATGTTGGCACAGTTATTCACGTGATACAAAAGGAATGTGCCTGGTTCCTCGTGAAAGAATTCAAAGGTTCCACTGGTGGAACCTTTGAACCTGGGGACGATTTGGTAAGAAGGGGTTCGAGGGTCCCACCGCATGTGCTGTTTCTTCAGTATCAATGCCACTCACAGACCATCGAGCCCAACGAAGGGACCCGGGAGAGATTATGGTGAAGCCAGCCCTTCCATGCCAACTGTACATTGTTACTATAATCACATATGTTATAGCCAAGGTAGGTGATGGCACACCAGTGAACCCTTGCCGCCAGAAATGTAAGAAGTAAATGGAGAAAAGAAAACAAGAAATATTGAAAGTGAGAGAGAAAGACTAATATGGAAGAGGAGGACAGGAAAAGGCGACTGCCGCTTTCCTCCATGTAGGTCAATCTAGATACGCCGTCTATGTGAAGAAGAGGACAAAGAGGCGTATTGCCTCCGCAGGCGCGCCGTAAAGGTCCGAGCTCCTAGCATCGGCTCTACCCCGCTGGATCCTCCTTTCCCCAGACACAGCTAAGCCGCGCATGGCTGCAAGCGAGAGACTCCGACCCCCATGTCCTCCCCTACTCACGCATACGCCCCTGCGAGGCTAGGTAAAACATTGCACAAAACATAGTTATGGATCTATTTCTTAGGTCACAACACACAACGTCGACCTATTGTATTCTTAATGTGGTAGAGTATTTATTTATTTATTTATTTATTTTCCGTGTCCTCCGTGTTGTTGCTGTGATTCGCTAAATGGTTCTGTCGAAATATTTGTTTACTGCAAGGAATTCTACATGTGCCCTTTTTTAAATGATTCTTGTGTACCCGTAGAACGAGCCTTATTGCCGTTTCAAATTCACTGTTTGTCCCCACCTAGAGCGTAGGTTCCGTCAAGCACATTCACCCTTTAGGCTCCCTCCTGTTGTGGCGACGTCTGCTTAGATGCTGCATGTGTCAAGGGAATCGCGCAATAAACATTAAAACTTTCGAAACTTTACTTACGTTCACCTTAGAGAGAGTAAATTCCGTAAACATTCAGTAAGGTTATTCGCCTTTCAGTGGTAGCGTGGGAGGCCGAAAACAATATAAAACATATATTCCACGACGTCATGTAACTCGCTCGCTTTCGTATTCAATTTCTGATAACCTTTAAGCGCATGAAGTGGTGCAGAAGCAACTGTGAAAAAGCAGATTATAGAAGAGTGCTATCATGGCGGAATCTCACAGATGTTCTGCTCTGTTTACCACCAGACGGGTGGAGAACAATTAATGTTTTATGAAATCGTCCCTAAATAAATATTTACCTGACGTGTACTGAAGTGCCAACGTCACAGCTGTTACTTTTGAGGTGCACCGTCGCTGTGCGTCACTTGAAACTAAGATATTATTAGAGCGAAGATGTCTATGGCTACCCTCGGGAAAAATCGTGGTGACGAGCAAAAAACGCCACGCGGCAAAGCCAATTTTGTCGCGAATACTTTGCAGCTTTCCATGTAATGTAGGTATATTGGACAACATTATACTGAAATTGGCCGCTAAGACGACTCTATAATTACGCCGAGTTTCATTTGCGTCCCTTAATTAGTTAGCTGCCAGTGTAGTGATCAACGTTACAGAATTTCCGTCTGCTGTCAATACATAGGCAGCTGCAGCGGGAGCATGGTTACACAAAACGGTTGCAACTATTGCTTTAACGAAACTGTCTCTAAACAATTTAGCTAGCAGCCGCTAAGACGACTATAACATTACGCCGAGTTTCATTCACTTTTGATAATCACGTCGTTCGGAGTGAAGTTTTCAATATTGTGGAATTCCAATCTGCTGTCAATACATTGGCTTGTACGGGAGGGAAAGAGACAGCCCCACGTTTGTCCGCGAAAATAAAACTCTAGTCCTTCCAAATTTCATTCAGCTCGTTAACTAGGAAGTACGATAAAACACATATTACAAACAAAGGTCTTTTGTTTCCTGCACTCCTTTGGACTGCGCCCCGGCCAACCCATATCGACGCTAGCGTCGAGGCTCGGTTCAGCGGCCACCTGCGTCTAAACGGTGCCCCACCGCAGCTGCGTCGACAACAGCTGCGACTTTAGAGAGGCAACGTAAAAGAGCCATCGGTGATGTATCACAGTGACCACGATGCAAATATCACTATTGTGAAAAAATAAAGATAAAATAAAGACAAAACAGACAAGACGGCAAATGACTGTGTATTTCGTTGTATTTCGCAAAAATAACATATGCATAATTATATGTATATCTGCGTACCAACAAAACTCTATACCAACATAGTTTATACCACCATAGAACCTTCACTGGTCATCCACCTTTATAGGGTGGAATGGCCCCTCAATTTTTATGCGTTGCATATTACAATCAATCAGTTCAGCCCTTGGGCGCGGCCGGGCAGGCACCATCGAGGGTATGAGCCATTGTTCATCGCTGCGCGTCTCATATGTGGGTCTATTCTCCTTTAAGTTTGCTATGTTTGTTATTAGGTTGCTTCTATTTTTATGCGTTGCCTATTGCAATCACTCAGTTCAGCCCTTGGGCGCGGCCGGGCAGCCACCATTGACCTTTAGCGCAACCACGTGACGTGACGTCACGACAGCCAGAGGAAAAGCTGGGCCCCAACTCGCGCAATATGCAACGCATTCTTGGCTTAACCAAGCTAAGCCTGGCCATTTTATAATAATTTTATTTTCGTTTAACTGGTCACGCAACGTACAACAGTCACTTACTATTATTCCTCGTATTCTTTGTGTGTGTTTCTCTCATAGCATAGCTCCTGTGCGCAAGCATTTTAGGCTGCCAGCATTGCCATGACATCGTTTGCCAGATGCCTGTTCCGTCGAGTCTTGTGCACAATTATTCAGCTCACTGTTATAAAACAAAGGAACAAGTGATCATCCACAACAGGAAGCAAAGAACCACGCTTCTGCATAGCTCATAGTTTCTCCAGGGCCACCGGTGTCGTGCCCTGTTTTGGGATGCCTCATAGTAGACTACGCCTAAGTTAAGGAATCCTCTTAACTTGTACAACAATACCGTCACCGCAATTAATAGACTCCAAAATACTGCACCGTACAATTGGTAAAAAAATTGTGACTCGCCATGCCAGCCCTGCGAAAGTGGACGTCCGGCGAAGCTGTTGAAATACACAACTACAACTGCTTAGGTGTGTGTGCAATGCTTTATGGCTTTGGAGTAATAGTAGTAATGGCAGTAATGGTAATATTGAACGCGCGCCGCCGCCAATAGCGGTGCTGCAACGAGATTGAAATCAATAGTAATCTTTAACGGCAAACGTATGCGGGGAGGGCTATGTGCTTCGAATTGCTAAGAGCACCTTATCATCATTTATGTGGTTCGGATGCTTGTTTGGCACGCGTTCTTTGTTAAAACTTTTGCTGTTCTGTGTTTATTATGCGCAATTCAAAAGAATGTTCGTACCGTTCTCTACACTTTGCTGCATGCTTGAAGTCTCTGCCTTATGAGAAATTCGAACCATTGCTCCTGGCCTGCACTGACGCCAGTATCGGCCTACATTTTTGCTAGCGGGCGCCGACACGAAAAATGCCGACCACGGAGAGGCTAACAGGTTCGCTGTAATATGCGATGGATGCAGAGAGGGCGTTGGGCTGAAACATTACAATGCAAACAATTTTAAACGTAATATTTCAATCATGTTCAATAAAATGAAGGGTAAGCATTATTGAAAGTGTGAATAGTTACTTTAGCCTTGCTTTCCATGGTTCGTTCTTTCGTACATTAACAAAAATAAACGTCAAGCTTAAAATTAGTACCAGGACGTGGAAGGGAGCTCAAAGCGCTTTTGCGGCCTGTAAGGGACTCCTACACAATACAAGCCGCATCTCTCCGTCTACCGCTGCAATGTATTTTCTTCCCTTTTTTCACTCTCATTTGTCGCTATTGCAGAGGCTTAGGTTGGAAAGTAGGTCACTCCACTGTCACCGTGTCCGCCCCTTTCAAGCGAAATTGTCCCCTCGCACCACTTCGCTGTAATTTATGGCGTGGTGCGTGTAGCCTGGACTTACTTCTCGACAGGTTAATCAGAGTGAATCGGTTTACACTAAAGAGCAAGACGCACAAGAGAAGAAAGTTTACAGCTGCTACCGCATATGTTCCCTTAACCTAATTCCCGTTGTGGTAATAAGGTGCTTCTTGTAAGCTTCGCTATACAAAACAGCGCTTGAAGTTTTTGCACAATAAGGAAAGCTTAAAGCAGCTATACCCCGTTTTGTTTTGCCTAATTGCTGCTGGTAAGTTTTGCCTTTATAGAGCAGCGCTTGAAGTTTTCGTGCCTGGTCAACACGCATATGGATGCGCTGTTCCCTAGCATCATTTAGTTTATAATGCATTGTTAGAGGAGACGGCATTCGTGTAAGCGGCTAAAATGATGAAGCTGTTCATTCAAAATTTTGGCTTAATGTGTGCATCTCAAGTTAGAAGCCAAGCCTTATTTTGAGGGGCGCGTCCGTATTGATCCGTAGTAATTAGAGCTAGGTATACTAAGATATTGCTTGCAATCATGGGTAGAAAACAAAGCTTTCATAATTACAAATGTAGGGCACACACTGGCGTATACGTGCCTCACCTCTAGAGATTGCAGTCCAGTTTAACAACATGAAAACACGAAATGATGCCAGATGATGGCACCATCTAAATTGAAAGTTGGTTCTTGAGAAAGCGCTTCCAGGGCAGTACAAAAAAGTGTAAGCGGAAATCAATGCCGCTCATCGACCTCCGCATGTCACAATAAATGCGGTGGTTGTCAGGTTTTACTAAAGCCGTTGTCGTGCGAATCCCGCAGCAGAACAAAAAAACTAATTTGGCAGCGAAGAAAAATATATATACAAGTAACCATCATGAACGGCTGTGGGAGAAAGGTGATTTATTTGTGCAGTCACCTCATAAACCTTGGTTCTGTGCGATGCAATCCTGTGCTACGGCTGAAACTATATGGAATGTGCGTGCGGATCGGGTCTTTACTGTGATTTACAACGTACATAGCCGCCAGCCGTCATTCTTAATGCAGGTAGTTTCATGCTGCACCACAATACCACTTCCTTGGTAGGGCCATCAATTTCACCTCTTCTGATTACGCCGAAGCAAACAAGTGCATAAAGCAGACCTTTGTCGACTTGCCACCGGCGAACATGGTTCCCATGCCTGGTTTGACACCAGGAATAGACATTCGCTCGCTTGATGCTGCTGCTGCACTGGTACGTTTAGCGCAAGTTATATTTCTTCAATGCGTTTCAACGCATACTCAACGCTTCAATACGGGCGACAATAAGCACTGCTTTGTAAGCTGCAGTGAAACTTCGTTGGTACGATCTTCACGAGAACAGGAAAGGGAAACGAGTGAGTCAGAAACCGTGTTTTCCAAAGCGCACTTGGTAAGCATGAAGGTAGGCGCACTTGGTGGCGAACTCAATAGCAAAAGTTCTTGTGGAGTCGTGTGATACTGCTCAGCATGACACGTGATGCGGAGCAGCATCACTACTTCTTGAGAAAACCGCAGTCTACGCACATTTAAGCAACGTTGTCATAGCGCAGCAGTTTGAGCTGAATGTTCTTCTCAATGTCCATGAAAATCTCCCCTGGAAGTAAAAAAAAGGAAGCCGGCGTTTCTTTATTTAACAGGTCAGCGGCGCACCGTAATTAGCTGTCGCCGAGCTGCCACAGCAGTGTCTTACCGCCGATGTCGCGACGCGTGTGCTTTTTCTCCAGTGTTGCGGGCGCTTAACACGTTGTTCGTGCATCGTCAGAGTGTTACTTAGGTTAATGCACTGCAACAAAAATGTGTGAGTGTGAAAATACCAGAAAAAATTCACCTATACTGTCGTAATACCCTATTCTACATGAGAACTAAATCGCAATGAATATACGAAAAGAAATTGCTCCACTGCACGTTGGCCATGTAGAGACAAAAGAAAGAAAAAAAAAATTGTCTTGAACGACGTATTAAGCAGAATCGACTCGATATTCCATTGTGTGCATCTTTCCGGAAGCACTTGCCTTTTTGAATTGATAAAGCCAAACTTCAAACATTGCGCAGATACAATGTCATGGTGTTGTACTTTTAGTAAACTGCAAACGAATAAATGTTACAAGCAGAAAATAAAGAGATAAGTTAGGCAATAATAAAGCTTTCGATGCGTCATACACGCCCATCGCGCTTTTACGTTTTCCGCATCTGCGCTGTGTACTCTCACACATTGTTAAAACGAAAAGGCAGTAAGTAAATTGCAGTAAGTAAACTGCTTATCATAATTTTGATCTTATATGCTAGTGGAGGCCAGGTCGGGTTTGAGAGGCTTCGGTTATATAGAGCTCTTTCTCAGATCCCAAGGTCCGCATACGCATTTTGTCGGTGGCACATCAGTGTACTGATGCAGTAAATAAACTTCAATTGAATGGCATGTTTTGATGAGCTCTTTGGTAGATGCTGATGAAAAAAGTTAGTTAAGCTCAGATGAGCTCTGATCATTCATTAATGGAATGTTATTGTGATTGAAAGGCAAATCTTTTGTGATGCATTTCCAGGCGGTATATTTTTTTAAACCTTTCTCCGATTTTAAAGTAAAGTGGAGCTAAGGTTATACCAGTAGTACTTTTCTTTAGCTGTGGACATAAGTGAAGAATGTTCTTTCAGGCATGCATTGCACTTTTCCAGGATGACGAGATTGGTGAATGCTTGGAAAGTGTATAAAACCGCTTATTATTGTTTCGTTGTCAGCGCAGTGACGAGCTGAAGCAAGAATTTTTGTTATAATCTGAAATGAAAATAACATCCATATACCTCTCAACCAAATCGGACACCTTATTCTTGAAAGCCAGACAACTTTCATCCACAGACACCAGCTGAAGTGTTCGATATAAAAGATTGATGCTGTTATGCTGCTATAGTCTGCTTTATGGTAGTTACAAAAAAATTCTTAGCTATAAAATCTATGTTTGATGCCGGTTTGATGATATTTAGTTTAAGTAGACAGCGGTCACTAAAACTATCCCAGTTCTCAATATACCCATAGTATCAGGAACCGTGGTTAGCTATAAATCTGAATATTAGTACAACGTGTAGGTTTATTTACCTATTGTGAAGAATAAATCCAGAAAAATCCGATGACAAGTTAACAGAAAATTGTTGAAGTCTGACAAGAGGACAAAAGGGTTAGTCAATGTCAGAAAAAGAAAATATGATAAAAAAATACAATAGATCCGCAGGAGAGCTCTTGATACTGGCAGAGATATTGCTTCGTAAGTCTTCTAGGGAAAAATGACCAGCCCCAGGTCGGCAATAAGAATCACCCATCAAAATAAATTAACAGCGTGATCCATGCAAGTAGCCCATATTATTTTTACGTTCGAATTTTCTCAACACTAATAAAGGAATCTTTTTTCTGAATTGGCAGCAGTACCATTCCGCCCATTTTTTGTGCACGATCACGTCAATAAATGCTGTAGGTCCTGTCAACCAGTAGTTCATTATTCCAGATACAGTTTTCTAAATATTTCTCCGGTTTCAAAGTAAAATGAAGCGAAGGTTATACCAGTAGTACTTTTCTTTAGCTGTGGACATAGCTGAAGAATGTTCTTTCAGGCATGCTAAGCGTCTGGTAAGGCTACGACGTCTGATTGGCTGTTATCAAGGAGTGACGAGATTTAATAACGCTTAGGCAGAATACTTTTGTTGGTGAATGATGTTGATGGTGCAAGAGCGATGGCAAGTGAGGAAGATTGTTTGGAATTGCGCATGTTCGTTCGGCCTAGCTATCTGTAGATAAAACGACAGGGTGAGGTGCAAAAAGGTATGTCGCTATATTAGTTCGGAGCTTATGAACCGGTAACTTGAAAGGTTCCGTTTGTGCCTCGGCAAATTACAGCAATGTTTTATGCTGTAATATGCTCCTAAATCACTTCAGTTGAATAGTTTAAAGTACATTTGCTATGAGCCAAGCAAGGGCATTATTCAGAAAACTCTTCCGAGTTTCGTGGCCACGTCTCGAAATTGATTCAAACCATAACGGCGGGTATAAAAGAAGGTTCATATAGTGTAAATGGGGCCTTGATCAATTGACATTATTTTAGTGTTGTAACCACTAGCACACTCTATGGCTGCCTGGGTTCATTGGGTTCATTCTGAAAAACAGCTACATTTAAGTGGCACCGATATGCTGCAGGGAAGTTGCTTCACCGGATCATGTTGCCATCATGAAGCCGTCGGTCACTTAAGAACACGTGAGCAGTGTGTAGGGCTGTTACCTAATAAAGTTTTTTTATGTTGAATGAACGTGCGGCTTGTATCTTCCCCCCCAAAAAATTGGAGCAAGCACTTCTTTCCAGCGAGATTTGTTTTCTACTATTTTGTGCGTTCGCTGTGCGATTAATCTATAATAGGCAGGTATAAGATGAAGAATCTGTCGTCGAAAATACCCAGTAATGAATTCTGAACCATCATTTTTTTTTGAAATATGCAATAAAAATGAAAATCCTCCTTAGCATATGGTTGAAGCGTGCAATGACATGAAAAGTCGTCACATCACTTATGAATTATAGCGAGGAGAATCATCAGTTGAATAACATAGAATGAAATATATAAATAGAGGAATAAACAAATAAGTAAATAAATTAGGCTCTGCAATTTGAAGGAATAGAAGCACTGAAGCTGTGTCCATTACTTAATTTCGTAATATGTTCAATTGCTCCAGAATACCGCATTTCTGGTATTAGGCTACTGGCTGCCAGGATAATTACTAGATAATAATCAAAAACGGCTTATATTAAAATATCTATTATGTTTCCTAACAAGGGCACTCTCATATGATCCATGTACAAAATATGGTCATTGTGCGCTATGTTTAAGGCTCAGAACACAGCATCGTTTCACTGAGCCAAACAGAAGATCCTAGGGAAGAGTGAAGCACTTACCCATTAGTGTGGAAGCATCAGATAGGATCAAACTTTGAGATAAGGAGGAAAGTACTGTTTCTAGGAAAATATCAAACTCACCATAAGAAGAAACCCTTCCCCACACAAGATAAATTTAAGACCTGGAATGACTAGCAAGGAGAAAAGAAAATAGAAGCGACACATGGTAGTGAAGTAGAGTAACTCAACCTTAAGTCCGAAGTTTCAGGCGGTGCTCGGGCTAAGTTCCCAAACTAAGAGTCTTAACGTGTTGAAAAATAAACAAGATTAGGAGGTGTTTGCATTAGCCCGATGAGATTAGCGAACGCAGAGTTCAGTGTGAGCCACGTAAGCGCTGTATTGGCAAGTAAAAAAAAATGCGAATTCAAATAACCGCTGACTTTGAGCGGTGAAATTCTTATAATGGCGGCATCTTCTTAGTGCACTGTGGACTGAACTACAGCTAATGGCCCGAAGCTTTAAAAGGAAAACAAAAGTATCGGCCTTATTTTCGTACAGAATATACCTGTCCTTTTACAATGGGGTTATAAACGTAAAAAATAATTCGAGATTACTGTGCACATGTTGCGGCCCTACATTTTTTTGTGCGCTATTAGGTTTTTTTTGTATTTTTTATTTATGTGTGCGTGCTACTCCTAAACCACTATACACTGCAACGTTTCGACCTCTCCCTCCTACTAGGGCGCGTGAGCACAATTGGGCCGTAAATAACAATGTGGAGGGCCGTCTGGCAGAACACTGTAAACGTCACAATTGCCGTCCACATCTTCGCGACACCAGGTTTCTGGCGCGATCTAGAGATAGACTAGAACGGGGATATTAGAAGCTTTTTACATTGCAAAGGCCGAGGGCACGTCCATTAGCTGCCCTTCAGTGATGCTTACCGAAAAAGAGATAGCTTTTCTAATGAGATAGGCAGGTCATGATGTCATTATGGGCCATTCTTGGTTGCATCTATTTAAAGTCCTGTTGCTTCAAAAAAAAAAACATTTAGTTGGTAGTAGCACCTTGTCCGTCGTACATGTTGTTCTTTTTGTCCGCGTCTTCGTAGCGCTATTTTCTTCAATTATGCAGCACCAACTCGCCCACATCAAGCTGCTGCTGCTCCTGAGGCCTCCGTTTGCCGGTTACATGTGCCCTCCTGGAGCAGTACTTGTAAAAAATCTGATCTATCGTCGCGATAAAAAAAAACGACCCGCGACTTATACAAAACCAGTCAGAACATTGTCCCTTCAGACACAGTGATCACCAAGCGGCGTCCGCGCCCACTGCTTCACCGCGCAGGCAGCCAGCGGCGGAGCGTATAAGCCAACTCCACCGCTCTCCGCAATGCCGGCATGTCTAGGGGACAAACGAATACAACGCGCTCCAGGAAACCTCCTCCGTAGTGCCTAGGCTGAG
Source organism: Dermacentor albipictus (assembly GCF_038994185.2). Lineage (NCBI taxonomy): Eukaryota > Metazoa > Arthropoda > Arachnida > Ixodida > Ixodidae > Dermacentor > Dermacentor albipictus. The sequence continues at coordinate 132,755,279 of NC_091823.1, read as the reverse complement.
TCACATATTCAAGGAGCAAAAGCTCCCAGACTTTCTCTCTCGCGCCCGCTCTTAATCGCGCCTGCCCAGAAATGTCGAGCTGCGTCAAAAGTGCCACGCCCCGCTCTACCTACTAGCAGCTCTAAAGACGCGTCCTGGTGAGGCGACCAGAAAAAGCAGTTGAAGCCGTTTTCCTATTCAGAAGGGCACAATGAATAGACGGCAATATTTATATTTTGTTGAGAATGCCGTTTGGTGAGTGAGTTTTATCAGGAATTGATTATTACCAACAGCTATCGCGGACGTAGTGGCCGCGTTGGACTTGAAGCACGAGTCCGAATTGAAGTACGAGTGATATCGATGGTCTCTATAACATGAAATGAAATTAAGTTGTGAGATTTTACGTGCAAAAACCACTTTCTGATTATGAGGCATGCCGTAGTGGCGGACTCCGGAAATTTCGACCACTTGGGGCTCTTTACCATGCACCTAAATTGAAGTACACGGGTGTTTTCGCATTTCGCCAGCATGGAAACTAGAAATTAGAAGACGTTAGAAGATGTGCTAGAAAGTACAATCGCCGCTCGACGCTAGGCAGCGTAGACCTTCAAGCACTTTACTGCAATGACCTGCGGGAAAGGACAAGAGCACTTGTGCGTGGGGAACTACGAAAAGTTGTTCCCAGATCCACAGCCCCAAATCAATTCCATTGCTGACATAGTCCAAGAGGAGATCCAGCAGTCACTGAGAGTTACTGAATCGTCGCAGTAAAAGCCGGAAAATGACATATGCCGCTTTCGCCCGCCCCCTCGTTCCGCTAAGACACTCGCCTCAACAACCCATGACGCCGCGATTCCGTGGCAAGACGCCACCACCACGCTGCCCACTACGCTGCGCGCCTGTTGGCCCATCTAACATTTTACGCCCCGACATTTCAGCCCCTACGCCCCTACATTTCACCCACCCACGACCAGTGCCTGCTCTACTATCACTGCGAAATTAGCTACGCCTACAGCCGATTCCCATGCTGTGGATATGGAATACGGGGGCTCGACGTCAATGTGCCACGACTACAGCGAAGGGAATGGCATCATGTTATGGCCGACTACCTCACCCAAAAGCAGTGGAGACCCCGACGGTCTTCCGGTTCGTCGTCACCTGGCCGCTAACTTTCGCCCCAGCGCCCAATCTACAAAGGCCCAACCCGGGGCCGGTGAGTTAGCCTATTTCCTGAAAGCTAAAAGCAGCAACCCATGGATGTGCAGTTAGTGGTCGTCGAAATGCCGAAAATCCTCTGCCGCCGACGGCGACACTCCGAAAGCCTACTCTATCACATAGCAACAACACGCCACCGTCAAGACAAGGCACCGAAGCCAAGACTACGCCGTCTACAAAGGACTTGAAATTGAGAGGTAACAACAACGGGACAATTTGACACAGCCTAGCTACGACGCCGCGACCGAACCTAATTGCAAGACGAAGTATCGACATTGACTTGCTACTCGATGGCCACGAAGTTACCATTCTAGTGAATACAGGCGCTGGCTACTCCGTCATCCGTGGAGCCATGCTCTCGCCATGTTAAAGAAAATCAAGACTGTACAGGAAGGCCATCCGATCTCGATAGCTGGAGGACGCCTGATAATGCCGACTAGAGTCTGCATGGCTAGAATTACCGTACATGACCGGACCTACCCGGTGACCTTCGTCACTGTCGAACAGTGCTCGCGAGACGTAATTCTCGTCAGGGGCACCATGAGCCAGCAAGGTGCAATTATCGATCTGAAGTCCAAGACAATAACGCTATCCTAAGGTCACGTGGTATCGCCGGATAGTTTTCTGAGTCACCATGCCTTGAGTGTGCTTGAAGATCATGTCAAGATCCTGCCTCGCTCCAGTATCAATTCTGTCGGCATCGAAACACCGGCAGACATAAAAGGTGTCATTAGTGGTGCCCAACATCTACTGCTATACCGCGAAATTTGCGTTGCATATGAGGAATCGCTCTACTACACGGAAGAAAAATCAAAGTAAGGCTGACAAGCTTCGGTAAGGAGTTTAAACACCTCAGAAAGGGCACGGTGATAAGATGCTTCGGAGAAAATGTGCAAACGAGCAATGTCTTTGTAATCTCACATTCCGGAGCATCGATCCCGACAGTTTTAGTTCCCCAATCAGCCTTCTACATAAATCGGAGTCTCCACCTGAGAGAGCAACAACAACTCAAAGCATTTTCTGGAGACATAAAGGCTACTTTTCGATGTCATCGAGGATTAGAAAAACACAAGTTCCTAAGCAGCGCATACTAACTGAAGAATGGGCTCGACGATTACGTAGAAGCCCGTACCGAGTTTCCACGTGGGAAGGAGAAGCCAGAAAGCAACTGTTAGATGAAATGCTACTTGATGAATTTATTCATACATTGAAGAGCCTGTGGGCTTCTTCTGTAGCGCTGGCGAAGAAGAATGATGGGGCCCTGCGTTTCTGCACGGACTATCGTCCACGGAACAAGATCACGAATAAGGACGTATATCCCCTACGATAGATAGACGACGCATTGGAGTGGCTCTGGAACGCTAGGTTTTTCTCATCGATAGATCTCAAAACTGGCTATTGGCAAATAGAATTCGACAAGATAATCCTGACAAGGCCGCTTTCATCGCGTCGGATGAGCTCTACGAGTTCAATGTAACAATTCGGGCTGCTCTCTGCACCTTCAATGTTCCAGTCTGTAGTGGGCCTGGTATAATCAAAGTTGAAGTGACAGACCTGTCTTGCTTTCGCCACGAATTTCGATAGTAACCTTTGGTGGCTTGCGACAGTACTAAAGGCTATCAAGTCATCAGGGCTCTCTCTGAAGCCGAAAAAGTGTCGCTTCGTTTACGCTGAGCTTCTGTTGATGGGCCACATCGCCAGCAAATTTGGAGTCCGTGCTCATCCGCAGGAGACATCATGCAACCGCTTACTTTCCACCGACTACAGGCAACAAAGGAGCGCGCAGATTCATTGGCCCATGGGACGATTGCGGGCGCTTCGTCAAATGCTTTTCATGCATCGCCGACCCATTGACATGTCTCACGGAATCCGGCATTGAGTTGAAGTGGAAAACGCCGCAAGTGGAAGCATTCCAAGAGTTTAAGGACAGCTAGAGCCACCACTAGTACTCACCCATTCTTATGTAGACACCGACACCGAGATCCACATCTACGTTAGTACTCAAGGCCTACGTGCAGGCTTAGTCCAAAGGAAACACGGTTTTGAAAGGCTTATCGCGGACGTTAGCTGGTCGCTGTCGCATACGACGAAAAAAAAGGATGGATCACAATCATTTAGGCTCCTGCGAAATTCAGGCTTTACCTATAGACAAGCCCTTCAAAGTCGTAAGCGACTGCTATCTCTCGTCTGCTAAACAATTTTAGTGACCCTTGCGGATACCACATACTCCAAGAATTCGACACCACTATTGTGTACAAGTTTACTAAGAAGCACTCTGGTGTTGCTGTCTACCATGCGACCCCTTGACCAGCCAAAGCAAAGGGACTAGGATGGTGACGCCTTCCTTGGTACAATAAGCGCTGAACGTGTCGTCACAGCGCAACGAGAAAACCGGGAGCTGAAAACACTTTCCGAGTACACAAAAGGCCACACCGACGTTCTGCCTAGCGGACATAGGCGAGCGTTGTCTTCATTTTTTCCAGCAGAACGACGTCTGCGTGAAGAAGTACTCACCTATACGTGCCAACTACTTTCTTGCTGTGCCTTCAGCACTATTTCAAGCTTCGGTATCCAAGATAAAGGGGAATTATTACGGGCCACACGTAATACCCATTTCTATGATGTGACAAGAAAGTAGTTTAACCGCGTCTCCTGTAATGAGTATTTCTTGTTGCTCTGTATTAGTCGTACACCCACGTTATATACATGACTACCTGCTTCCACTGGCTAGTAGCTGTAGGAGGTAGAGTAAATAGATTCGCATTCTGTTTTATACCATTGTTTTTTTGGGAGCAGACCACAGGTGGTTTGTTTTCATGTGTATAGACAAGCCTTGCTAATGCGATGCTTGATATCAGAAGTAATAAACTCGGTCTTGATCGCCTTTTTTTCTTTAGAAAAAGAGAACAAAATTGACGGTATCACAGGTTTTCCAAGCACGGGCGCCCAACAAAAGCTCCAGCCGCGTTAAGGTAAGTTTAGTGGTACATAACGCCAGATCATGGCAGCTATATTTGGCAGCACATATTTAGATGACATGCGAGCTAAGCCCCCCAATTGAATGAACCACATTTCAAGGAAGATAGTGCCAATTACCAGATAGACAGATGAATTAAGCGCCTCTATAGAGGGTAAACATGTGGCCGTAATGGAGGTTTAGCTTGACGGGTGACATGGTAGAATAGCAAAGAGAACAAAGTGACCAGCAAAACGTACTGAGGACAGCTAGACCTAGTCGTGTTGTGTGTCGTAGGCTTCGAAAAAAGAGTGGAAAGAGGAGAAGGAAGAATATACTTCGTTAAAAATTAGCCGTCAAAAGCTTTTACGTCGTCCCCAAGTAGGTGACTACCTCAGTCTTGGTCGCCATGTTCTTATGTTGCCATGTGGCCCTGCACACCAGTCTCGAACCCCAGTTCTCCAACTGCTCCGCAACTGGCTTGGAAATGAGCTGTGCGGATGTGGTTTGCTAGAATTTCTATATCATATGATAGAGAGTGTTGGGCTCTTAACCGTGATTGTATTTGAAATAGTAGTTAGTCGAATACATTATCTGACGTAACGTGACGTGCGGGAAAGTGTTTGCCTGTGGTTTGTACCGAACTGCGAGTGTTCTGGTGGGTACGTCCTTTTTCGTATTCTCTGATGCGCTGAAGCTCCGTGTATCGCTTTTAAACACCTTGGTCTATATCCTGTTGAGCCCTCGTGGCCCAGCGAACTATTCCGGGCAACATGCTCTCCGGCAGCGGCATGCGCCGCTAGGTGACTCGCTAAAGATTTGTGTCTTCGAGTCCAGACTATTTATATTTCCGGGGTGCGGTTTATTCTGGCCAATGCATCGAACACCAATACTCATATTCAGCCTAGTTGATAATACTTGGGAGAGGCTTGAGAGTATGCGTTTACCGTGATGTTCTCGCCACCCGTCGCCGGCGGGAGAGCGATATCCGTCTCCTCGTCCGAGAACGTATCCAATGTCTCCTTTATTTTTTTTATTACAATTATCTCTTGAGCTTTCGTTCACTTGTACTTTGCCACATCAGTGAACCACGCACATTCTTTGTCTTTTTCGTAGACATTTTCTAGTATGATTCTACTAGAAACAGTAACAAAAACTAAGCCATATGGAACACGTTTGAGCGGCAAAAGAAAGTAACTGAGGGTGCTGCACGATATGGCGATAACATAGGCGTTATAGAGATTTCCGCAAGTTCACTAAATATTCAATTCTGGGGTGTTTACGCACCAAAACCACGATGAGATTATTAGGCATGCTGTATTGTTCGCCTCCGGATGTATTTTGACCACTTGGCATTCTTTAAAGTGCTTCCACTGTTTGGTGCGCAGTAGTTCTTGCATTTCGCCATTAGCAAACTTCAGCCGCCATGGCCAAGACTTGATGCCGTGACCCCGTGCTTAGCAGTTCGGTGCCATTGCCTCTTGCCATGAGTTACTAAATAAAGAGGGAGAAGTAGAAAAAAGAATAACATCAAAAAAGAACAAACGGAAAAATGCACGTGGAGCTACGTGGTCAACGGTGCCAAAGGAAGTGTGACGCAGCTACTATCTTGGATGACGGGAATGAGAAAGAGCTGAAGGCCTGACATAAAGAATGGCCCGTGCAGATGGCGGCAATCGATTAGAGGTTGTGCTTCAGCTCCCGCTGCTGCAACCCGTGAGCAGAGCCGGCGCAACAGCGGAGACCTCACCTACAAGTTGACGGCGCCGCTTCCGACCGTCTCTGCGGCTACAATCCGCAGGCTAGCGGGGTCTCCTGGGCAATTCAGGTGTCTTAGTCGCCCCACCATCCTGACCTTCTGGCCAGTTCAACCATGGGCCCGATGGCGGAGACAGGGATGCCGAATCCACGACACCTCGGTGGGCCCCCTTTTGATCGGAAGCAGCGATGACTAGGCGTCGCGGCAATGCAGGCGGATTCAATGTAAATATTGTGGACTTATCAATGCATCGTATCTGAGGACTTTGCGGAATGTGGGGAATTGACTGCATTGTTTGTGTTTCATTTATTGATACTGCCAGCCCAAGTTTGGGCGGTTACAGGACGCTATCAGTTGCTTCCTTTGAAGTTCTTTTGAATTATAATTTATTATTAAGATTATTGTGCAAATATTATTGCACAATAATCTTAAATGGCGATCTTCCTTCACACATGTGGATAACAGTGAAACTTCGAAACCACTGGCAACGTATGTGGGACGCAGAAGTAAATAACAAACTGCACGTGATAAAGCCACAGTTAGGTTCTTGGCCCTCCGTAACAAAATCACGGCGAACAGATGTCCTATTCTGTCGCCTCAGAATAGGACACACATTTGGCACGCATAACTTCTTACTCACTGAAAATGATCCTCCAACCTGCGGTAGATGCGGGGAGAGGCTGACTGTCCTGCACGTCCTCCTGGGGTGTCGGGCAGCCGAATCTGAAAGAAGGAAACATTTCCCCTAGCATACCGACAGCACATCCCCTGCATCCCGTAATGCTACTCAGCCCAGAACCTTTATTTGACACCAACGAACTCCTAAGTTTCCTGAAAGATGTTGTCCTGCATGTTTTTTAGCCCCACATGTTTATAGCGGGTCCTCTCTTCAGAGGATGCCGCTGTGATAGCTATTTGGTATAGCACGCGCCTAGCTAGGTCCCTGTGTTTCAAGGGCTCTGGCGAGGCAGCAGTGCTCCAAGTAATTTTACCATATTATATATTTTATATTTTGCATCATTCTTCTACGATGAATTTTAATGTACATAGTATTCGTCATTAGTCATCGCCATAATTTTATAGCACGTAGTTTTTACGCACTCTACAGCGAGTATTTTTAGGCCACTTTACAGCCAAGTCACATCTTCCATAATACATCAACATTACCACTTGTCATGGCGCTCTTTGGCCAAACCTGGCCCTTGCGCCACAAAACACCACACATCATCATCATCACCTCCCAAGGCCTCTCCCATACTTATCTCCCATTCTTCTCCAACTGCCCCGGTCATGTACTAATTGTGGCCATGTTGTCCCTGCAAACTTTTTAATCTCATCCGCCCACCTAACTTTCTGCCGCCCTCTGGTACGCTTCCCTTCCCTTGGAATGCAGTCCGTAACCCTTAAAGCTCATCGGTTATCTTCCCTCTTCATTACATGTCCTGCCCATGCCCATTTCTTTTTCTTGATTTCCACTAAGATGTCATTACCTCGCGTTTGTTCCCTCACCCAATCTGCTCTTTTCTGAACCTTTAGCGTGACACCCATCATTCTTCTTTCCATAGCTCGTTGCGTAGTCCTTGATCGTCCTTGCTCGTTTTTGCGTTCTTGATCGTGATTTAATGTTTCTGTAAGCCTTCAACGATATCTTGAAGCAACCATTGCGTAGTTGGATGCTTTAACACATACAAAAACTCGCCAGGCACACACTTAGTTTCATATGCTGCTTCACGGGCAAGAGCGACGACGGCTGCGGATTGCGGCTATTCGATGGAGAAGATAAGCAATCGCACATTGTTTACTCCAGTTTTAGAGTGGTAACTGTTTCTATTGTTTGCTTGATGTCGCTGCACCTTTAGCGAACGCTTTTGCGTTTACTAGATGATTAGGTGATGTTGTTTCAAGTGCCAAGCCAGGATCTGTTTATCAAGCACGCCGTACTGGGGGACTTCGGAAATTTTTACCACCTGCGGTACTTTAACGTGCATCTAACTCTGAGTACGTGAATGTTTTCACATTTCCTCGTCTTCAAGATGATGCTGCCGTAGCTGGAATGTGATCCCGTGACCTCGTGCTTAGCAGCCCAAAACCGTAGCCACTAAGCAGCCATGGCGGGTCGTTTAAACTTGGTCGCCTCGTGTACAGTACAGAATATAAAATAAACATTAGGCTGTGGTTATAGATGAGACACAATACCCGCCTCTGATAAAGAAAAAGATTGCAAAGGCTAAGCCAGAGTATGCGGAGCGAAGCTGTGAAGCGCTCATTGTGTTTAGACGCCTTGAAGAAAGGGCTCCGTGCTAAAAATCAGATGACGGCGCTTTCACAAAAGCCTCACGCAATCACCCATGCTATACACGGAATCGGCCGTTGCTCTACCTATCGATGGCTCTTAAATTCACTCTGCGGTGTAGAACTTTCGGTGTATGCTTGCCTCAGCTATATGCATGTTGACCACAACCTGTCGTCTGTGAGTATTAAATGCTTTTGACAGGGTTTTCAGCGTTGTTTTGAATGACTCCTAATATCCGTGCGCGCTAATGGGAAACGCCTGAACTTCGAAGCACTGATGTCTGCAACTAACGCATATTCACTTTACCGCAACTGTGCAATGCGCTGTGGTCAATTCTGAAACCAAGATTTTTCTTTTTTCTTCTTTTCTTGCTAGTGGTGCTAACTAGCTCTTTTTCTTTTTCTCCTTTCGCATGAAATGGATCAATGCATGCTCATGCAGCTCGTGATTTTCAAGAAATATTTATTGTTATGCTTTTATTTGCTTTCAAACTACTAATATTGTGTCAACGTACTATTAAAACTAATTAAGAAGCATTCAATTGGCTATTCAGACTCGGTGCACTACAGCAGGCGATACGATATGCGGTTTAACCCTGCATTTGGGTGCGAAGGTAAAACATTTTGGGTACTAGTAATAATGGTGGTGACACTAAAAGTAACATAAAATATAAAAGCTATGTGCTCTTCACTGATCAGGGAGGCAATCTGTCAGCTACTGGGTCTTCTGATATGTCACTCGCGTGCTCCCGGGAAATGATCGAAACACTCTGCTTGTTTAACGATGGAACATGTGAAATACGTGCTGTGCAGACATCGTCAGACGAAAGCACAAAAATAATAAACCCTTAATTACAGCCGAAGTCGTTTATGTGCTATATTTCTCAACCTCATTGTGCTGGTTTGCAAACTTTACCATCACTGCCTTCTCACGTGGCCGCACCTGAACGAACCATTCGCAGGCGCAGTGATGCTTCGTCAACCCAATAATAAAATGCCCGGTGCGTAAGTGAAGCAAGTGTGTGTATAAAGAGCGCTGGATCACGCCCCAACAAATGAAGCCATTAGCGGCCGTGGCGTTGTAGTGAAACCGGCATACGGACGATCAGCTCCACTTCGTAGGCAAGCTTGTTGATGCCCATCTGCGGCAAACACTTGGCACGTAAGGAGACACTGTCGTCCCAGACAGCCGTGAAGTCAGACACATGTCCCCTATTTAAAGTGCGATCTCTTTTCGCACAGCGACAGCACAGAAGCAACTATCTGGGACGGGCTCAAGCGGCGAATCGTACGCACACACTTCAGTCATGTGTGCAGTGAAAGTAGAGGTCTCCGGCATCAAGCATGCCTATGGTTCCAACGGCTGCCGCTACGCGGCTTTCAATGACACCCATGTAGGCACGGCGCACACCGTGTATGTCATATCCACTGGTGCACCTGGTCACGTCACCAGTAAATATGACACTATTGCGAGCCGCTTCAGCCATATAGCATGCTAACGGATGGCGGCACAAAGACAGTTTACGCAATTCTTCGGTCATGCCTTTTGCCTCAAGGTGCAAAACCAAGTTGAACATGTGTTCACCTTAATGCTTAAGCACATCTTCTCTAGATTTACAGCATTTGCGGTAGTCCATGAGTGCGGATAGCAATATTGCTTGGGAAATAATTGGTGGCACGTTAACGAAACTGATCGGTCAAAATTAATTGCTGTCCTCGACGGCGTCTCTCGTACACGCTGTGTGACGTTCGGGCGCTAAGAATGTCTTTCGACTGAGTAAAAGCTGCTTCGGTGTGACTCCGATGAATATCCTAGCGCATTCACTCCGTAGCATTAAGATAGCAAAATCGTGACTGCTGTCGGCAAGCCTTGAAAAGCCCGGAAAAAATCATCGCGGAGATTCCCTCGCCGCGACTAAGCCCTTAGACGCTCTTAGGATAGTAAGTCATTTCCATCCAACGAGCGGCTACTCTATATCAAGGGCACTGATAACGCCGGCGGTATATGCTTTGTGGTGTACTTCGTTGAGCAGGGATAGCTTTTGTTTCCTTTATTTTTCTTTCATTTACCTCATCTCTGCGCCACCACGGGAAGTTTGCAAAGATTAAGGTCAATACGCCACGTGGTGGCACTCACGTGAACTAAACCATGATGTCCAGAGAAGCTGGATATAGCTTTGTTGTGCAAGACGAAGGTCTCTGAAAACTATATATACACCAAATTGCCGCTGAGTTACATTCCCGGAATCTATTCTATGCATGAAAATTTCAAAGCATTATCACAGCACCTAATTTCTGCCGTCGTCTAAAGCGTTTCTCTTGACATTCATTCCGTATACCTACAATAAACTCTCATTTATCTCCTCTACGCCTTCCATTCCCACAATTCCCGCTCTCTATGAGAAGATCGGTTGCGCCAATTTCGTCCCTTAACTTTATCACCAACTTGTTAAATTCTGCGCTAGACTATCCGCTGTCGCATTTCCCAATCGTTGCGCAGCCCCCGAGTTCTCAAGCTTCTTCCTTATCTTCTGGATTACAGCCCCATAGAGTTGTACTAGTGGAGTACACTGTGCTGTGCTTCTATTTTCACTACTGAAAAGGCAATTAGGTTGAGGTATTCGTTTCATACTTTAGTCACAAAAAACAAATTTAAGTCATATTTTCATATCTCTCATCTCGCAACAAAAATGTGATATTTCATCGTGTGAAAAATATGTCGGAAGCGGCTTTTCTTCAGTGCTGATCGCTCTATGCCCCAAGGCTGAAAGAAAACACGGTGGTGCGCGTCCTGAAGGGGCTGATAGCCCGAAAAAGCTACAGGTAACACATTCTTTGCCCCCCCCCCCTCAAATATTTCGGTGTAATTGGTACTTAAAATAACGCGTTGAACAGCAGCAATTTTTGTTGCTTTTGCTCTTCTTTTTGGGTCAGCAAGTTGTCTCTTAAAATGTATCATCATAATATTTATAATAATATAATAATAATGTACGAAGTGCGTCTCCGATTCGTTCTTATGTGCAGGGTACCATGTAGGCGCTTGCCTTTTTGCTGTTAGATTTCTTCGTATTAACTTAGACAGCTTGTCCTTTATCAGTTACAAAAACAGCCAATGTGTGACAGGTCTCATAGATTAGCACTGTACTCTCCGACAAAAAAGAACGAAGAAAAAAAAAGAAATGTGTAACGTCGCGCTAACCCGTTTTATACTAATGAGAACCGCCAGGCACACCTTTCCTAAATCACAGGTGACAGGTGACAGGTAGCAGGGGGACTTGGGGCATTCTGGGAAGCAATACAAGCAGAGTTCTATAACGAGATCCGGCTGGCTGCGTTTATCACTTGCTCTCCATTCGTCTTTTTTTTCTTCTGACGAGGCTGTAAGAAGTACGCTTCATTTAAGGAAAGCGCACTTAACCAAAGTACAGTACAATCGGTGACAGACAAGCCTTATTTACTTCAGACGCTTCATTGACAGCCTCTTTCGAACACCACTCGAGGAGAAGCTCAGAGGGTTGGTAACACAATTTCCAAACATCACGTGTCACATTAACAAACAAGGGGACACAGCCTTTTCCACACACATCTTTTACATTATGAACCAGAAAATTATGCACCATCGCTTAGGCGCACGTGTGCACTTGCGCATCTTTTCTGCAAGTAATCTATTTCTTGAGGATCTTTGTGGTCGAGTGCACTCAGACGACTCGATGACGTAGGCACTATATGTACACCGTCAGGTCTAGAAATTTTCTCTAGACAAATTAGTTGATCTGCAACACTTGTCTAAACAATCCAGGGATCGAAGTTTTCAATTGTAAGTGCTTCTTGCCATTTGTCATTGGCATTTGATAATAGTATGCATAAGATCGGGATGCTGGGCACTTGCTTTTACGAACTGTGCTAGCCTAAATATCCAGTGAGCACAAGCCCAGGCGTGTAAAAATTGCAGTTTAAAGCCTTAAAAATACATCTCGACTAATACGCAAAGCTGCAGTTGTCGTAGCTATACCATAGCTAAAGTGGTAACTTACCGAGATAAAAAGCACAGAGACAACAAAGATGGACAAAGACAAGCTCTACACACATAACTATTTATTGAAAGCATAGAAGCGCACATATACATCTTCTTGTAACGCATGCGCATACCAAGAAAAAGAACAGGCACATGCACATCAAAAGCTCTTGCGCAACAAGTCAAATTCAGTATCAGGTAATGAGATACAAAGCTCACTTATGCACCTATCTCTATGTTTCTTGATGAAGGACGCCTCAAATGCAAGCCTAGAAGAAGCGCTGACCCTCCTGCCCAAATTAATAGTCCCAGAAAATCGAGCGTCACAGCAACACGCGGTAACATGAGCCACCACATGTGCGCCCTTATCCTCTTTTTTTCTTTAATTTTCGCGCATGCACCCTTAAATGACCATTCACGCATGGCTCGGTTTCTCCAATGTAGAGCCGCCATGAAGGGTGCAAAGTAATTGCTCATGCGACCCCTCTGCCGCACTTAAGAAGGGGCTTCTCATGCTTCGTGCGGCAGCCTCGCCTATTCACAGCAAATTCATGACCAAAGCTTGCCACCACTTTGAAAACTTGTGCGAAGAGAAAACCAGAGGAATACCATGAATGTTAGCAACCTTTTTAATGTTGTGTGGCACTTTGTGCACGTAGGGTATAACTACCGGTCTGACCTTCGGTCGTTGGACCTCTTACCTTGCCCTTCTTGCTCCAAGCTTTCCTTTTTGCAGTAGAGACTCTGCTACAGCCTTGACCACCGTCAAATGGAGACCAGCTGCCAAAAGGCATCCAACATTGTTTGAGAAATTAGAACACATTTAGTGCACGCACGATTTTCGCAGAACTGAGTTAATGCAAAGACTACCTACAGTGCGAATGGTGCAGATGTTTATGCAAAACACGCGGGTGCCAGTGCTTACTCTCAGACGCTCAATGGCTCATTTATAAAAGCTCACGCAATTGACCGCTGATCAGATTTTGGACGATCGCTGACTGTGTTCGCCGCTGTCGCTGTTCTTTGAGAGTAGCCTGTTTTTGTGGGTAAAGGTTTGCCCATTGAAAGTTAGTTTCGTCTTTCACAGTATTGCTGTTGTGTTCTTTACCGTCACTACCACGTGGCAATACAAATAATACAACAAACGCTTCACCAATTTATTAATCCTCAGGCTCAGTCTGACATTTTCACTATACTATTCAGCGTGACCAACGTGGAATATTGCTAAAGCGCGTATATGCTTTTCAGACATGGCACCGATGCCGAGAAGATGCCAACAGGACGAAGCCGAAAAGACACCGACGACGGATGGCTAGTAGCCTGCAGACTTCGTCACTGAGGGAGACTCTGCCAAATCAGGCCGACAAAGCCGGCGACGTCAGCAACGACTACGAGTCGGCATATTGTAGACATGGTTTCGTGCCACCGACACAGGCGAAACCAATCTGCCAACGTCGTTGGGCGAGTTGCCGCGAAATCTTCCGGCAAGGGGAAATATCGCACCTACCACGGAATCGCCGACGCAGGGGCTCTGTACATATACTTAACCACTCTCAAAATGAATGTTGCCGAAGTTTCCCTTGTCAGTCATCGGCATCGAGTTACGGGGCCATTTTGGATTTTGTTCAGCGTGGGACCTACCTGCTGCAAACGAGTGCGTGCAGCGGCAGCACCGGTCTCACACGACACTCATTTAGGCCTCCTTAATCAAAGGTATGTCTGTTATTGCCACTGCAATGTGAAATACCCGCTCCTCATTTCGTTGGTGCGCACACAAGAAGCGGGAAATGGGGACACTGCACAAAAAGCGAGAACCCGCTCCTGTAATCAACAGCTTCAGCGGTTTCGTTGTGATTAGACGCGGTTCTTCTGCGCAGATCTTTCGTAATTTGTTCCAGTTTGTCAAAATTTATTTCCAGTGCATGCTAGGTTTCTACTGTATTTGAAGTGAATGAGTAGGAATGGTAGTATACCAACAAATATAAACATATGTCGCTTTGGTAAATTGCAGGGGTGGCCGAAAATTTGAACTTTCGAAGGCGAATATACAATCACACAATGTTTGTATTCACCAAACACTATTCGCAATTTCGGAGTATTAAAAATAAGAAAATATCTCCTCAGGAGATGAAAGATTTGTTGCCATTTTTCTTCTGGTGAACAAGTATTGCAAATTAACAGAAGTGAGACGGTGAAAAGAATACTCCAAGCAATGCAGAAACAATATGTTTAATGCAAGCTTTCTTTTACCCACTGTCCCTGGTTGTTAATGTCTGTTTTGCACTTGTCAGTACAGGCCGCGTAAAAATTTTACAAAAATAAATATTTCTGCTGTAAGTATATCGTTTTCTTCGAAGGGTTTGGCAGAGGCAATAATCCTGCAAACTGGAGCCACAGCAACCGGTGGAGGAGAGCCTACCATCTCCATGCGAGACAGAGTGGCGAGAAAAAGAACCTTTATACTGATCACCTAGTCAAAGACCACTGATTACCCCTGCTGTGGTGACCACCACTGTTATTTTGCAGATTTTCCCTTCTAATCTCCTTCATCCCTATCTTGTAAATATACATGGTCCTTTTTGTTTCCATTCTTTGCAACTACTTCACTGTCTTTAGCTCCCCATTTATTTTATTTGACGTGCTTGGGGTTTTTATGCAAAGCATATTACGAGAGCTCAACCCAGCTCCTCAGGCGCGGCGGTGTCGCCTTCAATACCACGTGACACTGTGACGTCACGACAGAGGAGAAACGGGGCTCCAACTCGCGCCGTCGCTCGCGGCGTCAAGGCGGTATATAAGCAGCTGCGCTTGCCTCTGCTAGACACTCACGAGGTGAGATGCCTCCTGGAGACAGAGCTGCTCGTTGGAATGAGAAGCGAAGGTTGCGGCGTGCTACAGAGACTGTTTCTAGGTGGCTTTGCTACAGCGCAGCGACTACGCGCCCCGCATCGGACGCGGTGAGCGTCAAGCAACGCAGCGTTCGGCGCGACAACGAAATGTGCGCCTGAGCAAGCGCCGCACGCCTGAGCCGACGCCGACGACACCGGCTTTTCTGCGACACGAGCTCCTTAACGCTGTCGCGTTAAAATAAAGGCTAGTATGCTTCGCATCCTGGGCCTTAACCTTAGCTAAGCCACAGGCAGTTTTTTATGCGAAGCATATTACGAGAGCTCAACCCAGCTCCTCAGGCGCGGCGGTGTCGCCATGAAACCACGTGACACCGTGACGTCACGACAGAGGAGAAGTGGCTTTGGCTCAACTCTTGCAACACGGGCTGGGTGGGAATCGAACCAGGGTCTCCGGAGTGTGGGACGGAGACGCTACCACTGAGCCACGAGTACGATGCTTCAAAGCGGTACAAAAGCGCCTCTAGTGAATGCGGTGTTGCCTTAGAAACGAGCTGTTTCTAAGGCGTGCGTCTCTTGCTCAGGCGCACATTTCGTTGCCGCGCCGAACGCTGCTTTGCTCGACGCTCACCGCGTCCAATGCGGGGCGCGTAGTCGCTGCCCTGTAGCCCATTGTCTTACACCCCTTGGCGGGTCGACGGGAACGCTGTCGCGTTCCACTCTTGAAGGCGAAGCAGTAATGCACGAGTTGTTTCTTCGTCTAGCTGAACCAAATATAGCCAAGCAACAGCAGTTCACCAGGCTAAACAGGGGTTCAACAACTAAAATAAAGGCTAGTATGCTTCGCATCCTGGGCTTAACCTTACCTAAGCCACAGCCATTTTTCTTTTCGCAGCCATTTGATATTGGCCCTCTTGAGACTTCAAAACATGACCGACAATGTCACCCTGACCTGCATGATTTGTTGCGTTACCATGGGCACCTGAAGCCTACTGGTGTACCGATATTTGGTTACTTTCCAACCCTGAAAATATATGAGATATTAAGCCCATAATGACATTTAGGAAAATTTGCGCTTGCACCATTTCACTTTTTCATATTCCACGTGCCACCTCACATATATTGCAGCTTCAAAATATTCTATCCTGGTGTTAACAGCGCAAAACGTAGGAGGGATACGAGACGAGATGACAACACCAGCTAAATGAACAAGCCCAAGCTGCTATTCTGGCAAAGTGTTCTATGATATATCATTCCAGCGTTCTGCTTCCCTTTCATTTTCGCCGTGGTTGCCCCAGTAGCTATGGTGTTGGGCTGCTGAGCACGAGGTTGCGGGATCGAGTCCCGGCCGCGGCGGCCGCATTTCGATAGGGGCAAAATGCGAAAACACCCGTGTACTTAGATTTAAGTGCACGTTAAAGAACTCCAGTTTTGGTCTAGATTTCTGGAGTCCTCCACTACGGCGTGCCTCATAATCAGACAGTGGTTTTGGCAGGTAAAACCCCATAATGTTTTTGTATTTTCAGATTATCTTGGTAGGTGCTTCAGTAAGTATTTGTTTATGCATACGCCCAGTATTTTTCAATATGAATATGATTGGCTGTTCAATATATACCACGTAATTACTCGTCTCTTCATTAAAATCATAATTCTTGATTTGTCTGAGCTAAACATGAGGCCTAGATTTCTCGCGCCGCTGTCACAGGCATTCGCATGTCTGTTTAAATGCCTTTCATTGTGCGCTAGTAGAACTACGTAGTCCCCATGCACCAGTCCAGTGAGCTTCTGTGGCACCTTTGGCCCCTTACGAATACAAAAATAATGACACCCTAATTTACTGTTTTACAGTCGTTTTTCTATATCCTTGTGTAGTGCCTAGTACACCTCCTGTTGTGTATGAAAGTAGACACATCAAGGAGGCTTTGTTTTTATTTTTTTCGCCAAATGCCTGAACTCTACAACGAACAAATGGCTATATACATTTGAGACAATCCTGCGAACGAAGCAGGCGTGAAGTCAAACACACAGACTCAGAGGCAAAAATATACAAAATTGCCAAAAGGCCGTGCGTCAAAGAAAATAAAATTTTAATTTATTCACTTACGGACCTCTTTTAACTCACGTAACAGAACTTTAACGCTCTTGCGCTCTTAGGAGCCTCTAGTCAGAAAAATAAATAAAGCCGAACCACGCTCGCACGTGGTAGTAAATGATTTGAGAGAATGTGGCTGTACATGTGCGAGATATGCTTCTTCCGACCGAAGTACTTTCGACCACAGAACAAAACAAAGGAATAATGTTTTACAACAAGTTCACCACCATTGAGCGCACCCTCACAGATTTGTGCACTGCGAAGATTTGATGGCGGCAAAAACAATAGTATGAGTGATTGGGGGCAGGGGGGCGGCGGTGATGACTTTATGACGTGAAATTTTTGGATTATTTCTGCCTATAAATTTGGTGCACGCACTTCCTCTCTAATGTGATGGAGAGAGACTGCCCCAAAAAAACATATTTCTCTGGTCGAGAATTTTCGCAAAGGAAATAGCCCTTTAGGGCAGCTGTGTCATATCTTCGAAATGACTTATTCGCTAGAGGACAAGCACTGTGTGGACAACTGTAGCATCATCCTGGCTTCTTTGCGCTTCAGTGCTACTAGATATAGTGTAAATACCACAAAAGATTGAAGAGTATGGCTTCGCGAAGCTGTGCAGAACGTGGCCAAGAGAAAATAGAAAGCTTTAGACAGAGAAATTGCCGTGGATGTTCTATTCTTTTCGTTTTCTCACAACAAAGCTTTGTTTACAAAGTGCTGCTGCAGAACGTTCCCATTTGATTTGTCTCGGATATTTGATATCAAAATTTGTAATAAGAGAAAACATTATGGTTCATTAGCGCGAGCTCTGGGGCCAGTTGGTGCATGATGAAATTTGTGGTTGCTGCTAAAGCTATTCTGTGGCACAACGTAGACCTAGAACTCGTGTTTTTAACGAGGCATCACTAAGAGCTCCCTGTCGGAGAAAATCGAGTGTGCATGCCCGCTGCTTTGGCCGTGAGAGAACCGAATCATCCCGAAATACGCGTCATGAAGCCCATGTGCCCTCCTTGTGGGGCATAGGTGTTCCTGAATGAACTGAATTCCTCAAAGCAAACTACGTCATAAATTTCGTAAAGTACGACTTACACAAAACCTAGAGTCATGATAGCGTCGGATTCTAATTTAAACATACGTGCAAAATTAATTCGGTTTCGCGGACACTTAAACACAAGCGTCTTTTCCTTCTGCCGTTTAGGTTTGGCATGGCTCCGCACGACCTGCGGGATCGGCCCACGGAAGCAGCCACATATCTACCAGAAAGGTCATCTTCGTGCATAGCGGTTACACGAGCTGCGGTTGCAAGGAAGCGCGAGAAACGGTCAGGAATCTTCGAAATGCTAGCGCGTTCCACTCTCCAGAGTCCGCTCTTTTTTCCCTTTGCTGTGTCCAATTCGGTCGTCCAACTGGGGTGTACATCTGTTAGAGAAGTCGGTGAATTGGGATGTTTTCACTAAAGGCTTTCACGACACTCTCAATGCTGACGACATCTCCACAGCTACTGCCGAATCATGCCCTTAAAACGAAACGTAAACTCGTTACGGAGAATGCTTTAAAGATTCCTTCCAAGATTCCTAAAAATGGGAAATGTGATATAACCTAGTGGAAATACTGGGAATCAACTTCTTTGGAAATTGTGCACATCGGAAGTTTTACACAAATAAACGTTGCACAGATCTCCGTAGCTGTGGTTGATATAATAGAGTATGGTAATATGCATGGTTATATATTTTTGCTTGTGCACTACAATATCTGGACATCACGCATGTATACGTATATTTATTTCTTTTTTTTTCCAAGTTAGTAATGCGGAATTTGCTGAAAAACTTCGACGTTCCCACGCTTGTACGCCCTCTCTTTCAATACAATACATAACTGCGCCTATGCTTGTTTAAGTAAGCTCATTATACCACTCACTGCTTTCTTCTTCAACCTTCTGGGAGTGCGTTTCTGTTGCAGCTACGAATCCTCGCACAATAATGATGGTCTCCTCTGAAAACTGTTGAGTGGACCATGTAAACAAACTTCCAGGGAAGGAATGCAGACTGATTCCACAAGTGTTCTAAAGGAATTTTTGTTTGTTTGTTTGTTTTTGTTTGATTGAGCGAGGGATTGTGCTGGTTGCGCCTGTTTATTCCACGACTCGGGAGTGTCGACAGTCCGTCAGCTCTTAATGAAGCTGCGCCCTGCATCGATTTCGGTGGGCCGATCCAAGCTGAAGCACCATCAATTACTTCGCGCTGCTGTCGTTGCGGTAATTAGCTAATTAGCGAAGCCCTGTAAATGCCAGAACGTGGAGCGCTTCCTCTGCGAAAAACCAGCGATGCTACAGTCATCACGCTTCGGAAATCTAGCAACTTTCTTTTCGTCTGGCAATATATTCTTTTTTATTTTTCGTTGCGTGGTACCATGGCGTGGTACCATGGCGTGGTACCAATCTATTCCTGGGGCTTTCTCATTCCTACCTAAGGCTACGTTGGTGCCCCAATTTTGAATTCGCACTGTAGAGTGTGCGCAGCTTCGCGAGTAAAAGCATCGTAATCGAAGGCGAATTCGCTCGCGTGCTGCAGAATCAAGTATGTGAGGCGTAATTTGCGACACGTGAAAGTTCTTGGGCCCACCCTACAGTTCTCTACCCACCATTATGGTATATTTGTCCCGTTAGATGAACTGTACATGGCTCACATTTCAGTAAACCTCTAGGGTTGGTGACGCTGTGCCTGCGTGATAAAATATGTTACAGAAATTGTCTACCATATGTGTAAGTGTTCTTTGGTTCAGCTGGTACTTCGGCTTTCTACGCTTCCTTTTCCTAGCTTTTGAATGTCCACCCCTCAATTTGCCGGTGCCAAGGTATGCTTGCGCATTAGTATACAATTCTCAAACTTTCTCTAGCAGTTTTCATGCCTATATGTCTATCCTGCTTAGACAATATCGTAACGTTCAAAGCACACTTCCACTGCACGCAATTATGGTATTACAATGTTCTTTTATTGCTGGGTTCTGTACAATCTTATTTTTGTGAATCAGACAGCCTGCGTTTCTTATGAGGAAGTTTGGAACCTGCTTTTCCTTCGATTTTAATGTGTCGATGTTCCTGTTGCACGCTTGCATGCTTGTTCTTCACTTGTGCCGTTTACCCAGTACGAAGGATTGACGAAGAAGGCGGCGGTAAAATGTTGAATAGAAGGGGCAAGAGAACATCCTGAACGAAAAAGTCAATCCAGCGTCACTATTGCTGGTTGTTGTTCATCTGCTCCATCTTCTGTCTTTCTCATCTGTGCTGGTTAAAATTCGTAGTATATCATTTTTATTTATTTTATTTCCTTTTGTCTTAAGACGTGAGCATGGTGACGTCACCAATCTATGTTTTTTGTTTCTTATTTAAGGCTACCAACCATCTACTATTACAGTAGTATCACATCTGAAAATAAGTTATTCTATCATTTCTTTACTGCGCAATCTCAAGGCAGGCTTCTTTGCGCGCTCATCGGTAATGCGCCAAAGTAAGCTTTCAAGGAGCCAGATGAGAACGCCTATACATCCCTTTCATCGCTCTCCCTTTCATTTTTGTCTTTTACTTTGTTCATTTTTGTTTTCTGTTTTTTGCTTATCGACTGTAAAGCTACCAATCATATACATTTACACTATTATACCCGCAACAAAGCAGATGCACCTCGTATTTTCGGTAGTAGCTCAAAGACGAAGACGAATACCCGTGCTTTGATTGGGAGAAAGCTCGTGCTATTCGCTGCTCAGCTGTTGCTAGACTGACTATAAGTTTTCTAATTAAAGCTCATTACGTAACGACTAAATATATCAACGTCGCCAATTACGAATTTGTTTTACAGAGAAAAGATGTGACCTTTCTCACAGATTTTGCTAAGGTGCTCGCCAAAGAATGCTTCTGCATTACATGTGAGCGATCCCCGACATAGGATGCCGAATGCTTGAAGGTTCCTTTTTTTTTCAATAATTCCTGCATCATGTTCTCCTTCTCGCTCACTGTTTACGGCCCTGCCAGAGAGACACATGTATATCCTCAACGAAATTGCAGTATAGTGGAATTGAATAATTGCGGAAGACATGCTAATCCTCAAGCCTTCACTAAGACGTGCAGAAACCCTTAGCGGTGAGTGGCCGCAAAAGGAAGCTTAACCCTTCATCCTCAACCAAATGCGGTTGGCCGAGTGCGCCTGCTTTAGGGCGACCTCGGGAATTTTCGCCCAGCACGCGCGCGTCTAAGCCTTCTCGACTGCACCGCATCCCAATCACCGCTAGCAGGGTGTCCCAACTATCATGCACTAAGATTTGAAAAATATAAAAACGCCACTTAGCTGTATACAGAAGCAAGGCAATCTTGTTTGCTGTTGGTTGGAGATAATCAAATGGTTTTTTTTCAATTCTGCGTTTTAACACTATTATTGGTAATTACTTATTCAACTTCTCAAATATTGTAATTAGATGAAAAGTTTCAAAGAGAAATTTGTGGAGCAACGTGAATAACTCCCCAATACAGCTTTGCTGTGTCCGGCACGTCTACGTAAAGGCAATTTCTTCCGGGCGTGAAAGAAGCCAGCGAATACACGCAAATTGCCTTGAGTGGCCAGTGGCACGGATATATTGCATGTATTTGCGGGCTTGCCTCACGCTTGGAAAAACACTTTATTTCAGCATGCATTGAGCACAGAGAAAACTTTATTTGGAGTTTTCATGTCGCTCTACGGTTTTCATATTGACAGTTTTCATCGAGTTACAACATTTGAGAGGTTGATTCACTTATTAAGACTAATTAGGGAATTCGCGGAATGCAAAATATATTCTCAGTATCTCGAAGTGACGGCAAAGAACAAAGCTTGGTTCTGTACAGTTTCGTGATATGTCCATGCTTTTGCATCTTGGTGCACGATAGTTGGGTCACCCTGTGTAAAAATCACCGAAGCGCTGTGTGATCTAGGATGGCAACGACATTTTTCGTGCAATTTCCACCTATTAAGGCAGCTCACCTAACATGGCAAAATACGTTAACGGGCATCCAATGCTCCTATAATAGGTTACCGTTAAAATAGGTTCACATGATAGGAGATGTCTGTCAGCCTGGTAGAGTACCCAGAAACTAACTCCTTAAGATACGTAGTCAGCTGAACCACAGATATCCAGATAACAGAGTAAGCGGGCCCAGCGGCCCAGCGTAGGCGTCACTGAGCATGTGAGGTACGCTGGACTGGCCAGCGTTTTTACGGAGTGCCTCGCTCGCTCGCCGACATCCTCTCCCCAGCGCAGCGCGTGTGGCGGACCAAGCGTTTTTGCGAAACGAATGGCGACGATGCGCATGAACACCAGTGGCATCTCGTCGGCGTTGCCTTCAGACATGACGCTGGCTCGCTTTCAGGCGAAGCAGCCTCGGAGTTCTTTCACCACTGAAGAAGACCTCTGTATTCTGCGAGAGGTTTCAGCAACGAGGCCGTTTGGCGACGACTTGAAGTGGGTGGCCGGCGATCGAGAAACTGAAGCGAGCGCAGTGACCTTTTCACAGAGACTCCAACCTCGTTCGACAGGTGGCGCAGCAAAACGCTCCGCTCTTTACTCCGCTCAATCGAACGAGCGATCGCTCAGCTAAAGCTGGATGGATGGCTGGATGAATATTATGAGCGTCCGCTTTGGAACGGGGCGGAGGTTGCGCCACCAAACTCTTGCTATTATGTTCCCTGATGTCCTACCTAGGTTAAACAGTAAAAAAAAAAAAAACGATGATGAACTCCATCAACCAAGCTCACCCCTCCATGTGGCGCTCCACTGCGGTATCCGCTCGCCCGTTGGGCACACTGTCCCTTAAACCCGCTAAGTTATAACTAACTTGTATTTGGATCTCGCTCACTATATGTCGGATGGTGCTCAGTCTCACAATTCGGCGGTTGCATAGATCATAGACGCCCTAAAGTCCACGTCACTGCCGGTATTCAGCGTGTTTCTGTCAGAAGTGACGTTAACTTTTGCTGTAAATCATGAATTTACTTTTCCTTGTCCGAAGCGCTCTTTGCTGGTCACGTCTTAATATATTGTTAGAGGATATTTTCATGCGCTTAGTGTTTCGTTGCTGAAGTTACGGGGTCTGTGGAAAGCAGAGCTGTGTAATTTGCACAGCTTTCATTGTGACACTTGAATTTCGCTCGGGGGTCACATCCTTATTTGCAATATTGCACGCACTTAATCTTCGACGCTGAACTATGGTTCCGCATAGTAATAGAAATTATGCCTGGCCCTTCCTCTTATTCTTTACAAACACGATGGTATTATAAATACGTATGACGACTGTTACATAAAATATTTATGCTAGCGAGTGGCAGCATGTGTTCCTCTTGCCACATTATGTTGAGATATATTTACCTCTCGTAATTTATCTACGCTAACTCTTATAGACATTTATTGCTTTGACTAAAGGTTTTTTTTGTTCCCCTATAATATCACTCTTACATGTTTCGAATTTTTCCAATGTGTTCGCTCAGCATAACGTTTCACAGAAAAGATTCAACGGAAAGGACTTGTCTGCACCATCTTTAAGTACCACAACTTGAATATTTTCTAACCACACAAAGGAGCGGACGGTAACACCTCTACAGCTTTTAATGATATTAGCAGATATTTAGAAGTTCACCAGTTATCTATCTGTCTGTCTGTAAAAAATCTGTCTGTTCGCGTCTGTCTGTCTGTCTGTCTGTCTGTCTGTCTGTCTGTCTGTCTGTCTGTCTGTCTGTCTGTCTGTCTGTCTGTCTGTCTGTCTGTCTGTCTGTCTGTCTGTCTGTCTGTCTGTCTGTCTGTCTGTCTGTCTGTCTGTCTGTCTGTCTGTCTGTGTGTCTGTCTGTCTGTCTGTCTTTGTTCGCGTCCAACTTCACTCCTGCCAACTTGAATCCCTGGTTATGCAAAACTTGTTATGAAGAGCTCTTCACGGAATTTATTTCACGAAGCTTGGGTCAAGGGTTAAGCGACAATGTTTAATGAAGCTCGTTGAATCGAACATATGCCACTTGGTGAGTGTCACTGGGTGTGTCACGCTCTTATGGCAACTTATTTGACGTCAACTGTGGTCCCTGAGTATCTGCCGCTCCGTATATGCCGCTCTTCAATCACAAAAGAAATATTCAGACATTGTCCCGGTACTCGGGGCAGTCGAACCCACGTCAAATATAGTGTAATACTATTTTCGGAGTGTTTATTTACGCACGTACAGTGCACGAGCTTGCCGGTGGTGTCGCAAGATTGTGGGAAGCACGAGAGATACGAACCTAGCTACGTACATGCCTCGTGCATTACGGTGTGTTTGCGGCGGGAAAGAGAGCGTGTTGCTATAGTGCTTCAGTGCGAATCGAATTAAGTTTGACGTTCATCGCGACATGGATATTGCCGAAATTTTCTTAGTGCATATTTCTTCAGTCTGATGATTCGTATTTAAGGCACTCTTCGTCTATCCTGTGAAGAGCTATAATACTAGGAACTCTCTAGATCAGTCGAGTTCGGTTGGGCGGAGCGCTGTGACATTAAGCTACTTACTGCATGAGTTTGAAGCTGTAGCGCGACCATTTATTCTCCCTAAGAGCGGAAGCGTTCCTTTAATGTCTAGCCGCCGCGTTCGCAAAGTTTTTAATGCTTCGGTTCTATGCGAGGAGTTTGAGGAGTGAACTAATGTTCCCTCTCGTATCCTCTGACGGAACCGACAACTCTGACATTTCGCAAACTTCCGAGTTATCGTTCACGTCGAAATCCCCGACGGGGCTCACCTGCAACTTTGGGCTCGAGCGAATGCCAGGCAAACGAAATGAACTCTTTTCGCTAACTCAACAGAGCGAGCGCCCTAACTTTGGAAACTAGGTGGTGACTAAAGCAAATACACGTTACTTTGTTTAGGGCCTTTTCTATCGTTTTTTTTTATCTTACTTTGTGATGACCTGTGCGTGGAGTAAAAGCAACATATATTCCTCGAAAACGCAAGAAAACGACCATGGCTGCACAGTCATTACTACGCTTAAACTGACAGTTAGAAATAAGTATGTACACTGATGCCGCACGATATCACTCGCGATGTTGGCAGATGTTCAGTGTGAGAAAATTCTGATATAAACTTTTTGAATAAAACACGCGCGACGGACCATTTGTTGGGCCAGCATTCAAGGTTGGTGAGATGTTATGAAAAAGAACTTCCTGTAAATTTTCAGATCCTGGCTCCACAGCTGGAAAGGTCACTTGCTAAACCACAAAAAAGGCGCTCCCAGTTCTATTCACTACATTGATGTTGATTGGGCGCCAGCCAATCGGGACAGCTGCTGCCCCGATAGCACTCGCCAAGGTCAGTATTATCCCCTTCTGCAAAAAGACACCCGTGTACTGAGATTTCAGTGCAAGTTAAGGAACCCCAGGTGGTCAAAAATAATCCGGAGTTCGCTACTATGTCGTGCCTCATAATCAGATCGTCATTTTGGCACTTAAAACACCACAATTTAATTATTCAACTTATTATCCACTTTTGTAGCATAGACAGAGTAGCATAGAGCTACAGTCTCAGATTGCCAATTCGTTGCTTGTAAGTTATAGTCCTCGCATAAAAATGAAAACTTTTCTTCCTTTGTTATTTTCAGGCAAAATTTAATGAGCTTCTAACAATGGAATCAGAGAGAACAAAAGCAACCCGGGGGGATGGCGCATAACAACTATTTCTGTACAAAACAGCCCCATTGAACTTTAATTTTCTCTCCAACATTTTTCTGAAAAGCAAAAGGAGAGCGTCTCAGTCAACCAGATTTTTTGTTACAATTCAATGTCTCGTACTTTGTACGCGGTAGACTTGTTGCTGATCAAATTTGGTGTTCCAGACGCACTCCTCATCAATTGTACCTTCGCCGCCGAAATTTTAAGCTTCATGCAATGCGGTTCCTTTGAAATTGAGGAAGAGCCTTGTTTCATTATTCAAAAATGCACTCACCCGGGCCTAATAATAATAAAAAGATTTGGAAAAGTATAATGCGCAATATTTATAAGCCTGAGACGGGCTATTGGTATTTATTTCACTATTGTTGCTTGGAATGAATAATTATTACGGCTCTTTATAAGCTAAGTCAGTTTCTGTTTCGGTCAAGAAGTGTTCTAAAACAGAGGTGCATAACAGGTTCCGACTACTGTAGAATTTAAATCAGTTCCTGTCTTCCAACGCCATTATTTCTAAAATCTCATTGGGTGGGAGTGTCTGCAAAATTAGCTAATGAAACTTGCAAATTTTCAGACGACGCATGTACGCACCTCGTCTTTTCTTCTAATAAGATAATGAAATTTTCGATGCGGAGCTGGTATTTTTTTTTTATTCTGATGGACAGACGGAAGCTAGGTGCTTTCCATTTGCTTATGAAAGGAGCCCCGCAGCAAAGCTGAGCGCGCATAAATTTGCGTAGCGTAAGTGAGAATTTGTTGCCCAGCTTTGAGGTGCGCTTTTTCGGTTGGTTCAATCGAAGTGAAAGCTTCAATTCAATCTTTAAAAAAGTTAACTTCAAAGCAAAGTTACTTTCAGAGCAAACCTAGTTCTTTAGATTTTAAAGGATGTAACGGATTTGATGTCTATATAGAAAGGACTGCTGGAGCAGAGACAGCGTTTCCAGTTTTACTTAACGAAGAAAATAAGCTTATTTTTTGTTTATTAGTCCAAGTTGCGAGACAATCTGCCCCCACGCTGTTTGGCGTTAATGCGCTCGCTACGCGCATGCAAGCACACACACGCCCGTTCAGAGAACTGCATACGCATAGATGCGCCCCCATTTTCTTTTGAAACGCAAAACTATAAAAACTGTACTAACCATGCAAACGCCGAAGGGCAGCAAACAAGAGCATTCCGCACAGTTGTCCATGTATTTGCAACATGCACATGCACAAACCTAGCTGTTAATATTTGTGAAGCACGGAGATTACGAAAATAAATCAGCTTTCCCACTTAGCTTAAAGTTTTGAGGGCTCGCAAGCGTTATCACACAATTATATGCACACGGAACTTTTAGACTCTAACACACAGACTCTAACAGATGGAACCGCCCGGTTCCGTCGTGGGAGACACCTACTCCATGAGAGTCCAAAGCTCTCGTGGCCGACACCACATTGAATCAAGTTGATTTCCTTCCTTCTTTACGTGCCTTTACCCTAAAGCATTCTTCTGGTGAATACCAAGTCAATAACCTTTAAAGAAGAAACTAATTACTCAAATATCATTTGTCTGTAATACATTCGCTTAGTATGTCATGACCATGCTCAAATCTGACCCATTTGTTGAGTGCAGTGCTAAAGTCCGAAGTATGCATTTTGTATTTTGTATATTTTGTGTATGTTGAAGTATGCAATTTGTATGCATTTGGGGCGTGTGCAAATTCGGCGTTTTGGAAACTTGTTATGAAAATTAAACTCCACATTTGCGTCGTGGTAGGCGCCGTATAACTCGGATTAACACGTCCCTGCCCACAAGCACCTTAGGCTCTTGTAAGGCGAATCATTTGTTTGCTTCGTCCACCAACTTTGCAGGTGCTGGCTTTTGGCTATCCAGCACAGTATACAAAAACTCAGACCACTGGCTATGTGCTTCTATGGGTCTTCCAGTCTGGACAAGTTTGGCACATGGCTAGGCGCACCTGTCATTCGGTAGTGATATCTGAACATTAAAATGTGATTATAAATTGTCACCTACTACAGCCACTTTAAGTCTATCTCTCCAGTCTCTAACGCAGAACCAAAGACCGAAGCTATCTACTCGCTTTGCGCTCCTAGGCCCAAGCGAGTAGATAACTTGTCGTTGTAATTCCATCGCGGTAACCTCATCGTTATCATTCTTGCTGCGCCATGCGACCCTTGTGACGCCTTCATCGCTACACTATCCCCGTTATAGGCGCTTTCCTAATCCGTTGACGTCATTCTTTCTTGATTGTTCAATAGTAATATTAGTGTCGTCATTCAATTGTGATTTGCCCGCCATTGTCAAGCAATCATCGCGATTACGTCTTTGTCATACAGTCGTTGTCATGCATTGATTGCAATACCGCTATCATGGTGCCATTGTGGTCATTCCGCTAGAGTCATTCTAGATTAGTGATTCGATTCTCTTCGCACATTCGTCTTTATGCCATCGTCGTCAGACACGCGTCATCAAACCGTTATTCCCATGATTTCGTCAGGCTGACATTTTTATATCACCGACATCATTTTAGAAACATCGGTATATGGCCATGATGTCGTCATCGTAAAACCACCTTTCTGGTTTCATTGACATCATTCTTTTTTCGTCATTCCTTCGTCGTCCCTGCTTTATCGCTATGCGTTATCATCATGGCGGAGCCTGGCAAGCGAGTGTCATAACAAGCGGTTTCGACGTGGGAGTCTGTGTATAAACAAAGGAGTAGAAATCCCAAGATGACCACAAGAGATTTGAAATAAAGGAGTCTTCAGCAATACGGTGTGTGGTTACATTGCTTGAATGCTGATCGCATAACGTTGTCAGTCATCGCACGAGGCGTTCGAAGGAAATTCCTTGGCGTGTCCCATAAAATGGGCACGTGTTATGTTGAGGAGTCCTAATAGAATATCAAATAGGCGCAACAGAAACTTGGATAAGTCGGCTACCGAGATGTGAAAAGTTGGGAACACGAGCAGCCGACTGTTAAGAAAGAAGCAAGCGGAACAAAAAGTAACCTGGGTTCATATAACGTAAAACTATTTCATTGTTTTTATTCCAATCTTCTGACGTCCACTTTGCGTAACCACGGACGCAAGCATCGGGCGGTCACCCGGAGGGTTGTCTCAACAAACCAATCAAGCGCTCCCCTCCTTCATAGGAGGTCACGTTTATTTGCTTGAAAAACGAATAACATTGTCTACACTGAGCGGCGTGTCTCATCTAATTGGCTCACAAGAGGCGAGGAGCACGCTTAAGTGGAGAGGGATTAGATGGGGCTGAGGCACTGCACTGAAAATCGATAACCGGATGAAGAGGGTGGTGCCGGCATCTACGATTGGTCCACTTGCCCCCACATAGCATGCTGTGGCTCGTCGACAATCGCGGCGGCATGCAACGGAAGCTTAAGAATCATGCTAAAACGGATCCCCAGCAAAGAAGAGTTGGCAGAACGAGGTCGTAAACGACCAGAAAGTGCTCGAAAATGTTGCACGGCCAAGCAAAAAGATTTATTATACGCAAATAAACCCATGCTCTCCGGTAGGTGCGAGTAGCCAGTGCCTGAGCGACTAGCGGCAGCCATCTTT
This sequence comes from Dermacentor albipictus, assembly GCF_038994185.2. Classification (NCBI taxonomy): domain Eukaryota; kingdom Metazoa; phylum Arthropoda; class Arachnida; order Ixodida; family Ixodidae; genus Dermacentor; species Dermacentor albipictus. Next base: position 132,725,843 of record NC_091823.1, on the reverse strand, counting down.
TATTCCTCTCGGAACGGGGCAGCCTGCGGGTATTCAGAAGAAAATTCACTTTTGTTCGGCATATTAATGCATCTTTAATGCGTTCACGTCACTATGACGCGGTCAGTTTTTGTGGTTTTGTGACGTCCCGTGACAGGCAGGTGAAGTGCGTGCAGCCTGAAAACTGTTGACCAATAGCCGAGGGCTATGGCTAAAAGGCGTCGAATCAGATATAACTATTTTTCTTTCGTTCAGTCAAATCATGCATAATCAATGTGTGCTCTTCTTATCAGATGTTGAGCTATCGCGGTTTTCGTGACGTCGCGTGGCAAACAGGTGAAGTGGGGGTGGTCCAAAAAAGATTTCTTCCAATCGCGTAGGGCTAATTGCAGATTTGGAATAGAAATGTTTGGAATAGTTTGACGTTATAGCGCCCCAGGCCGTTCATTGAACGAGAACCCTTGAGCTATACGTAGAACTTAATGAGCAAAAGTCAAGATATTTAATGTAAGCAGTGCGTGATAATAAACTCGATTAGCATTCTTTGTTCACTTCAGATGCTTCGAGTCGATCCATCTGACCTATAACGCCAACCTCGTTAACCAAGTTGTCAATTTGCCTGGGCGAATGGGTCATGATGCTTTCGTGGTCATTTCATTGTCATCATTTAGCTCCGTCATGCGACTATGATCATGCCGCTGTCGTCAGACTATCCTAGACACACCGTTGCCGTAATTCCGTTGCCTTCACACCGTTGTCGTCACAGGATCACCGTGTCATCACCATGGTTTCAGAAACCTCGTCCCGTCGGCCTCATGCCGTTTTCATCATGCTGTCGTCGTTATACCATCATTGTCATTTGAGAATAGTCCTCCTGTTATCCTCGTCCGGCTTCCTTCGGTTCATCGATCTCAGTCATTCTTCGTCATTGCAAACGTCAGCGTGCAGTCATCCTCAAGCCTTCATTGTCGAGACTGATTATGGTGGCCGAGTGTCCCTAGGTAACTGTATATTGCGCGTAGCGGAAGCAATGGAAATCTTAGATTGGGCACTACAGATTGTGAATACACCTTGCTTCAGCGACACGGCGTGTCACTGCATTGCTTGAATGCTAATAGTAAACTCTTCGCAGTGACTTTGTGAGACAAAATGTGCGCGCAAGGCTCCCTCTTGGCATGGCCGCCATTGCCGCCACAGCCATGGCACCGATTACGCAACGGTAGGTCTCATACTGTAGGTCCTAAGCTCTCCCATTGTTCGTTAACTCGCCTCACCTGATCGTCACGTGAGCCCCGGGTGCACGACGGGCGACAGGATAGCTGCGGAGAGTAAGCAGAGTCATCTGGAATTCTGAGTGGTGAGGCCGTGCATTGAGAGACAGCTAAGGAAGGGGTTGGCTAGCTGAACTCTCCTAACTTTGCATCATAATCATTTTTTTATTCGCGCTTATTCCAATGCTCATTATATCACCATAGCATTTTTTTTTGTCGTACCTTCTGTTAGTTCAGTGATTGTTGCGTTTAATACTGCGTGCATACTTTTCGGTGTAGAGCTTCTTATTATGCGAAGCATACTAGCCGCACAACCACGCTCTTCCTTGCTGCGCAGCGCGCGGCCACGTAGCTACCATACGACGTCATAACAGCTGCAAAAGTGGAGGCTCAACTCGTGCGCTCGCTTGCGGCCGCGTAGCTACATAGCGGGGTCTCAGCTCGTGCGCTCGCCTGCATGAGATGTTTCTTCGTCTAGCCGAACCAAATATAGCCAAGCAACAGCAGTTCACCAGGCTAAACAGTATTTCAACAACTAAAATAAAGGCTAGTATGCTTCGCATCCTGGGCTTAACCTTAACTAAGCCACAGCCATTTTTATTCCTTCGGATTTGTAAAGAACCGTGTAGTGGGCTCTTTGTTGCGCGTGTCGCGTTAGAGTTTTGGTGTTACCGGTAATCTCTCGGCTTTAGCAAAAGCTTCATAAGTTTCCGTGTAGTTTGCTTATTGCAGTTTTCACGCAGTTACGCGTGATGGTAAGTTATCAAACTACTGAGTGTTTGATTACACGTCACCTCGCAACTTATGCCTCTGGTGCACGGTCGATGAGCCGTGGAGCTTATAGTCGATGAACAGTTGGACCAGGCGTAAACGAACACGGGGTGGGTTTGTTTCCTACCCTTCCGCTTCGTTTCGAACAGCGTATAACCTAACCACGCACCTTTTCACATGGGGAGATTGGTTCTGGGAGAATGTTTTCACTAAAACTACCGCTGAAAACTCTGAACTTGATGTCCTGCATACGCAATTGCTGCTTTTTTTAACCAGAAATTGCGATCATCGACTGCACATGGCATGCCAGCGCCTCACAGTGGTGAGAAGTGGCAAAACTACAGAAAGTATGGGTAAGCATGCAAGGCAATTCCCGATTTCAATACCGACTGCTGCGCTATTCGCTTGAGGAATGCACCAAATGTAGTGCCTCTTTTATGCACGAGAATTCATCGCAACCACAAAAAATAGCTATAGGCCGCATAGCTTCCAAATTTTGTAATCATTGGTGCTTCTTCTTCTTTTTTCATGACATTCCTCTGCCACGTGCCAATACCATTACTTAATTTCATTCATATTTATGCTTAATTGCGCGGGTTCCAGTGGTATGAATCAATACTTATTTGATTTACATTTATTCTCAAGCAGGCTGGTCGCAGGCACAACTGCGCAGATAACTGTGGCAGGGCGTCTATCCTACTAACGCAAACAGTGTGGCAGAATAATTATCACACCAAAGAGTATTTGTGCGGATTTAATTAGCGGTGTTGCAACAAGGTGCTGTAGTCAGGCGTACCATCTACGAGCAATCTCGTAGCATTCCCATTTGACTGTATATTTATTTGTGTTTATATATGTAATATGTACGCTGTTCAGATATGTTTTTATAATATCGTTTATATAAAGATTGTAAGTTCTGGCAACCCGCTCAGTACATTACCGGCTTCTCCACAAGTGCAAATTGTTAAGTGAATGAAGGGTGATAATTTGCGCGCTACATATGAAGCGCTGAGCCGACTCTTACACCAGTGGCATCTGTGCGGTATTTTGCCTCCTGGCGGAGGCAATATAATCGCAAAGTAGAATTGGTGGGATATCCAGCCGTCGCTCTAAGCACGGTTCTCAGCAATCGGGCTATGCTCATAGTGTACCCCACAATGATGGCTGCTTGGTGTCTTTGAGATCGATCATCAAAGCACATTTATTTTCTATTTCAATCCGCAGACATCAATAGCGCCTTCGCCACAGTCGTCGTCACCCGCCGTGGTTGCTCAGTGGCTATGGTGTTGGGCTGCTGAGCACGAGTTCGCGGGATCGAATCCTGGCCACGGCGGCCGCATTTCGATCGGGGCGAAATGCGAAAACACCCGTGTGCTTCGATTTAGGTGCACGTTAAAGAACCCCAGGTGGTCGAAATTTCCGGAGTCCCCCACTACGGCGTGCCTCAAAATCAGAAAGTGGTTTTGGCATGTAAAACTCCATAATTTATTTTTAACAGTCGTCGTCCGTAATATGCTTAAGAGGAAGCTTTAGCTCGGGCCCAACTGCGACGCGGCCTATTCAAATACATGTAAAACGCAAAAACGTCATTCTGAGATAACCCCTAGACCGATTTTAATGGAATTTGTTGCCTTTGAGAGAGAAAGTTACATTCTAGTGACTGTTTGTCGTGGAAGTTTTGTTTAGGGCCTGAATTTTGTTAAAATTTTTTTCAGAAATTGGGAAGTTTGAAAAAAAATAGAAGCACGAAGTTTACAAATTATAACTCTGCATCAAAACTAGATATCGCGGTTCTGCAAATGGCATCCATTAGATCAATTGAAGCAGACAAATACGATTTGTCATTTTACATCTTACGTGAATCTATTACGTTGGTTGCAAGGGTTTTGCAAAAGCTGTATTTCCATACTAATGATTTTTTTTATATTTAGATGTAACACATCAGTTTTGTCCGCTTTAGATGTACGATTTGATGCAATTCATAGAATCGTATTGTCGTTTTTCGTTGTTGAGTTACAGTGTTGTAAACTTGATAGTATCGTTATTTGAAAATTTTCTATGCTTGCCAATTTTTAATAAAAAAGACGACGTAAATAAAAAAAATTCAAACAAACAGTAACTAGATATTAAGTTTTTTTTTTAATGCAACAAACCTCGTCAAATTTTATGCAGTGGTTGCTGAGAAAAATGAATTCTCCTTTTACGTGTATTTAGATGGGAGCATCCGAGCTAAACCTTCCTCTGAAGAGCTAGTTATGTACCCGGGCAAAGCTAGCGCATGCCCTTGTCAAACTCAGCGACGTCACGTTGGCAAAATGCTGATTTGTATACTTCAGCTTTACGACTTAGCCCACATATTCGGCGCCATCGCCACACTGCAACGTCACTGAATCGTTGACTGCTCCTCTGCTACTTTTTGATGTACGCGCCGGTCCCCCTCAGAAAAGTGCTCCAGCATTCTCGCGAGGAGCTGTAAAAAATGACCCAGCAGGAGCCCGATCTCGAGGCGGCGCTTCTCCGTTCATGCGCGACAGTTGCTGTGGCACCGTCCGCCGTCGTTACCGCTGCGCCTGCTTGCAGCGTATACAGAGCACCTAATGTTTTGCCGAGCTCGGCACCACCAACGCGATGTAGACAGTTTCTATCGGAGTAGTTCTGTCAGCCATTAACCTTTTGAGTTCGGAGCCTGTGAGGTTAAGAGTACAGCTTAGGCTGTTGACGTCGCCATTTTTCGTAATGTGGAGGAGAGCCTCAGACATGCCCCGAACTTTGTGGTAACGTTTTGCAGTGTCACTCGTTCTATAGTAAACATGGATAGTTATGCAGACCTGTGGTCCGGACTTCGGACAACGTACCCAGCAGTTTATGAAAAAGTGCAATAAGTAAGCATGCCTGGCAGATACCTTGGTGTCGCTATAGATAAATATCGTAGCATCGGTGACCTATGGCATTAAAAAGCACAAGAGCTATCTGCGCAGCCGTAGAGTTGGGGCGGACGACATTCTAAGTCTTCGCATGCACAACATATAAGGTCTTGTTAATTTCACGTTTTTGTTGGTACATTTTCATGGGCTTTCGTGCTCAATGGTAAGTTTTGAGATGACACATGGGCTTCTTGCAGTTTACGTATGGCATTCGCGGTACGAACGAACGAGCCCTAATCTATTCGTGCAGTTACCGAGGCCAGGACTAGCTCTACCCCATCTCTATCGGAAGCGACTTGCGGCAAGATTTTTCTTTCTACGCCATTAACGTGACTCATTTCAAGAAAGTTCTATAAAAATCACCTGGCATCACCTCTGTCAACCTTTGCTATTACTACAAACGAGGAGCTTCAGTATAGTTTTAGCGGTTTTCTGAGCGAAGTTGATAAATCTTCTTCACTTCCTCAGCGCCGGATTTCATTAAGAGCATCAGACTAGTGCTACTGATAAACCATTGTTGAAGAACTTATTCAAAATATTTTTTCTTTCCCTCTCAATCGATTTATATGCAGTGGTGGCCACGGAGATTCAGTTTTGAAGAGTGTTTGTTAACAGTGTGCTCGAACCAGCCGGAGTCAATACATTATTTCTTTAAATTAAACACTGGCACGTTGCCTGTAAAAACGTTGTGGCACGAAATAGGTACCTCTTTACCGTGGAGTGCGAATTACTTACTCCGTCGAAATGCAGAGTTCATCGAGCATACTTTTATCAATCGCAGTTGACACGCTCGTTTTTTTAATGTTCTGGAAAGGACAACTAAAAAGATTTTAACACTTGCACCACAGGGAATTGTTTTCTTAGACATAGAACCGCGCCCGATATGACTTGGCATGTTTACTTCCATCTTCTCTCGATGCAAAGTGCCATCGCAGTTAGCAGTTGTGATTTACGTGTTCTATCTGTGCATATTCATCGTTTGAGCTTAAGTGCAAATTGCGCTAATTGTTTAAAAGGTTGTGTTAGTAAGCTGAAGCACTCAAGAAAGAAACTGAACGACATTAACTCAAGCAGTTTTAAATCTTTGACCGACATGTGTAGCATATTATTAGAAAATGCAACGCAAGTTTGAAGCTCACTCACTTACATTCTTGCTGAGAAGTTGTTTATTGTAATGAAAAATGCATCCGTGGCCAAATGGTTACAGTATCGGGCCTCTGTACTAGATGTCCTTTGTTCGAATGCTGCCATCAGAAAATTTTATTACTGCTTACTTATTTAGGTATTCATGTATTCATACATACCTGGAATATCATCGAAATAGTGACAACAATGACAACAATTCCCCTGAAATGGCTATATAATTTCTATTCAAATAATAAATTACGAAACCTTGGTATAACAGCATCCGATCCAGGTGTTTATTTGAAGTTCATGTGTCTGCTAGACTGATTAATGATTAATGTATTTTGCAGCGCTGGAAAACATGAACGCACAAAAGGAAACATGACACACACGCTGACGCGTGTTTCTGCTCGTGCGTCCTTTTCGTTGAGAGCTGCAAAAGACGTGAATAATAATTTAACACTGCCATTGTAACATTTCGCTGACAGGCACCAAATATTTCTTTAGTGCACTGTACTATGCGCCGGACATAGCAAAGTCGAAATATAGGTGCCCAAAGGCAAAAAAAAATATTCGCTTGTTTTGTGCCGGACACAGTTTGTCTTTCTAGCAATCCACTTGTTTTGTACGGTTCTAAGCAGGTGCAGGATAGTTTTCTGTGGAAATTTCGATGGCAGAGTGTTGCACTGCCAAGTCACATAATTTTTTAAATATATATTCCCAGACGCAGCCATACGAAGCGTAACTATGAAGTATCGCAACACAATAAGCTTACACAAAAGAACGCTGAGTAACACTTATAAACTATCATTTAAAAGAAGCAATTCTACAGCGCGGTAAACGGCTCTTCTCACGCAGCTAAGTGCCGCCACAGTTAGCCACACAAAGCCTCCATGGCGATTTCAAATTGTAATCAAATCAGTCAAACAACATTCAACTAGAGTGGACATGGAAGCATCGGCTGAAGCATCTACTCACTCACGCTGCGCTACGTTTTGCAGTTTCTCATCGAGTCCTGGAGTGCAGCCAGGGCCGGTACCTTGCTGCAGTTTATCGTGGATTATTGCGACGCCATCCCTGCGACTGGGAACGGTACTTACATGGCTACAGCCCAACCAACGATGCCCTGCGGTTTACTTTGTCACTGCTGGCTTATCTAGAGAAGCTAATTTGAACCCACCGCAGTAAACTCGACAACGACCATGACTACAGTGATGCAAACGCGCCCGTTAGAACCATATTGTGCTCATGTCGCAGGCAGTGGACACGGAAGCATCGGCTGAAGCATCTACTCATTGATGCTCGCCTACAGTTACCAGATTAGTTATTTCTACAAACTACCCTATGTGACCTTTCGATCTGCAAACCGTTCTGTCGTCGTGATTCCATGCCCAGAAGCCTTATTTGGGCCTTTGTGTGAATCGCTGCTCTTAATATGCGGTGATGTTATGTGGAAAGCGGGTCCCAAGGATAATCAGTTTACTGAGATGCACAAATTGATGAAAGACATGCATGAACGCTTCATTCGCATTGAAGCCGCACAGATGAGGTCAAGTGATGTCCTAGAGATTAAGTCCGCAGCAATCGCTTACTAAAGATATTTTTACCACAGTTACGTGCCTAGAAAATGTTGAAAAGCTGACATCTAACTTCGTTACTCTACCGTGCGCAACAACACCAGTGCGTCAACTAACTCAGCAATTGCAAAGCGAGGTACTCAGGCTACGCGTGAGTCTTGATGAAGCGGAAGATTGCTCTCGGGGCAATCTCACGCATCTTAACCGGCGCAGCATACAGAAAAAAAACGCTTTAAGTTTAAACCTTTAATGTCTCGAACTAACCTTACCTGGCGATAACATTGCGAGCGCGCACATAATTGGGCACTTTTCCACTAACACAGTCTGACTAATTAAACGTTTGCGCCTGCAAAAAAAAAAAGAAACGCTTTTTGTTTTTTTGAAGCATCGCACGTTCAAAGGAACCAGGGTAGTCAGGAGGGAGGACATTTCCGCGAGCACTCGTCGTGTTAGAGAAGAACTAACCAATTATACCAGAGCACCTAAGTGTCCTTTCGAATTGCGGTACAACAAATTAATTGCTAATGAAAAATGCTACAGCTACTGCAGTGCTGACGCACTATATAAAACAGGGCCATCCAGACGCTCAAATAATGCCGCTACCTCCTCTCCGCGCTACATTTATTCTAATCACGCATTTGCTTCCTCTGGAAGCCAGGAGAAAGCCAGGAGTGGTGGCGCTTCCACTAACAGCAGCAACCTGGTCATGCTCTCCACTAACGTTCACATACTTTTGTCTAAGATGAAGTTTGTGTACTGTTTAACAATCATATCACTAATATTGTCGCGCTACAGCAAACTTGGTTTTGAAATTATATACTAAACGAAGAGCTGTCTTACTGTGAAAAAAAAACATATTTCACTGTGATGGGCCTGATCAATGTGGTGGTGGTGTTCTTGCTGTAAAGGTGGAAATTGAAAGCTAAATTGCTGTTATAAAGTCTAATTTGGAGCCAACGTTTTGTTGCCTCAACTTGGCTTTCTAAAAAAAAAATTGTCGATGGTATTTGCTCTCGCCAACCTTCTGGGTGCTTCAGTTTTTCTGAGGACCTTCATGAGTTCCTTAATCAGGTGAACATTATGTATCCCGGAACGCCAGTCATTCAGTTAGGTGATTTCAACTTTCCTAACATTGTATGGTCAAATTCGTACTCATATTCATTGCCTAACTCGGCTGAAGCGGACCATTTCTTTCACGTCTCTTCTGACTTTGATTTCACAGAGCTGGTTCAGTTTCCTCCACGTGTTACTAATCATGCGTCTTCAATTCTTGAGCCTATTTTGGCGTCAATGCTGGAAATCGCATCTTGTGTGTGAATACGCCCGGTATCAGGGACTGTGACATTATTTAAGCAAATATTTCACTGCCATGCTCACGTGCGCGGGAACACCCTAAAACAATATACGATCACACAAAAAAGTTGATTTCAACGCGATTAGCAATTAGTTTTGCTCCTTTTTGGGTGTGTTTTTGTTCGATTACCTTGAGCGATCTGTCCAAAGCAAATGGGACTTATTCAAAACAAAAATAGCAGAACTAACATTTAAATACATTCCTACTAAGAAAGCGTTTTTAGAGCACAGCTCTTTGGCGCGCGTTCCCACGTTTCACGTCGCCGCCTGCCTCGCCGTCGTGCCTCGCCGTAACCAGTTCCGCAGCCGGGGCCAGCGCACTGCCCTAGTTACGCGCACTCCTGGCGCCATCACTCGCGCACTACGCAAGCCTCGCCCTCTTCGTTCATCCTCCAAAGCCGGATCACGTGTTCTTGCCTATCCTCTCGCCCCCTTCCTCCGCGCAGCGCCGTTGCGGTGACTCCTGCCGCTACCGTCCAATGTGCCCTTGCCGTCCCTTCTCCCGCGGTCGTGGCACTGGCGTGGTGCCGGCGGTGCTCCTTGCCACCCCGCGCGTGATCCACAGCCATGCGCTCCTTAGTCTCCCCGTCACGTGTCTGTATGGCTGTCAGCCGTGTCTCTCGCATGCTCGTTTGCGGCGCCCGTTCCTGAGTGGCAGTTGTCGCCCCTGGCAGTGCTTGCGCCTGCCTGTCCTTCTCACGCCTCCACTCTTGAACCATACCTCCCCTTACCTAGCACAGTGCCGTAGGGGTGACTCGAAAGACAGTTATAGCGTTTCGTCTCCTCACGTATACTTCCCACCCCAACCTTGCACGGCCGCATTGGGGCCTGTCTGTGAGTGATGAGTGTGTGACCACTACGCAGCACCCCTGTTCTCCACGGGTTTCCTTATCCCACCTCAAAAGAAACATTAAATAATAATTGTTATTCTCCCCCCCCCCCTCTCTCCCCGGCGGTGATCCCCTACAATATGGCACGATTGCGCGTCGCCAGAGCGCCGGTTCGATAGCGGCGGATTACGGTGTGCGCTGCTCAATCCAAAACACAGAACCGCCTCCATTCGGCACTGCGTGTTCTGTATCAGGTTGCCTGTTGTTAAAATAAGGCAGCAGCTGCGTTCAAAGATCGCATTATCAACAAGCGCTATAGCTAACAATTTTTTTTTCAAATATGAGCGCCTCGTTGTACAAAACATACATAAATCGCCTCTCAAGCCTTAAGAAAAGGCTCTAGCGCACTGATATCAGATATCTTCTAATCAACGTTGGTCAGCTTCCAAATCTGCAAACACAGCGTGCTTATCTCAAATGAAACGAGCTAAATTTTTCATTTTTAATCGCACCCTCAAGATAATTCTAGACAATGTTGGAGTGTGGTACATGGCATGGAACGCAGTGCAATCACTTTGCAAACGACGGAAGCACATCCCGTACCTGACGTAGAATTCGCGTGCGTACTAAATGACATATTTATCAAAGCTTTTTCTCGCCCTGTAAGTACCAATTAACAACATATCTTGACATCACCTCATAACTTGCCATGGACGCCATCTTTATTGCTTGTGAGGGCATTCGTGCCGTCGTTGAGAAACTTCAAAACTCATCATGATGTGGCTTTGGCAGCATCAGTAAAAATTCTTCAAAACACTGTTTTTACCCATTAAAGACCAGCGTGACCATATGGTCACGGTAGTCTGCACAGTGGATTTCAATTATTTACGATTAACAAAACGGCACCAAAATCACCTTTGACGTGCCGTTTGACAGATTATAGTTTCCTTTATGGATACCAAGTGGCAGCAGCTGTCAGTCGTTTTGTGGGAGCCCCTTGCAAAGGAGGGAATAAGTGTTGCTCTGGGAGTAGCGTTGCCATGCATGGCTCCAAGGGGTAAGCGTGTTTTTTTTTTCACTACTTCTTTAAGCAATAGTCAGATATCCTTACCTCCGTATTCTTCTTTGAATATGTGACCTTCGATGAGCAGTTGTGAAGAATTAATGTTTGATTTATCCATGAAGGAGCGTTTTATCTTGCGCGTTGCCATATGGTCACGCTGGGCCTTTAGGCTACCTAACTTTTTTTTTTTTTTGACTGCATTCTCATCTCTTGCACGGCTGTTGGCGCGTTCTCGCAGTGGTTAATTCTTATTTTATTGTCTGAATAGGTTGATATTGGAATAAATAGCGAAGCAGTCGTAGAGGAACATGACGACGTGTCAGTGATTTATATCGAGCCGCCAGAGGCTAGCACCTATTCGGGTGAAAACTCGGCCGATGAAGACTCAGGTGGGCTCATTGACATTCTAAGCAGGGCTCATTGACATTCTATTAGCCGGCGCTGAAACTCTTTTCTCTGACGGACGCCGCATTGGTGGATGCAACTCGGACGATGACGACCCCGGCGAGCGAGGTGACATAATATCAGAGGTTTCTTCTTCTGTAGTTGATCTGGCCATTCCGGCAAAATTATCCACTGCTTCTAAGTGGATGAAGGGTGATCTCCAGACAAGCCTTGGCATATTTCCCGACCCAAACTTTGCTGCTTACATGGGCTTTTCACCTGTTGAGTTCGATCTTTTTGACAACGCCGTACTCGATAGGGCATGTACTCGTACCTCGAGAAGAAGCGAATCAAGGTGGCCCATCCAAACACTGTTGCTAAGTACAAGATTTATAGGAGGTGCGGCCCAGATGGATGCAAATGCAGGCGCCTATAGGATTGCAATTCGTGGCAAAAAGTGGTGGTGGCCGATTTTCACTTCACTTTGTGATGTATCTATCAGCAACGCTTGGGCGCTAATTCGTAGCACAGGGTTCAACGCCACGCAGGTGGAATTCCGCAGGCAAATTGCACAAAGCTACCTGATACGATGGGACAATAAGCCTAGAGGACCTGGTCAACGCAGAATACCAAAGACTGGTGATGCCCTGACTGGTACGCGGCGTGACCAAGTGGCCCACTTTGTTGCACCGATACCTAATGGCAAGAGATAGAGGTGTGCATGAGATAATTGCAACAGCGTGGTGCACACACAATGCACAAAATATGACGTCGGCATGTATATTCCAAGATTTAAACCATATCACACTAAATAAGTGCTCGACTATTCGCTATATATGTTTTTTGTGATGTTTCATGGCTTGAAATAAATGTTTTTAACTTCGCGTATTTTGCTGTAGCGTAAGGGCCCAGTGTGACCATATGGTCACGGGCTGTATTTGAAAAACTAATTAGGCAAGAGTAATAATTTATTGCATGTGAATTATTAGTATAAATGTAAGTTAGGATAAGACATTTATTTCAAGATAGCAAGAAAATAAAGAAACCGGTCCCTAATGGGTTAATACTGTTGTCTCATTCTAAAACTCATTTTTTCACAGTCCTTGCAGCCCTTTAGCGTTCCGGAATGCTGGCTGCTAGCGAAGATTCTTCCAGTTCACTAGTCTGGGGTAACGCAAAATACATCAAATTTCCGCCCAATTTCATTCACATCTGTTCCATCTAAAATTTTTGAATACATTATTTCATTCAACTTAGGAATTTTTTTCAGTCGAACGTGTATTTTAAACCCTGACAACGTGGCTTTCTGCAACAATTTCTCTCACAAAACATAGCTTCTTCTCTTTACTGTTCACCTATATCATTTGTTCTATTCTGAATTTGCAATAGAATGCATTTTTAGATTACTTAGAACAGTGGGCAATGTTTCTAGTTTTATTCCAGGCCAAATATATCTATATCCTAATGCGCTTAACTGGATTCGTGCTTTCCTTTCTAACCATACTCAGTTTGTTTCTGCTAATACTGTTGATTCCCCAGTCCAGCCAGTGCTACCGGCTGTTTCCCCAGGTGTCTATATTGCGACCCTTAATTTTCTTAGTTTTCATGAATAACCTACCTAATAACCTTTCATCAAAGGTTTGTCACTTCGTGGATGACTGTGTAATTTACCAGAAGATAGATAGCCGAGTACATGTTGCCCTGCTCTAGACCAATTTAAATAACATAGTTGCCAGGTGCAACAACACTAAAAGTCAACGCCATTTATTCAGAGGTTCACACATTCGGACATTCTTCGGAAGTTCAAGTAAGGTAGGTAAGCATTGGCATTGTTTGCAGTTTACACATACTACTGCTTGCTCTGTAGAAGCTGTTTTGTTACTGCTGTAACGGTGTCTGTGGTGAAAGCAGGGATCTTTGATCTTGGAGATATGTTTTGTCAGCTAGGAAATGAAGGATTCCTTTCGCATGTGCGCTAAAATATTCTCCTGAAACTTTTTTTTTCTTTTTGCTACACAGACAACATTATTTGGAAATGATACACGATTGTATGAAGAGCGCGATTAGCACTGTCCGCTTCGACGATCGTGCAGGTAAGTTGGAAGGGCAGACAGAATGGCAAAAATAGTTTTAAAAAAACGCCATCCTGGCCCTACCAGAGTGGATGTCTAGCGAAGCTGTTGAAAACAACCACTACAACTGCTGAGGGGGGCGCGCAATGCTTTATGGCTTTACAGTAATCGTAGTAGCGCTATTTTAGATTATTGGGAGGAATGCGAGTGATTGTAATTTGCACAGCGTGCCACCACCCACAGCGGGGCTGCAACAACATTCAAATGGGTTGCTAGGCTGGTAATTTTATATATGAAAGGCTAGGCAAGTGGCACCTCACGTCACTAGCCGGCGTCAGCTTGCGCAGCAGCAATCTTTACAGCGAAACGTATGCAAGGAGCGTGACGTGCTTTGCATTGCTGTACCGAGTTCCTTATCAGTTATGTGGTTCGGATGCTTGTTTTGAACTTGGTCTTTGTGAAAGGTATGCTATTCTGCACGTAATATGCGTGATTCGAAAAAATGTATGCACTGTGCACTTCACTTTGCTGAGTGCTACTAGTCTCTGTCTTATGGGGGTATGAACCATTGCTTACGGGACTATGAACCAGTCTTCAAAGAGCTGTGCTGAATGTTTTATGTGCGATTTCAAAGAATATGAGCACTGTTCACTTCACTTTGCTCAGTGCTTGTAGCCGGTGCGTTACATGGCTGTGAACCATTATATTTTTGCTTGGTTGCGGGGGGGGAGGGGGGGGCGGGCTTGTTACTCATTGATGATGATAGTTTCCTGCCAACCGCCTCGAAAGAATCCCGGGATCATAGGCATATGCAGCTTCGCTGTAAATATGGTTGAATTAAAGTGAGCATTACCAAAATAACATCAATGGATCAACTCTATACGATGACCTATAAAATTAGTACGTTATATATGTCGCTCATGTTCATGTTTAGTTTCAGCACAATTGTTACAATTAAGGTTTATTGAAAATGCATGGGAGTGATATTACTTGCTATAACAGGTTCTCATTTCATTTCTTTCTTCTACAAATTTGGATTGGCAGTTGGAAGTCCAGAAAATCATTCACGCAGAAACTAATATTTGCGATTTTATAGGGAACGCACGTATAAGCACTGAGATGGATGGATGGATGGATGGATGGATGGATGGATGGATGGATGGATGGATGGATGGATGGATGGATGGATGGATGGATGGATGGATGGATGGATGGATGGATGGATGGATGGATGGATGGATGGATGGATGGATGGATGGATGGATGGATGGATGGATGGATGGATGGATGGATGGATGGATGGATGGATGGATGGATGGATGGATGGATGGATGGATGGATGGATGGATGGATGGATGGACGGATGGACGGACGGACGGACGGACGGACGGACGGACGGACGGACGGACGGACGGACGGACGGACGGACGGACGGACGGACGGACGGACGGACGGACGGACGGACGGACGGATGGATGGATGGATGGATGGACGGACGGATGGATGGATGGATGGATGGATGGATGGATGAAAAACTTTATTAGGGCCCTTTAGGGCGCGCCCTAGCGCGCAGCGGGCCGCTCCCACGTCGGGACAGAGAGGCCGAGCCTCTCCGCTGCGTCGCGGGCCCGTTGGACAGCCCATAACTGTTCTTCGAGGTTGGGGCTGTGTAGGACAGCATCCCAGCGTGAAGAAGTGTTACTTTCATCACCGCGTAACGCGGGGAATCACCAGAGCATGTGAGGTAAGTTCGCTAAGTCATTGCATAGTGCACATGCATTTGTCGTCTGAATTTCGGGGTACTTCTTGTGAAGAAGTGGGGGGTTTGGGTATGCCCCCGTCTGTAGAATCCTTAGTGTCAAAGCCTGAGGTCTATTGAGTTTGCAATGTGGGAGGGGGTAGATCCTCCGAGCCAATAAGCTCTGAGATGGGTAATTATTTCTTCATGTAGCTCCTTATGCTGAATAGGACATACACGGCACCATCGCTATCTGAAGACAATGTCCCAAGCCATCCAAACATCTCATCTCTAACGCTGTCCTTCGAATTTTGCTCGCATAGATAACCTTGTGGGATACATTATATAAATTGGTGAAAAAAATCTGCCCATTCAGTTCACCGCAAGCATTATTGTAGAGTATGTAGCGTATTCCAAAGTTAATGCGCTATATATACACATTGGTATCCTTCGATTCTTCTTAAATAAAGATCATTCACTCGCTGATGACTGCGCCCTTTGCCTCTTTGATCCTCACTGTGATTTCATTTCTCTTTATATTATTTGATCGGGATATATGATTTGCGGGATTGCTTTAGCACCTTTCCTCTTCCATAACGCACACGAGTGTTGCGTTCCTTCTCAATAGCCAGTCCCGTTCAACAGTAGGAATCACCGTTGTAAGGGCTGGTCGAGTGAGCGGCTAAGATTTACTCCAGCATACCCAGCTGCTGCGTCCCAGTAACTGCTAGGTCGTGCATGTGTTTGTCCTATAGCGCAAGCACGTAGCATATGGCATATTTTCTCCCAGGGGCGTCTGCGTCAGCAGGCGTTTGGTGCTTTGCGACGCCACGTACCCGAGCACACTAGCGTTGGACACTCCCGCGTGTAGCCATGCGTGGCTTAGCCATGTCTGGCTTAGCCGTGGCTTAGCCGGGGTTGAGCCGATGCTGGGCGTTTGGGCCTTTGAGGCCCCCCGGCGGAGGCAACACAGCTCTTTGGCCTCTGTTTCCCACTGACGGCACCTGCAGACTGACCCACCTGGGGAAAATCGGCAGTCGCCTTTTCCTGTCCTCTTCAATCCTCGTCGTTGTCTCTAACTTTTAATCTCTCCTGTCCTCTCCTCACTTATCACTTCTTAGTTTCCCAGCGGCAAGGGTTGACCTTGTGGGGCTAGCCAGTCTTGGTTATGCTGTATTTGGTTAAAGCAGCGATGTACGGCTGCCGTAGGCAGAGCTTCTGAAGGCACTTATGTCACGTACCTCTGTTAGGCTCCATGGTGGGTGCTTGACATCACTGCCGAAGACCCCATCAATACTTGTGGAAAATGCTTTTCCTAAACTCCCTGGTCGCCATCAGAAACGAGGGTGCACCGAAGATGTCTTTCTGTTTTTCGGACGTCAATTCGTCAACTTCCCACATTACCAAGTAGTTCACTAGGAAAAACCCGACAAACCAGTTCACACCATTTCACCGTTCTTTGTATCAAAGTCTTTGGTTGATGTTTTTGGTACCGGTTATAAGGCGACGCGGATGGCAAGCGGTGAACTTCTCCTGGAGCTCCGCGACCAGATGCAATATGAGAAACGGCCGAAAGTAGTGTAATTTGGGGGGACTTAAGTAACAGTAACCCCGCACCGTACTATGAAAACCACGCGTGCCATAGTTAAAGATGATGATATGTTGGAGCTAACTGAAGCGGAACTCCTGGAGGGCTTCAGTGAGCAAAAGTGATCAACGTCAGAAGAATTAAGATGAGGCGGGATGGCAAATAAATCCCAACCAAGAATCTAATAATCACTTTTGGTTCAAGTGTCCTGTCCGAGTCGATCGAGGCCGGGTACATCAAGCTCCATGTTAGGCCATACGTGCCAAATCCCCTCCGATCTTTCAAATACCAGCGTTTCGGCCACAGTTCGCTTAGCTGCTGAGGCTGCCAAAGTTGTGCGAAATGCAGTGTCCATGAAGATTCATCCGAATCTTGCGAGAACACTCTCCACTCTATAAACTGTGTTGGGGAGCACGCCGCGTACTCGCGGTCGTGCCAATCCTCAAAGAAATAAAAGGATATTGTTACAAATAAAGTAAAAGAAAACGTAAGTGTCAAGGGAGGCACGCAGGCGGGTTTCATACCTGCCAAAGAACACCTTTGCCGATGTGACGCGTCAGGGGGCAGCGACACAAAAGCTCCCGGTGGCTGTCCGTCCTACAAGCAGTGAGTCAGCAGTTATGCCATCTGCCCCCACGGCGGTGAAAGCTAGCGCTTCTCCAGCCTCCCCCCTCCCCCCCACCCCACCAAAAGGGGCCATCCACCTCCGGGCAGCTGGCTTCAAAAGTCACTTCCAACGTGCTGATGTTTTGACGTTAAACAATACGCTCGGAAGAGCGCGTGTCCAGCGCCTCGCAAGAGGTGATGGACACAACGACCAGCCAGACGGTGCCACCAGCTCCAAAGGAGCGGCGAGCCTCTCTCGATCGCTCGAGATAAGACAAAACCCGCGTCACACTGCCTACAAAGGGCCTGTGAACTAATCTGCCTCCTAAACACAAAGCACCTAACACATTTATCATAATGTAAATAGAAATACTACAGTGGAATGCACGAGGACTTCTACATAACCTCGACGACATTAAAGAACTACTATACAAACCCAATCTCAAGTTGCTATGTGTTGAAGAGACGCATCTCAAACCTACCAACTAAACTTTTGTTCGAAACTACAGCATCTTCCGGAAAAACCATGACGAGGCAAAAGCCTCCGGCGGTGTAACAATAGTAGCGGACAAGGCGGTAGCTTGCCGACTCATCGCCCTTCAGACATCCCTTGAGGCAGTGTGAGTTCGGGCCATTCTGTTTAATAAGTTAGTTACTGGATGAACCTTTTATATACCCCCGAGCCATCATCTCGAAAAGACAGTCCTTTATAATCTCATTCATCAGCGTCCCGAGCCTTACATAGTCGTGGGAGATTTTAACGCTCATAACACGATGTGGGGAGACTCACGATGCGACGCGAGAGGTCGACTCCTTGAAAATTCCCTTTCAAGCTCCAGTGCGTGCATCTTTAATAAGAAAGAACCAACATATTATAATCCACATCATCACTCCTACTCATCAACAGACCTGGCGATCGGCTCTGCTTCCATCTTTCCTGAGTTAGAATGGTGTGTAATTAGAAACCTATTCGGAAGTGATCGCTTCCCAGTAACGCTGAACTTCGTAAAAAAACATGACTTCCCTCCACACTTCCCTCGCTGGAAACTGGCCTTAGCTGACTGGGAACGTTTTAGGGAATTGACCCGCATGTCACAAGATTTTATAGATAATTTTACTATTGATCATACTGTTTCATACTTCACCGCTTTTTTCGTTGACGCCGTTGAAAAGTTTATTCCTCAAACAGGAGGCACTTCGTATAAAAGACGGGTCTCATGGTGGAATGACGGTTGTAGAGAGGCACGGAAGAAAAAATAAAGCTTTTAAAACTACGTGAAAGTCCTGCAGCCGAAAATCTGATAGCATTTAAACAGGTTAAATCATAGGGAAGAAGGACGCGTTGACAGGCAAAGAGGGCAAGCTGGCAGAGGTTTCGCTCAAGTACAAATTCGTACACTTGGTAAGCTAAAGTATGGGAAGGGTTGAAAAGCCTAAAGGGACAAGAAATTCATCCGTTGCCCCTAGTGAACGGTGAAGCGAAGCGCTTGGAAGACGAAGCTGACGCCCTTCCAGTGCGTTTCCAGTTCTAATCATTATTCCAAGGCTTCCTTAAAACACAAACAAGTAGCAGAACACAAAGCTATCGACCGCAAATGAACACAGAACGAACCCTTTCACGCGGCTTTTAACATAGCCGAGTTGGGAGCGTCCCTGATTGCAGGTGAGAGCTCTGCACCTGAACTGGACAGGATCATGCACGACATGATTAAACACCTCCCCAGTGATACTCAAATTACTATGCTGGAACTTTTTAACGCTATATGGGCTGCGGGGTACCTTCCTACCACATGGAAAGAAGCCCTTGTCGTTCTTAATCTGAAACAAGGCAAAGACCCCACATTAGCAACAAGTTACCGCCCAATCGCCCTCACAAGCTTTATATGCAAACCTTTCGAAAAATTGTCAACAACCGACTCTTACACTTTCTTGAATTAAATAAATTTCTTGATCCATATCCGTGTGGTTTTAGAGTAGGACTATCTACAACCAATAATCTAGTGCGTATCGGAGCAAACATTCGCGACGCCTTCTTGCATAAACAATTCTTCTTATCCGTGTTTCTCGACATGGAAAAGGCGTACGATACAGCTTGGCGCTACAGAATCCTGCGCGACCTATCAACTCTGGGCATCCACGGCACTATGTTAAACATTATAGAAAGCTACCCGCGAAACCGTACTTCCCGGGTGAAAATAGGTAATGCACTGGCGCCTGCATTCTTACAGGAAACGGGGGTACCCCAGGGAGGCGTATTGAGGTGCACGCTCTATGTAGGTAAAATGAACACACTTCGTAAAGCATTACCACCATCTATTCTTTATTCCGTCTACGTAGACGACATACAAGTAGGTTTCAAATCCTGGTACCTAAGTCTGTGAGAGTCAAGTACAATAGTGCTTGAACAAAGTTTTCTAGTGGGCTGAAGAAAACGGGTTAAAAGTGAACCCCAACAAAATTTATTGCATTCTTTTCACTAGGAAGAAAGGACTTGCTGCAGATTCCACTGTCGAAATATATGGGCAACAAATACCCGTAAACAAGGAACACAAATTCTTAGGTGTTATACTTGACTCCAGGCTTACTTTCATTCCACTTATAAAATATGTTAAAGCAAAATGTCCAAAAACAATGAAATTACTTAAAATCCTATCCCACACAACATGGGGTAGCGATAGAAAGTGTTTATGGAATATCTACAGGAGCCTAATTTGATCACGACCGGACTATGGTGCAGTGGTTTATCACTCTGCCAACCCCGAGCGTGCTAAAGATGTAAGACCCCGGTCGTTCACCATCTGGGTGTCAGCCTGGCCACTGGCGCATTTAGAACAAGACCTGTCGAAAGTCTATACGCGGAGTCAGATGAGTGGTCACTCCATTTTCAGAGAAGATTCATCAGCTTCACCTTTTTTCTCAAAGTGCACTCTAATAAGGAACATCCGTGTTTCACAACAGTTATCGACTTGAGGTGTGAAACACTTTTTCGGAATAGACCCTCTATGAGACTTCCTTTGTTACTGCGTGTAAATGAACTTAGCGAGGAAATGGATGTCCCCATACCCGAACTTAGACTAATGCCTGCAGCTAAGCTGTTACCGCCCTGGGAATGACAGCTGGTAGAATGTGACGTATCCTTTGTAGAGGTAACAAAGCACGCTCCTGAGCTTGAAATCGCTATAGATTTCCGTGAGCTTCAATTGAAGTACTCCTGCGCTGTATTCTACACAGACGCGTCAAAATCACATGCTGGCGTGTCTTACGCTGCTGTTGGTCCCTCTTTTTCTGAATCTGACGTGTTGAAACCCCTAACAAGTATCTTCACTGCAGAAGCCTATGTAGTACTTACTGTCTGTGGTAAAACATATAAAGAAACTGAAGAGCAATCATATTCACAGACTCGTTAAATCTTGTAAAAGCTCTCATTTCTTCACAAAAGCATACAAATCCTACCTCCAATTAACTCTACTCACTCTTATGCAACATCTATTTATCACACAGACATATAGTAAAATGCTGGCTTCCTGGCCATAGAGGAATCAAGGGAAATGTGCTTGCCGACGAGATCGCCAAGTCAATAACATCGCAGGGTATTCGTTCTGCTGTTGTCCCTGCTACAGAAATACAGCCTTTCCTAAGAAAGAAACTGCGAAGCCACTGGTGACGCTTGTGGGACTCTGAAACGAGGAATAAGCTTCACCTAATTAAGCCGAAGTTAGGTTTCTGCCACTGAACTAGGATAACATGAAGAACAGATGTTCTATTCACTAGACTAAGAATAGCACACACATTTGGCACTCATAACTTTCTCTTCAGTGGTAATGACCCTCCAATTTGTGGTAGATGTGGTCGCAGGCTGACCGTTCTCCACGCCTTCCTGGAGTGTCGGGAAGCCGAAATACACAGGAGAAAACCTTTTCCTTTTGCATACCACTATTGTGTCTTTTTGCATCCGGCTATGTTTCTTGGTGAATAACCGCTTTTAAGACCGAAGCAGTCCTCGCTTTCTTGAAAGATGTTGTGCTACACGTTACAAGCCCATTCATTTCGTAGCGCATCCTCTTTCCAGAAGATGCCACTGCGATAGTTTTTTTGTATTTGTATAGCACATGACTCTAAGCCCTTGGGTTTCAAGGGCTCTGGTGAGGTAGTGGTGCTCCAGACAATTTTAGCATCTCACATATTTTATATATTGCATCATTCATGTTCAATGGATAT
The DNA here is from genome assembly GCF_038994185.2 of Dermacentor albipictus. Classification (NCBI taxonomy): domain Eukaryota; kingdom Metazoa; phylum Arthropoda; class Arachnida; order Ixodida; family Ixodidae; genus Dermacentor; species Dermacentor albipictus. Next base: position 132,704,344 of record NC_091823.1, on the reverse strand, counting down.
TAATGTTCATAGTACCCGTCAATAACCATTCCCATAATTTTATTACATGTAGATTTTATGGAATTTGCATCAACTCTTTTAGGCCCTTTACAGCCACGTCACATTAACTTCATAGAGTCGATCATTCCACTGCGAACTCATTAACACTAGCATGGCGCTCACTGGTCATATCTCGCCCTTGCACCATTAAGCATCAAACATTCATTCACATGGCATTATTATACGTAATGTCATTGCGCCGTCAGCCTAAGCGTTTTCCCAAAATTTTGCGGCCAAATCAGCCGATTGACCCCTCTAGTCAAGTGTGATTGCGACTGTACATTGCAATTCTTCTTGTAGGCACGAAAATAACATAGAGGGTGCTTCAGCGACCACTGTCAAACTTTTTTTAAATTATCTATGGCAGATAGCAGAATTCTAGTTTGTTAGCTCGTCTATTCTAACGGGCTGACGTTACTTGCACAAAAAAATAGAATGCATAATAAACTAATTAGCAATTGATTTTTTGGAAGCAAAACGGCAAGGCATAGCCACTTAAAAACAATTGTGTCGATGACACCATTTATGAGAAATGCGCTCTGAAACTCCCGGTAAAAATGCACTGTCGTTCCACTGACTTCCTTAAAAAAAATGGATGTGGCTTAGCTAAGGTTAAGCCCAGGATGCGAAGCATACTAGCCTTTATTTTAGTTGTTGAACCACTGTTTAGCCTGGTGAACTGCTGTTGCTTGGGTATATTTGGTTCGGCTAGACGAAGAAACAACTCATGTGTTACTCTGCTTCGCCTTCAAGAGTGGAACGCGACAGCGTTCCCGTCAACCCGCCAAGGGGTGTAAGACAATGGGCTACGGCGCAGCGACTACGCGCCCCGCATTGGACGCGGTGAGCGTCGAGCAATGCAGCGTTCGGCGCGGCAACGAAATGTGCGCATGAGCGAGCGACGCACGCCTGAGCCTTAGAAACAGCTCGTTTCTAAGGCAACACCGCATTCACTAGAGGCGCTTCTGTACCGCTTTGAAGCATCGTACTCGTGGCTCAGTGGTAGCGCCTCCGTCTCACACTCCGGAGACCCTGGTTCGATTCCCACCCAGCCCATCTTGCAAGAGTTGAGCCAAAGCCAACTAGAAAATCAGTCTCTGTAGCACCCCGCAACCTTCGCTTCTCATTCCAACGAGCAGCTCTGTCTCCAGGAGGCATCTCACCTCGTGCGTGTCTAGCAGAGGCAAGCGTAGGTGCTTATATACCGCCGCGACGCCGCGAGCGACGGCGCGAGTTGGAGCCCCATTTCTCCTCTGTCGTGACGTCACGGTGTCACGTGGTATTGAAGGCGACACCGCCGCGCCTGAGGAGCTGGGTTGAGCTCTCGTAATCATCATCAGCCTGGTTACGCCCACTGCAGGGCAAACGCCTCTCCCATATTTCTCCAACAACCCCGGTCATGTACTAATTGTGGCCATGCCGTCCCTGCAAACTTCTTAATCTCATCCGCCCACCTAACTTTCTGCCGTCCCTGCTGCGCTTCCCTTCCCTTGGAATCCAGTCCGTAACCCTTAATGACCATCGGTTATCTTCCCTCCTCATTACATGTCCTGCCCATGCCCATTTCTTTTTCTTGATTTCAACTAAGATGTCATTAACTCGCGTTTGTTCCCTCACCCAATCTGCTCTTTTCTTATCCCTTAACGTTACACCTATCGTTCTTCTTTCCATAGCTTGTCGCGTCGTCCTCAATTTGAGTAGAACCCTTTTCGTAAGCCTCCAGGTTTCTGCCCCGTAGGTGAGTACTGGTAAGACACAGCTATTATACACTTTTCTCTTTGGATAATGGCAACCTGCTGTTCATGATCTGAGAATGCCTGCCAAACGCAGCCCAGCCCATTCTTATTCTTCTGATTATTTCTGTCTCATGATCCGGATCCGCAGTCACTACCTGCCCTAAGTGGATGTATTCCCTTACGACTTCCAGTGCCTCGCTGCCTATTGTAAACTGCTGTTCTCTTCCGAGACTGTTAAACATTACTTTAGTTTTCTGCAGATTAATTTTTAGACCCACTCTTATGCTTTGGCTCTCCAGGTAAGTGAGCATGCATTGCAGTTGATCCCCTGAGTTAATAAGCAAGGCAATATCATCAGCGAATCGCAAGTTACTAAGGTATTCTCCATTAACTTTTATCCCCATTTCTTCCCAATCCAGGTCTCTGAATACCTCCTGTAAACACGCTGTGAATAGCATTGGAGAGATCGTATCTCCCTGCCTGACGCCTTTCTTTATTGGGATTTTGTTGCTTTCTTTATGGAGGACTATGGTTGCTGTGGAGCCGCTATAGATATTTTTCAGTATTTTTACATATGGCTCGTCTACACCCTGATTCCGTAATGCCTCTATGACTGCTGAGGTTTCGACAGAATCAAATGCTTTCTTGTAATCAATGAAAGCTATATATAAGGGTTGGTTATATTCCGCACATTTCTCTATCACCTGATTGATAGTGTGAATATGATCTATTGTTCAGTAGCCTTTACGGAATCCTGCCTGGTCCTTTGCTTGACGGAAGTCTAAGGTGTTCCTGATTCTATTTGCGATTACCTTAGTAAATAGTTTATAGGCAACGGACAGTAAGCTGATTGGTCTATAATTTTTCAAGTCTTTGGCGTCCCCTTTCTTATGGATTAGGATTATGTTAGCATTTTTCCAAGATTCCGGTAAGCTCGACGTTATGAGGCATTGCGTATACAGGGTGGCCAGTTTCTCTAGAACAATCTGCCCACCATCCTTCAACAAATCTGCTGTTACCTGATCCTCCCCAGCTGCCTTCCCCCTTTGCACATCTCCCAAGGCTTTCTTTACTTCTTCCGGCGTTAGCCGTGGGATTTCGAATTCCTCTAGACAATTTTCTCTTCCATTATCGTCGTGGGTGGCACTGGTACTGTACAAATCTCTATAGAAATCCTCAGCTGTACTATCTCATCCATATTAGTAATGATATTGCCGGCTTTGTCTCTTAACGCATACATCTGATTCTTGCCAATTCCTAGTTTCTTCTTCAATGTTTTTTAGGCTTCCTCCGTTCCTGAGAGCATGTTCAGTTCTATCCATATTATACTTCCTTATGTCAGCTGTCTTACGCTTGTTGAATAACTTCGAAAGTTCTGCCAGTTCTATTCTAGCTGTAGGGTTAGAGGCTTTCATACATTGGCGTTTCTTGATCAGATCTTTCGTCTCCTGCGATAGTTTACTGGTATCCTGCCTAACGGAGTTACCACCGACTTCCATTGCACACTCCTTAATGATGTCCACAAGATTGTCGTTCATTGCTTCAACACTAAGGTCCTCTTCCTGAGTTAAAGCCGAATACCTCTTCTGTAGCTTGATCTGGAATTGCTCTATTTTCCCTCTTACCGCTAACTCATTGATCGGCTTCTTATGGACCAGTTTCTTCCGTTCCCTTCTCAGGTCTAGGCTAATTCGAGTTCTTACCATCCTGTGGTCACTGCAGCGCACCTTGCCGAGCACGTCCACATCTTTTATGATGCCAGGGTTACCGCAGAGTATAAAGTCTATTTCATTTCTAGTCTCGCCGTTCGGGCCCCTCCACGTCCACTTTCGGCTATCCTGTTTGCGGAAGAAGGTATTCATTATCCTCATATTATTCTGTTCCGCAAACTCTACCAATAACTCCCCCCTGATATTCCTAGTGCCTATGCCATATTCCCCCACTGCCTTGTCTCCAGCCTGCTTTTTGCCTACCTTGGCATTAAAGTCACCCATTAGTATAGTGTATTTAGTTTTCACTCTACCCATCGCCGATTCTACGTCTTCATAGAAGCTTTCGACTTCCTGGTCATCATGACTGGATGTAGGGGCGTAGACCTGTACAATCTTCATTTTGTTCCTCTTATTAAGTTTCACAACAAGACCTGCCACCCTCTCGTTAATGCTATAGAATTCCTGTATGTTACCAGCTATATTCTTATAAATCAGGAATCCGACGCCTAGTTCCCTTCTCTCTTCTAAGCCCCGGTAGCACAGGACGTGCCCGCTTTTTAGCACTGTATATGCTTCTTTTGGCCTCCTAACTTCGCTGAGCCCTATTATATCCCATTTACTGCCCTCTAATTCCTCCAATAGCACTGCTAGACTCGCCTCACTAGATAACGTTCTAGCGTTAAACGTTGCCAGGTTCATATTCCAATGGCGGCCTGTCCGGAGCCAGTGATTCTTAGCACCCTCTGCAGCGTCGCAGGTCTGACCGCCGCCGTGGTCAGTTGCTTCGCAGCTGCTGGGGACTGAGGGCCGGGGTTTGATTGTGGTGTTCATATAGGAGGTTGTGGCCAAGTACTGCACCAGGGTGGCCAATCCTGCTCTGGTGAGGGAGTGCGTTACCGGTTCTGGTCACCGGGATCAGGCCACACTCCAGGCCTATTTATGCAATTTATCAACACGCGGATTTTTTTTTTAATCCGGTGGAAAATTGCCGGCACCGGCATTCGAACCACGGACCTCTTGCACGCGAGGCGGGTGTTCTACCTCTACGCCACCGCTGCGACGTGCCCACCGCTGCGACGTGCGAATATGCGACGTGCTCGTAATATGCTTCGCATAAAAAAACATCGTTTTATGCATTCAAGGAAAGGATTAACTGGAACAATTACCAAGGCATTCCTCCGCGAAGTTCGGGATTGAATATAAATGTTTTCCCTCCTCTTCCTCGAAAGTGGTATGAACCTGCGAATTCTTTTCAAGTGGATCCGCCATGCGAACCCCCGGATAGAAGTTGTAAATTGCAATATGTGCCATGGTTTAATTAGTTAGAAACTTATTTTTTATATTTGTTGATATGTCAATTATGCAGTTACGTTTCTTGTGCACTTAATATACGCCTGTTCGAGTAGACCAGGTCATGGATTAGAATTGTGGTATCTGCCACAGGCAATTTCTAAAAAAAAAGTGAACGTGTTCGTTGAAACAAGTGGTATGTTAGAAGAAGCATCCGAAAAAAAAGCCAGTTACATCAGCAATATGTGTAATAACACCTAATTTTTATTATTACTGATATTCTAACTACGGAAACATAATCCTGCGTTTACGCTCGCACGGTATTTGCTACTTAGCAATTACAACTACAGCTGTCCTACTGTAGCATTCTTTCACCGACACCGAGATTGTAATCAGGTGCAAGTCATTGTACCGCGTGAATGGAGATATCCAATTGCCCGGGGGCTCAAGGCACATCGATCCTCACACCCAGTCTGAGATATTCGCCCAGAGGACTGCTAGCTTTTGGGGAGCAGGTAGTACCTCTTGTGCTGAAAGCGATACCAGGCCATGCGTATATATTCGGCGTCGCACTGTACTCAACGCCGCAATGATGGCACAATTACTCACTGCCGGCGCCGTTGGCGAAAGAGCCTACGTGCTATGCTTCCGAAAGGTCTGATCAAAGGCCGTCTTCTCTCCCGCAATGTCTGATCAATTTATTCGAATCCTGTAACTGGCTTACATTAAGAGCTTGGGAAATAGCCAGACCTCACGCCTCGGCAACATTGCTTCAGTCTTGTACGGCACGAAGGGTAAGTGACTTTGGGACGTACTGATGTAACGCGTGTGGTCCAAATGTGGCGTTGGTTAACGACTAGTTTTGCGGCAAACTATTTAGCTGGGAGAGTCACGGTGCATGCTTGTGTGAGTTCTTTCAGTCCTCGCAGAATACAGTAGAGCAATGTGCTACATGCGTTCGGCCAAGGTATAGTCGGCCAAGGTATAGCAGTTCTTGGTGGGAAGCCTGCCGACTTCTAACTCCATCTGTTAGAGCTTTTGGTACTTGAGAAATGTAATAGCGAACTGCTATTTCTGCTTTATTCTTCGCAAGCTTCATCCAGTTTGTTGGGCAAGGTATTTCCGATAACTTACCTGACAGGGTTATGCTGGTCAGCAGGCCACACCATGAAAGAAATCCAGTGTTGGTGTTTACGCACATTAAGAGGAAGCTTTAGCTCGGGCCTAACTTCGACGCAGCCTATTCAAATAGATGTAAAACGCAGAAACGCTTTCCTGATATTAATGGAATCAGAAAAAGAAAACAGCCTGCGAATACACGCAAAGTGCCTCGAACGACCAGCCGCGCGGCAATTTCGCGTGTATTCGTGTGCTTCTTTCCAATTCAGAAGAAAGACGTTCATGTAGCACATATTGAGCAACAAAAAGCTGCATCGCGAGTTTCTCATGAAGCTCTACGATTTTCTCATTGACACATTTCATCTAAATATAATATCAAGTTAATTAAACCACTAAAACGGATTATATAATTAAGCAGAATGGAAAAAAATTTTTCTTATTATCTCCAATCGACGACAAACAACATTACATTGGTTTTGACCAGCTGCGTGGCATCTGGATATTTTTAAATGGTGGTGTATGATAGTTATTTGGGACACCCTGTATTATGACGCTGGCTTCCGGGTTACAATTTAGGAGGTAATGAGCAATATTCGTTATCTTTCGCACGATATAGTTGTTAAGATTCGGCTGGTGGACCTGCGTATGTTGTATGCATATATATATATATATATATATATATATATATTTGCCTGTAGGTGTACATGTGAATGTTCGCAGGTGCGTGTGTGTATAGGAATTTAAAGGCTGGGAATAGACAAACAGAGCCACACAGCTCCTAACGTTTGCCTATAGACAATTTATAAACTGGGCGCAGAGACAAATAGTCAACTAGTTAACGACTCTCGTCTATAGACGGTCTATAGATGAGTAATCAGCCAGAGTTTAGACTGTAGGTACTTTCTCTAGGGGTAGTCTATAGAGCGAAAGTCGGCAAAAAGAAACAAACATAAGAACTAGCAAACCAACTAAAAGAAACAAACAAAATAACCAATACTTTAACGTCTATCTTCCACAGACAGTGTAAGGATGAATAATCAACTGTAATAAAGGCGATATTGGCTTTAGTCTATAGGTAGTCTATAGAGCTGAAGTAGTCGAAAAGAAATAGAAACTTTATCGAATCTCATCTACGGACATTCTGTAGACAGTATATAAACAAAGAATGAGCAAAACTAAATAGAGACGGTATCGACTTTCTTCTTCAGCTAGTCTATGGAGCGCAAGTAGACAAAAAAAACCATCTTATCGACTTTCATCTACAGAAAGTCTACCGAGGGGATGTAGACAAAAAGAAACAAACACTTTATTGACTTTTTTCCCATAAACCGACTATAGAAAGCGAGTAGTCAAAAAGAGATAGAAACCTTATCACGTTTTGTGAACAGAGAGTCGGTGGGCTCTGTATCAACAAAAGACCAATTCTATAGAAAGGCATCGCCATTTCCAAGAAGTCTATAGAGTTTCTACAGACAACTTAAATAAATTTTCGTAAGGGTAATGTACATTTGGAATTGTGTAATATTTATCTCGTTGCGCCTGATTTACTTATGAGTAGCATTCTGAATGATTTGTTAAACTTCCGTTATAACACAGTGCTTACATTTTACCCAGTTCAAATGTGTTTTCTTCAATGTCTTTGTTTTTTTCTTTAGTTCACGTGTTCCTGTATTTGACACAATGATTTTGTATTACTCCCCCGCTCCCTATGTAATGCCCTATGGGGCCTTTAGGGCACCTAAATAAATAAATGAATAAAAAGGATGAGCTTGACTTTGGTATGTTTTTTATACACCTACACTGCCGCGATCACCGATATCAACGTTTTCAGGCAGGCCAATTCTAGTGTATATCATATTCACCGCAAATAAAGACGGGGGACAGCGGGTGAGCAAGCATAAACAACACGGGTGGTACCACCCGTGTTGTTTATGCGTTATCTCCCGCTGACCCGCGTCGTTATTTGCGGTCAATACGATATACCATAAACACATACTAGGCCAAACTTAAGTTCTGCCAATTCTAATGTATACTTTTAACAGCACGTATTTGTAACTTTTCATTATTTATTGTTTATTTGTTTGTTCATTGTTAAATTGCTGTAGTTGCTGTTGACCGTGATGAAACCAAACCTCTCTGTAAAGCTTCGTACATGAGAACATATAAATAATATGTGACTCAATAAATAAAAAATAAATAATATTACCTACGAAAGCGTTATACCTAAACCAAAGGATCTTTAGTTATAGGATACGCAGCTGTTCTAAACTTCTGCCTTTCTGCAACAGCCGGCCCACAGCGTCTTCTCCTGTTTTGTGCCACTGCTAAGCAGTATATCGCAGTCTTCAGTTTTTAGGCAACACGTTAATTCACTCACCATTGTCGCGGCTAACTGTACCTTAGGCTAACTAGTACCTACAGAGGTGCGTCTGGAAGTAGAGCTTATTAGTAGTGCTCACTAACTACAAATTGCTGCTGTCTCAGTGTCGCGTCAGCCGACTAAAAACCCTCTCTTCCCCAGCGTGCACTTATACCAAAGGCAGCGAGTATGTAGGCTTCTGTTTCACACACAGAAACTGTAAAGTGGGCAGACGAGAGGCGCAAGCCGAAGCGCCTCTTTAACAAGCAGTCTGTTTCTTTAGGCGCGCCTGCGGTGAATGGTTTTAATTAAAGACAGACCCTAGGGGAGTGGCGGTGCTGTAATTTGACGCCGCGCGCTAACGATGTGCCGAAACTCAAGTAATTACGCCTGCGCTAGCAAAAACTTTTGAGCCGCATAATTAGCGAGCCGGGCCTAAAAACAAAGCGGGAATAAAAACCCTTTGCCGTCTCGAACTCCTTCTGCCCGGCCACACTCATTCGGAGCCCCGCGGTGCAGGCATAGGACGATGAGCCATGCCTTAAAACTATCTCTTTCCCAAGCTCGCGCGAGAGGAGGAACGATGGCGCCAATAATTTCAGCGCGGGCACAACACCTAGGCACACGCGCCTAATGACATGACTAAGGGGAATAAAGCAATCGAAATTGTTATTATCGCGGGTGCAAAGGAAACTACTAGATATAATCAATGGGGCCACTACCATAAGACGCTCTAGCATTATTGCAGAAGAGCATAATGTGCTATATATTCTGGCGCTGTGAGTGTTATATGATCTTTAGGGCTCATGATTACTGCGCGTGGTGGGGTAATTTTCTGCAGTGAAGGTAAATGAAAGAAAGGTGCACTGCAAAAGTTTCGCCCCCTAAGGGTATGTGCCATGGCCAAAGACGTAGCTGAAAACTACGTAATCATTCTCGAAGCCTTGGGCACACAGACATATACGACGGGAGTGTTTCATATCTCTCTCTGTGGAAAGGCCTTGTCGGATATTTCTGTGCGCCCAAGGCTGTCAGAATGATTACGTAGTCTTCAGCTACGTCTTTTGTCGTCGCACGTCTAGTTAGAGTCCCATTGTCGGCTTCTATACATTTTTCTAGGGCCCTAATGGCAAAAGGCGTTACCAATGCGAGAAGAAAGTGCCCTTACGGGTGTAAACATTTGTTACAGTGTGGATGGACAGTTAAAATTATTGTGCTATATTCTGGTTGCTGCAAGATTTGGAATGCCATTTATTGCTTCTAAGGTCAGGGCGTTGTCGGTAAATAGAAATAAAATTGTAACAATCTGCTCAGCATTGTCATGAATTCGGTAATAAACTCAGTTGTTTTGAATACTAAAGTCAATTCTATAACTGCCACCAATTGTCATGTGAGTTAAGTTTCTCGCACGTCTCTACACATGACGTATTCGGAAACGCCCTGCATAAAGGTACGCTCGAGGTGTCCCTACTTTTTTCGCAGTTAGCTTGGCTGATTGGGTAGTCTTTTTATTGTAAGAAGTACGACAGTACGGTTTCTTTTTCATATTTTACCATAAGGTACGTCATGTTTAAGGACATAGATCAGACTAAATACATGCTTCCCTCGTGTCAGTGCTCATTCTTTTGTGTGTACACTCATACGCCAAATACCTACCTAAACAGGCGCTGCTGGTTGTTCTCCATGAAACTAAGGAAATATTAATGCGAAAGCTCACACTCTAACTGCGATTCGCGAGGCTGCTGACACCATCGAGGTAGATGCGGGACAGATTGTGAAACCTGCCCTCGCTCTGGCGGGTACGTGTAAACCTTAAGAATACGAGGCACTCGTCCAAAAATGGTCGAATGACAGCATACTTCAGAACACTGCGTCAAGTTAGGAGGGAACGTCTGTACTGCCTCTTCGCTTAGCTAGTCACACACACCTCGTATGTAGAGCGCAAAAGAAGCACTATCTGTTTAAGGGGGTGAACCTGCGTAATGCCAACTCTCGTCAAGGCGTCAGAGGATTTGCTTCTCGATATAAGACCATGCAGGCGAGGAACCATTCAAGAAAGGCAGCACCGCAAGGCTCTCGCAGGAAGATGAGCTTTCGCGCAGGCACTCGCAGAAGACGGGAGCCGCGGTCGGTCCAAAACGCGATGGGAGTCACGCTCGTTACTCAGCACTGCAACACTTCTGATGCGTCATGGGTTTAGCGAGCAAATTGCCATTCAGTGCCGTGTTGCCTGGTCACCAGGGAGGAACAGATATTTGATGCGCCTACGGTACTGTATGCGGAGAAGTATGTGAGGGGCAATGTAGGCAACAGCAGCTTAACTTCCAAATTACGACGGGAGCATTGGAGCAGCTTTTTCTTCATTGCGGAGCAAGGGCATTGTTTCCGGAAACACTTCAGCGTTTTTTTGGTACATAGTTAGCGATGGGTGTGAAGGGTGCGAAAACCATTTGTCTGCAGTAATTCAGTTATAGACTCTTCTCGGCCGTATTTGGAAAAAATAAAACGTGTGGCTCTTCTCTGTATGCTTTCGAGGACTTTAATGTTGATTTTGATTAACGGGTCCCAAATAACGCAAGACTATTCTAATTTAGGTGGAATAAAAGTGGCATAGGCTAATGATTTTACTTGATGGGATGCATTATGAAGCTTATGGCGAAGTAGACATAGCTTTCTGAAAGCAGAAGAGGTGGTCGTCGCAATGTGGATATTCCAGTCTAGGTTGTTTGTAATTGTGACTGCAAAATAATTGTACTCGCTCACTTCGGCCAAGCGGTTTTGGCCATTAGCATGTGAAAACTTGAGGGGTAGTTTTTTGTTTGTTATGCTTATTATCCCGCGTGCACACCTGATATTAGCACATTTCTTGTCGGTTATTTGCAGATCGTATAACAACAGTAACAAAACATAAAGTTATTGAATGTAGCAGCCACTGCAGCAGAAAACTGTAGCATAGCTGCCAATATTATGTGGTAGCTGCGATAGTGAGAAAACATCACACCATGGCATTTTGTAGTGATCCTATCTTATGCCAGGTGAGGCGAAGCTCAATAAAGTGAGATAGCCTGGCACTTGCATCCTTTGCTTGAAAACAAGCTGCAGGTCACGCGGAACGAGTTCGGAAATTTTAGTTAACGATGTAATTTCTACATCTGAGGCGTACCCTAGCTCTACGTGAACAGCTCTCCATCAAAATTCTTCCTGTGTGAATGTTTTATAAAGTGTTGAATGCTCAATATGCTGCAAGCGTATTTTTCTAGCCTACATTTATCACAATACGCTCTTTTGCTGATTGTTAATGATCCACGATTTTTTCGCCGTTCTCCTTTACCACGCAGAGGAAACGTTAGCTGAGTTTTGACCTGGCACCAATTATTCACAATCTGATTAGCTGATAACAAGGTTGTAGGGAGAAAGATACTATGCATGAATACACTCCGGTGGACCTGACACACCTTTTTGTTTTACATACATTCATCTCTTGTTTAATTGAACGAAGGGGGCTCAAACTTCGGGCACTTCTTGTGTGATTGCAACGTCAGTGCAACATGATACCGAAGGCTCTCGCCAAAACCGCATCATCCACATGATAAGCTGTTCAACAGCAAATCCTTCGCATCTGCTCGGGAACACGACAATTTGCTGTTGCGCACCCGTCCTACACATTGTGACATACACGGAGATAAACTCATAGATCTTCTTCGTACTGGCACGATAACGATACATGCGATTGTAGCCTAATGGCTGCAGAATCGGGCTGTAGGGGGGGGGGGGGGGGAGTAGCGAGGTTTGATCCTACCATCATTATCATCATCATCAGAAGCAGCAGCAAGCCTGGCTACGCCCACTGCAAGGCACAGGCCTCTCCCATACTTCTCCAGTTACCCCGGTCAGGTGCTAATTATGGCCATGTTGTGCCTCCAAACTTCTTAATCTCATCCACCCATCTAATTACTGCCACCACCCCCCCGCTACGTTTCCCATCTCTTGGCACCCAGTCCGTTGCGCTTAATGACCATCGGTTATCTTCCCTCCATGCATTCACTGCCCATGCGTGCATTACATGCCATGCCTATGCCAATTTATTTTTCTTGATTTCAATTAAGCTGTCATCAACTCGCGTTATTTATGTGCCGTAGAATCCTATCTTATTCTACCATCAGGGGCGCGGAAATAATTTTTTTTCAAGTATGAACTATTCGGCACGACTGTACCGACGCCAAGCTCTTCGCCGACCGTCTGCAGATTGTCGGCGTCGGTACAGTGTGACAGAGGTGCCGACACGAAGGAACAAACGCTGTAGCCGACATTCGGCAGGCTGAAATCAGTGTCGGGTGGGCCTAGTGTGAGTGAACCTTTAGTGTTGAAGAGAGGCGCGCGGCCCTGTATCTTGAAGGCGATCTGCGATCTACTGAGAGCTCCGTGAACGCTGTCTTCTCGCCTCTTCATTGGCGTTTAAGCGAGACGCAGCAGGAAGGCGTATTTTTTCGCAGCTGTGGGTGCTATCTCGAAAGCGGTCATCTTACGGGATGGACGGACAGGCGGTTTTATCATTGGGTAAGCATAGAAATCTTAAGCGTTAAAATAAAGGTTATAGAAAAACCTTGAAACGAGACAAACAATACTTTGTTTGCGAGGTGTGGAAGCCGCTTCGTTTATGAACATTCCTTGTCGACATGATTTTACAGCGGCCTCATAAACAAACGAAAGGCGCGACTGACTTCGTCAGTGTCATTTATAGTCGTCGTTTACGGATCGAGTGACTATAAAAATATCTCCATGTACCCGGCGTCGATTCTACGCTCTGAAGAGAAATGTTATACCGAGGAAAGAAGACTTTGAGAGAGCAGGAAACTGTCGCATCTATGGCATGGAAAATTTATCGCTTTAAAGACCCCAAGAGCAACGTGAATAATGGTATTACTATGCAAATTACGACGCGTATTCATGCTTTCCAGTTTTTTTTTTAAACGCAGGCCGTAAAACTAGAAAGACCGTGAATAGGAGCGTCTTACTGACGATGGTACTGAGTATGCGGCAGACGTGTGGCTGGCAAAGGGTTCGCCACGGAGACATTAAAAACGTCCCCTTCAGAAGGAAGCTCCTTCGTCCAGACACTGAAGGAAACAGCAGCAAAGAGTGATGAATCAGTGTGAGAGGAAGGAGTTGCACGAATTATGCGCTGAGATGGATAAGTACCACCACAGAACGCGCGCCCCATTCTCAGAATAAAAGTAGGAGGGATATGCAGGAAGGGAGACAATTTGTCAGTTCTTTATGCCAAGTCATTACCATATTCCCTGTCTTGTACCCAATATGCTTTTGTAGCCACATTAGCGCATCCCTCCTTCACCACGTTTCTGCGGTAGGTTCTTGTTGCTGATGCTCTTTTTTTCTGCGCCAGAACATTGTCGTGGTGCATTATATGTTTTAGCAATTCTCTTTCTCGCTTCTGGCGTTTTCTACACAGACTGGTTCATTTCTCGATAGGAGCATTTAGCCAGTCACAGACCCCTTATATTGGGTCCTTCAATGATTATTTTACGCCATTATCAGAACATCGCAGCACAGGTCAGTTTTAAAGACTTAAAGCATAAAAGTTTATTTAACATAAATAACGTATACAATTCCAAAGTACACACTTTTGGGACCCAAAAAATTTGTTGAAGGGTCCCTAAGTAAACATCAACCTTTCTTTCTTCGGCAATGCTTTATTTCAGATGGAGGCTGGCAAGAAGACATATAACATTATGTATGTTTCCTTTTTGTGTGTTTCATGTGCAGCTGGGCTTGTTTTGAGAACTACAGAATAAATGGTATGTGAACACTGATGGTGCGGGTCAAGCATACCCGAATAAATTATGCATCCTAACGAAACCTTTCAATATGCATATTCGTATAGCGACCATAAGCCGATACTTCGGTCCAAGAAATGCCACACACAAGTAGGTTCAATTAGATGGCTTCGGCCATTTCTTTCGGGCTAATGAATGTACCTGATACCATCGCGTATGGCTCACATACCGTGCAGCTACCATCCAACCGTACTTACCTCAGCCAATATTGTAATGTACCAAGCGCAATAGAAGCACTCGCACTGCGGTTCCCTACACTACATATCCACGTAACCGACGATATGTTCATAATAACATATTGCATTGGCGTCAATATAAATCGAGGCGTGTTTTTACTTCAGTCACTGCTCAAATGCTGTTTCCTAATATGGCTCGTGCGCATTAGATAATATGCATACTTATGCTAAAATAGGGCACGATAACAGGCATCAAGTATCATTGAATTGGCAGTATTGATATTCACACCGCTATTGCATTATTCCGGCAGCATTGTTCTCTTCGTATCCTGTGATCATCCCCGTGCAAAATTGCTTTCATTATTTTCATAGCTATACCAGAAAAGGTAAGCTGCTATATTATCGTGCAGCATAAAGATAGCTGCAGATGTCATTGGACGAGAAGAATGTAATCCGCAACTGGCTTTCCAGAAGACTGATATTTGTATTAGGTGTACTGCTGCACTGACACCATTTACGAAGAGGGAAATTGTAGTGCATTTAAAATATCATCACATGATGGAGCCATCCACAATGTTATGGCGAGGAACCATTATATCATGGTAAACCTATTTATAATGTTTTTAGGGAAACGAAAGACGCCTTTATATGAACGAATTCGAGATATGGGCTCTTTATCCACATATATCTTTATCCACATAGAGATACGAGTACATGCCGTCATATCAAGGAAGTAGATTTTTTAGGTTCGTGAGAGACCTGACCCAGAAGAGACGGTTCACAATGACACCTGAACTTGAAGAGTGTCACATCACTAAGATAGTTTAGGGTCTCAGAAGTTTATGAATGCCTTTGGAGCTGAACAAATCTGATGGATGATAACCTTTAGGAGAGTGGTAGATGAAAACAACGCACTTCTGACAAAGTCCGGGTTTCGAAAAACAGCAAGGATCAACCTTCCAGCTAATTTCTTTTCTTGCTTATCTTCCACTGTCCAGTTTCTTTTGCTTCAATGCAAGTACGTGAGACCAGCATAGAAACTTCCCACAATGGCTTGTCTGCGGTACTGGCCAGATACTAATGAAAAATGTTTTGAAGAAGCACAACAAGAATGAGTACAGCCTTGGGTTCTCGTTCTAATTGCAAAGGAAACATAATAAATATGTAGTGGCGACTAGTGTTTCACGCATGAATAAAATTCAGAAGTATTCATGCACATAGAGCAGGAAAAAAAACAAGGTTCTGATCTATTAAATTACGTACACGTTTATTCTGCGGGCCTCTTTTGCAAAACACCTCTGCTTTTACCGCGTTACATGCAGTCTTTGAACGTCATAGTCGACGGTTCAATTACTGTAAACTGTTGGATTCGCACATAAAAAAGAATTCAAAAGAATGAATGTATGGTTGTGTTTCGCTCATTCAAAACAAAGGTAAACATCAATATATCTGCGGTGACTGCGTCGTATTAGCTGACATAGTTTTAACTCGAGGACGACAGTGTTAAACAATGCGCATGAACCCACAATCCAAATAAGAAAACAGATTCGTTGATTGTTATTCTCCTAGGAAAGACGACATGAAATGGGTGAAACGAGAAAAAAAACGGGATCATGCAGCTAATGACAAGTTCCCAATTTACTTCAGCGTGTATGCGGTGAATGACTATGAATAAAGTTGACCCCTTCATGACCTTTCGTAGTTCCACGCGGTATGTCGACAATATGCGGAACCTCATGTACCTTTGTCTTTGCCAGCAGTAACATTTTTTTTTGACCGAGCAGTTGTGCTTCCTACCAAGAAAGAAACGGACAAGCAATATTATTCAACAGCTGGGCATGACTGCGTTCCACCGTCCTAAAATCATTGGCTCTTAGTGACCATATCGTTTGGCAAACCGCACTCTGGCAAGCGGCAGATTCGGATGATTGATACTATTCGCTGCAGTATGTTATTTGGTTGGGAGAGAATCAATAGGGATTTGCGCAATACTTCATAAGGTCAAGAAAGAAGCGAACACCGAATTCGGCGTGGGGAGTAATTTTCTTGTGAGAAACTATCCAAAAAACGAAAGCAGTACTTTAAGGCCCAATGTAACTATAGGCTAGCTTCTTGCCGGGGCATTTGAATATTGCAAAATTCATTCATCCAATTGTAATATTGTGAATATTGTATTGTATTTGCTATTTTGTAAAAGCGATCGCCATCATTTTTTATAACTCACCTTTTGTATTGTGGTCTTTTTCGCCCATCACTTTGTAGCGCTGTGGAAACAATCTGAAGAATCACGTTATTGCTATAGCCTAATATAAGCATGCGCCGATATTCTAGTCTAGGATGAACACAAGCACTGGTCTAACACCATTCCCCACGCCCACTCTGACGTTTCAGCATAGGTAACCTGATTTATTAAAGCAAAGCTTTATCGCGAATATTGCGGAGCTTGCCTGACGTTGGGTGTTACAGTTCTTTTGCGACGAGCAGGTGCGCAGGACAGCACTACCATCTTTACTACTCTGAGGGGTGTCTTATCTGCTAGCGTTCCCTTGAACGTCTTTTTTTTATTCTTCAGCTTTCCGTGCCTGAAGGACGCTATGAATATTGACCACATGAGCTTTATTTTGACCGGATTTATTTTGACCACATGAGCTTCTTTAACAGGCACCCAATGCAGGGTACACGGACATTTTTTGTTTCTTCCCTTCGAAATGTGGCCGATGTCATCCTGCATCCTTGTCATCCTTGTCATCCTGCACCTTCGGGTATAGCAGCGCACCGATAAAGTCTCTACGCCATCATGGCGGGTGGATAATTACAAGGCTCGGGGGAGAAGGGGACAGCCGTTCTTGCGACGAGTAAGCTGTACTTTACTGAGGTTCTCCAAAATCGGCCAGCTGTACTCGTTACGCTAGTCCTAGGCACAGTTTCATAACAGATTTGCAAATCAGGGAGACCGTACAATGCCCGGTTGCATGGCTCACATAGCGCGGGCTTTTCTGTCATGTCGTCTTCATTGGCCGGCGTTTACTCGCTATGGCCACAAAGCTGTGCAGAATATAACTTGCGTAGCATGTTTTATCGCGATAGCAATCATATGGACTCTCCACGGGCGTTTCCGCTGTCACGGCTATGTTCCGTATAAAGTCCAAGCGCGATAACATCGTCACCGTGCATCGTAGGAAGTATCTACGAGTGCAAGAGTGCGAGGGTGAACCGATGACAGTGACTGAATCGTGGGCGCGCAGGACAGCAAGCGCCCAATTTCCATCATGTGCAACGTACCGTAGGGGCAGGAGGGAAAGAGAAGTTCTACTCTGCGGCCCCTGCGTACCTAGTGGCCGATGAGACCATACCTTTGATTGAAACGTAGTTAGCATTTTTGTTGTTCGACATATTTGTTCGTTCGGGACTGTAACTTATCTGAAGATGTGACAGATACCCAAAGAACCTTAAGATGCATCCAAATTATTCATCAATGAAAAAACAAGATTGATTGTTGTTCTGTGACCAACCTGTTCGATAGATGAAAAAGAACTTGAATGTCACTTTAAGGACGTTGTTGAACAAATATAAAGAACTCAGCGCCCATTGCGAGTAGGAACAGGAGGTATCAGAACCTGTGATCAGGATATCTTTGTTTGGTACATTTCTATTTCTTTGTCTTAAGATTACAAGGACAAACATATAATTTGACGGAAATAAAATCCAACTTTTTCAGCCGCTGCAATACAAGATATACCAAAACTGCACGTTTTTAAAAAATACATCAAATATTGATTCAAAAATTTTTGTTCCCTGGTGGCGCCATTGGACACCACATGCGGAACTTTACTAAAAATTGTAAACTTTAGATTTCTATCTTTCTATCATGGTTCTGAGATTGTATCATGATTCTTTTTCACATTAAATATACAAATCATAAAGTTCTCCCTAAAGCAAAAGAATGACGGTCGACAGGGTTGACGTCGGATCACAAGTTCAAACTTCAATTCTTCATGCACCCAATAGGCCGTTTTTGCCTTCTTTGCCCCACATGGATTTAAAAATAAAATAAAATTCAGGAATGTCTAGGTGCTTTTCATGGGAGGTTTTCCGCGAATGATCGGATAATTCACATTCATGAAATCATTGTAGGTTCCTTTGCCGGATCTGTTGTTCACCCTTGGGTGTGACCTCGGTTTACCTGTCTGTGTTTTCTTCTTCCCTCTGTCTTTTTCCTCTTATCAAGGCAGAACTGTAGAAGTTTGCTTAAGTGGGCTTTTCTACATAATTTAGAAAATTAAACAGCTGTCGTTATACGTAAAGTAGAAGACGGGTTGCTTATTAAGGGAATGACAGGGAGCCGAAGGCAAGGGACTGCTGTAGAATAGCGTATATATTTTATTCAAATAACGGCTCTGAAAGCTGCATCAATGAAATAGATTAGCCTAAAGCCGAACTATGCTACAAGTCTTAAATTTCATAGCAAACACAGCTTTCGTCCCACAGCGCTACCATGTCGTGCCGCGCAAATATACAATGAACTTTGCAAATTTTGTGTCCACTGCCCCGTCTTGCGGAAGCTGACCATGGAAAAACAACTTGAAATTTGACAATATCCTACCACCACTATGTCCACTGACGTCATAAACAGCTTTTCCCTTGACTTCGCACTCATTGTGTCGTGTAGACAACCGGTTATTAAACACACCAGCCCAACTCCAATTCCTTCTTTCAATAACCAAGTTGAAAGATTTCAGCAGTGCCCGTTAGCTTTATAACTGATAGCATTTTATTTCGACTTCTTGGCGTAACGCTTGCAATTTTACTGCGACAGGAAATAAGAGCCGCTGGAGAGTGCGAAACCCATGTGAACCCGTTCTGTCTCTCCCTCTAATCTGTTAGGCTGTCACCGACCGTTAACTTCAGTTACGACACACTACAAAATTTCAGTTATTTCTTCAGGCGTTCTCGTCATCCCTAGCTACGACGTTGTCGCAGTGTAAAGAAAGAAAAGTTATCCACCCCTACCTCCAGTGTGATTTCAACCCGCGCCAGTAAAGCAATCTGCTTTTGGGTGTCCAGCGCGTTGTCCACTGAGCTATCGCTCGAGTTTTTTCTCTTTATTCTATGAAAAAAGCTACCGTGGAAGAACCGTATTTTGCAATTAGTCTCGAGTTTCTCGTAATCCCCAGATAATATGAGAACAGTGGCCTCTGTTCATCCACTTCGAAGGCTGGAATGCGTTGAACGGATTTAATTCGGGGGTTTAACGTCCTAAACCCACGATTTGTTTACTAGGCACGCCGTATTAGGGAAATACGGAATAATTTCGACCACCCGGGGACCTATAACGTACCTAAAATGCACGGGACGGGGTTGTTTTGTCACTTGTTCCACATCAAACTGCGGCCACCACAACCGCAATTTGATCCCATGGTATCGCGCTTAGCAGCTTAATCTTACAGCCGCTAAGCCACCGCAATGGTTCGAGGCCGGAACGTTTAATACGGTACTGGACAACAATTATGTTTTGTGTATATCATAGAAATTGTTCTTGACAGAATGGCGCTATGTGTGCGCTCAATTGTGTGGGGTCATGATCGTGGATACAGTGCCACTGGCCAAATGGCGGCGTACATGACTATGATGACAAATATGTTTTTTTCGAGAACGTTATCGATCTGGTAACCTATGTTCAACACCAAAAGACGTGCAAACGGTTATCTGTCGCAATGTTCTTAAGTATAAAGGGAGCCTATGACAACGTTATTTATGACGACCTACTTGAAGCATTGGAATCAGTGGGCCTAGGTGGTCAGTTATACCTTTGGACTCGCAGTATTTACATAGGCGGACTCAATTTGTCAACACCGAAGCTGGCCTAAGTTCGCAATGTTATACACATCATGGAGTTCCACAAGACGGTGTCTTGAGTCCCATGCTTTTCAACCTTATACTCATTGACCTCATGGAACGACGTCCGAACACAGTTAAAATGTCAATGTATGCCGGCGACATTTGCGTCTGGGCATCTGGTGTGAGACGGCCGCAAGTACGCGCAAGGCTTCATAAAGCTGAGACGTCAACATCGACGTACCTAAATGAACAAGGCCCTCAAGATCTCGCCAGAAAAATGCGCATTGGTCGCGTTTAGCCGAAAGCCAATGAGATCATACGATGCCTCTATCGACGGTCAAAGCATACCTTATATCAGGACGCACCGATTCTTAGGCGTAATCATTGATCTTGAACTCTGCTGGCGTCCTCATGTGGCCTACCTAAAGAAGCGCCTGGCGGATGTTTTTAATGTGTTCATGTTTCATTGAGGAAAAGCTTGGGGTACGTCAGTACATGCAATGATGCAACTATACAGGACACTATTTCCTCGGCATATGCAATACAGCTTGCCTGGGCTTACCAACACCTGCAGACGTAATGTCCGTACACTCGAAAGCGCCCAGGCGCAGACACTTAGAGTGTGCCTTGGATTGCCGCGGTGCTCGTCAAAAGCTAAAACAATTGCGATTGAACACGATTTCCTAGCCAAGACCAAAATAGTCATAGAAGCGCTCAGAGCACACGTAAGAAACTTTGCTCGAGCCCCTGCCCATCATCTAGCCTCACTGCCACAGGATCGACCACGTGCCTCCTTTTGTGAAGCAGTCCTGCCCTATCGTGCGTACCTTCAATCAGGTTATACAGCTCCAACGAGAGTTCCGTTTCCCCCATGGTGCTTGGCTCAAGCAAAGTTCGTACCAGGAATACGAAGAAAGGCCCAACTCTCGTCTCCAGCACTCAAGCAGCTTTTACTGCTCTTGCTGCACGAGACATACAGCGAGGATCATCATCTATATATTGACGCTTCAACCACGGTGAATGGGTCTGCAGGATCGGCCATATTTCCTGTAAAATCTCCACCATAAAAATTCTACTATCTCACAAGACTACATCGACTGTCGCGGAGCTCACTGCTATTTGTTGTGCACTTCGTGTAATTTATGATGAACTACCCAAGAAATGGAGCGTGTTTAGTGACTCCATGGCTGCTGTTCATTATTTGTTTTCTGCCTTACACCATGGACCCCACAACGATTTACTAATTCTAGAAACCAGACTGCTGCTTCACCACCTTGTCGAGCAAGGACACTACATCACGTTACAGTGGATTCCAAGCCACTGTGGCATAATGGGCAATCAACATGCCGACGCAGCAGCACGATCTGCACGTGAGGAGGGCTTGTAATACTCCATTCCGTTCTCAACAACAGACGCTGCAATGAAAATTCGTGTGCTTGCAAATGAAGCTATCAGAACTTTATGGAACGCACCAAGCTTGAAGCACACACGCCTACACCAACAGGATCCGTCCCTTCGGTTTCCACCCCCATCTGGACTCTCTCCACTCGAGACAGCAGTACTTTGCCCACTCTGGCTTGGTGTCGCTTACACAAGGTCTTTCGCCTTCCGAGCCGTTATGGACGAGAGGGCGGCTTGCAGTCACTGCAGAGGCGAGGAGACCATAGAACATGTGCTTTGCCACTGTTCTCGATACAACGCGCACCGGCTGTCACTATCGAACACGTTCACACGCCTTCACGACATGCCAATTTCAGAATAGTCAGTTTTGGAATACCAACATGAACTGTCGTCGCACCGAAAGTCGGTCAAGGCTTTGTTGACCTTTTTACGTGGCAGTCGCCTATTAGAAAGACTATAATGATCCCATCCCGTCCCTTTTCATTTTTTATGCTTTTGTTTTTCTCACGCTCTTGTTTCCGTCTTTACTGCCCCTTTCCCTTCCCCTAGTGCAGGGTAGTAAACCGAAGGTTTTAACTGAGGTTAACCTCCCCGCCTTTCTTGCATTTGCATCTCTCTCTCTCTCTCTCTATGGTGAAAATAGAGTCAAAATATCCCGTATTCACAAGAGAAGCTGCAAAGAGAATAATGTGGTTGGTGAAAAACAATGGGAAATGCGTAAACAATGTCAGTGCCTTTCTGCAGATTAGTCTATAAAATGTTTGAGTCTATAGAGGCACTGTATATCGTCTATACATTATTGAAAATTGAAGTTTGTAGACAAATATCTGCAGAATGTTTATAGACAAAAGTGTATAGGCTTATACAGCTCCTCTTTTCTAGACTGAAGTCTATGGAATGTCTAAAGACAAATGTGTATAGACTATTCATAGACGATTCCTATAGACCAGTCTATAGACAGTATATGGACTTATGGCCTTATACCTTTTGTAAACTACTCTATGGAATGTCAGAGCTTATATAATAATGAAAATTCACGTTAATGATAAATCTATGCAGAATGTCTATAGACAAAAGTGTATAAGCTTATGCAGTTCTACTTTTATGAACTGATCTCTAGGAAATGCCTATAGTCAAATGCATATTGACCATCTTTGGAGTATTCCTGTAAACCAGTCTAGTCTATGTGTTTGTTGCATTACACTTTTTTGCAGATTGTGGTCTACAGACTGCCTGTAGACAATTCCTGGCACCAGTTTATAGCTAATCTATAGAGGTTGTTTCAGCTAACTTGGACCAAGCACTAGAAAACAAACATAGGCGCTACGCGTGTAGAATTCGTGCAGTATTGTTCTGAGCCATATGAACAAGGTCATGATATTTTTTCCAATACGTTAAGCTAGGTAATTAGCAAAGGTTGCCTAATTAGCTTCTTAAATAGAAACTCTAGCGCAAAATCTTCAATACCGAAACGTTGGAATATTTTTTCTATGCTAAGGTAACAGCCCTGTTAAATTTTTTTCACTTTGTTTTTGAAGTGCGTGAAATTTAAAAAGATACCACATCACTGAGGGCTAACGTGCCACGCTTTTAGTGCTCTGAAATATAGGTTGAACGAATTAGCGAAGGCGCACTGACATCGATTGAAGAGGTTGTCTGTGACTGCGATGGGCGTTAAATAACAAAAGTAGCGTGCCATATTAGGAAAAAAAATCTGCTACGAGAATGCCTCCACAACGTACGAATGCGATATGCGACTGGAGGCAGAATTGTTTTCATTTCCGTCCTTCATCACACTATCAGCCTCGCTCTCCCCATCGTGTGCCTTCATTGGCCCGAAAAGGAAACAAAAGATTGCCTGCGCTACGTCAGATGTTGCTTCGGATCTCAGACAAACTTTTATACAGCACGTATTCAGCAACAGAAGCTGTATCGGCAGTTCCTCACGTTGCTCTACAATGTTCTCATTCACATTTTTCAGCTAATTGTAATACCTAGAACTTCATTACTTAATAATTCTAATTATTTATTTATCCAGAGTGCAAAAAATAATCTGATAGTATATCCAAGCCAGGGCAATCAACATTACCTTGGTTCTTACCGGCTACGTGGCATTTACACATTTTTAAATCTTGGTGCTTTAGAGTTGG
Source organism: Dermacentor albipictus (assembly GCF_038994185.2). Taxonomy (NCBI): domain Eukaryota; kingdom Metazoa; phylum Arthropoda; class Arachnida; order Ixodida; family Ixodidae; genus Dermacentor; species Dermacentor albipictus. The sequence goes on along the minus strand of NC_091823.1, from coordinate 132,680,669 downwards.
TGCATTACACGTGACTGCCAGTCAAGCCCTCTGAGGCTTTGGTAGGCCTGCTATATGTACTTTGTTTTCTTTATGCACAATAAAGATTGTATTGTATATTAAAAAAATAGGAACACCCTGTATAACTACTTACACCGGCATCAGAGTTACAACTGCAGAAAAAATGTTTATTATTCTAGTCATTGTTTTTTGCACCATATGTTTCTGACGTTTTGGCTGGAGGTCCAACTTTTGTCACTAGATATATATATATATATATATATATATATATATATATATATATATATATATATATATATATATATATATATATATATATATATATATATATATGTATGTATGTATATATATATATATATATATATATATATATATATATATATATCGGCAGCATCCAGCACAGGGTCGAGCCTCTGCTGCGCACTTGATCCTGCCGATGCTGCTGACTCTGTGCACACGTTCGTCATCTTCCTTACAATGGACGTCAGGCTCTAGAGTTTCGCAAGACGCCTAGCGCCACCTGCTGGTGTGAAGAGCCAGTTATTGAGTAGTGCCAAGCCCGACTCCCTTGCTATGTTGCCTATGCAGCTAGCGACTGCAAAACAATGATTTAACCAGATTTTGGTCCATATTGCAGTGTTTTGTGCATTTAACACCCAGACAGAGAGCTCTGAATTTCTCCGCTACTTGGACGCGCCGCCAAACTGCCATAAAGCGCTTGCTGGCTCACTCGCCAGACTGATCGCGGACGACGGCAACCTCGATAGCTCCGCGCGCTACGAAGAAACTCCGCAATCGACGCTACTGTTGAGTTGTAAATTGCCATGAACGTGAAGGACTGAATAACAACGTTCAGTTTTACCGACTTCCAACGCGATCGTATGAAGGGGAAAGGCGAGAGCGCTGGAAACGGGCCGTTCAACGTGTTGGGTAATCGAAATACTTGCATTACCCACAACACAGCGACTCGCATGAGAATGTGCGATAACGTTGTTCTGCTGTAATTATACTACGTGCGTAGCCCTTACGTAGAAACTCAAGAATCTGGAGCCGCCACTTCGTTGGCAACAGAACAAACAACGTTGCGAACCACCCTGCATATGTGCCCTCGATATTTCCACCTGTTAACAGACGTCCGCCTCCGCTTGACTCAACAAGTGGGACGGAGATATTTGACAGGTCAGTTCACCCAAATATTTGGTTCGTTTATGAATTCAAAATTCTGTTCTAGAGCATCGTTGTACCACGAGCTCATTTCTAGTCTCGGTATTTTATATGTCCTGCGCCGATATAACAAGCACGTTCCGCAATGTACTGAGCCTGCTCGACTACGTTTTTCAAATGTGAATAATAAAGTTGCTGTAGGAGCACTGGGTGAGTAATTGCGAAGCAACGCACGTGTGTAAAAAAAAGTTGCGTTTATTTACATTCATTTGTGCGCGTGGGTTGCTTGAAGCGTCTGCGAAAAGTTCAAAGGTACTGAGCGATGCTGTATATCTCCTTCGAGGCAGAAAGATGCGGCGCGCCGGCACTGCAGGAAGCTTACTTTCGTTATGTTCACACGCTGTTTGCTGCCCAATTTGAAATGCTTAGATTTTTTATGCTGATATGCCTATAAACAAGCCTGATGCTCTCTGTACTCGCGAGTTGCAGCACGCCGAAATAACACCTGAGACTTCCTTTATATTGTACACGTACTTCGCCCTGCTGACCATCCTCCCTTTCCGAAGCGTGGATGGGCAGAAGCTTTCCAGGTCCTTGATTAAGAGGAAACCGTGCCTCAACACACTCGAAAGAGGAGGGTCCATTGTTGGCTATGCACCTTCGCTTGCCGGACAGCTCTTCTTGCACTACTCAGTTGGCGCCAAGGCTGCGATGGGGGCGCTGGTGACGGGTTTTTCCGCAGTGCCACCTGGGTAGAGCCTGAGGTCTAATGGAACTTCGTTCTCGGGCGCTACCCTCCGCCATGCCGGACGCCGACCAGCAGACTCTTTCATCGCCACCCGCCCCTTGCGCTGGCACCATTCGCCAGCGGGAGCCTCCTATCTTCAGCGGAACCGACGACAACAACGTTGAAGAGTGGCTGTCATCCTCCGAACGGGTGAGCGTTCAAAACAAATGGAATGACTCGGGCAGACTGGCTTACGCATCATTCTACCTCACGGGCGTGGCCAGTCTCTGGTTCAGAAATCATGAGAAAGATATCCGAACGTGTTCGGCGTTCAAGACGTCGATTACGGAAGTATTTGACCGACCCGCCGTCAGGAAACTACGAGCCGAGCAGCGTTTGCGTACATGCGCACAGGACACCGGTGAGACAATCACCAGCTATATAGAAGACGTGCTAGATTTGTGCAGGCGCGTGAACGCTGCCATGACGGAAGCGGAAAAGATCAAGCACGTCATGAAGGGAATCGATAATGACGCGTTCCAGATGCTTCTGGCCAGGCACCCGCGCACTGTTGGCGACGTCATCAGCTTGTGCACAGAGCTATGATGAATTACGTAAGCAGCGAGCTCTGACAAGGCGACATCCGACACCAAATGCGGTCTCACTCTGCAGCCTGACCACCGGCCCAGAACCAGCCTCCCTGATACGCCAAATCTAGGACTTCGTGCGCGAAGAAGTCGCACGACAACTATCTCTGGTGTCCACCACTCAGGAGTCTGCCAGCACTTTACCATCTCATCTCCGTAACGTGATCCATGAAGAGGTCGCAGAAGCGCTGCCGGCTGTACACCAGCAGGATGTCGTGACTACACCAGTCACTTATGATACAGTTGCTGCAATGGCCCCTCGCACTGTGCCCGTGCGTCGCTTCCAGCAGCCTGTGCACCGCCCTCCCCCTCCCAACCCATGGAACACTACTGCCATCGCTAACCCGTGGCGTACGTCTACCCCTTACCACGCATCGATGATGCTCTGGACTGTTTGCAGGGAGCCGAGTTCTTTTCTTCGCTGGATTTGCGATCAGGCTACTGGCAGGTTCCAATGGCAGAGGCCGATCGCCCAAAAACTGCCTTTGTTACACCAGACAGCTTGTATGAATTCACCGTCATGCCTTTCGGACTTTGCAACGCACCTGCTACGTTCGAAAGAATGAAGGATAATGTTCTGCGTGGCCTCAAATGGAAAGTCTGTCTTTGCTATCTTGACGCCATTGTGGTGTTCGCCCCTGATTTCGCAACGCAGCTTCTCCGCCTCCAGCACGTACTCACTTACTTGACCAACGCCGGGTTGCAACTTAACCTGAAGCAGTGTCGATTTGCTGTTCGTCAGCTCACAATTTTAGGCCATGTCGTGTCATAGGAGGGCATTCGCCCGGATCCCGATAAACTACGTGCTGTTACTGCGTTCCCGAAACCTACCACTATGAAAGAGCTACGCAGTTTTATCGGCCTCTGCTCTCACTTCCGGCGATTTGTTCGAAATTTTGCGTCAATTATATCGCCTCTCACGCAGCTCCTTGGCGGAGCTAGAGATCTCTCATCATGATCTCCAGCGTGTGACGACGCCTTCAAAACCTTGCGCTGTCTTCTCACGACGCCACCCATTCTTCGCTATTTTGACCCTCAAGGGCCAACCGAAATCCATACCGATGCAAGTGGTGTAGGCTTTGGCGCTGTATTGGCACTGCGTCAACCTGGCCACACAGAATGCGTCGTCGCATACGCGAGTCGCACGTTAACCAAGGCGGAGACGAATTACAGCGATACAGAAAAGGAGTGTATGGCCATTGTGTGGGCGCTTGGCAAGTTTCACCCATATTTATACGGCCAATCGTTTGACGTCGTGACCGACCACCACGCACTATGTTGGCTGTCGACGCTCAAAGGTCCATCGGGCTGCCTTGCCGGCTGGGCATTGCGAATCCAAGAATATGACATCCGCGTGGTTTACCGTTCCGGGCGAAAGCACTCCGATGCTGACGCGCTATCCCGATCGCCGCTTCCCTTGAAGGCCAGTGACGACTCCACGTGCGAGTGCACATTATCCTCTCTGGACGTTGACACTATCGCTTCTGCACAGTGTAATGATCCCTGGACTGCATCTCGGCTAGCTCTTCTCTCGGATGCGTCGAAAGTTTCGGCGTCCCGTACGCTTCGGCGCCAATTTCCTCATTTTGCGATTCGCGACCACCTACTATATCGACGCAGCTATGCCCCAGACGGACGCATCTGGTTACTCGTCATTCCAAGAATCTTGCGCTCAGAGCTCTGCTCCTCGTTCCGCGTCGACTCTCAGTCGACCCTACGAAAGACTTCGACACCGCTATTACTGGCGCGGAATGTACAATTTCGTTCGAAAGTTCGTCCGCTCTTGTCATGAGTGCCAACGCCGCAAAGTGCCACCGCACAACTCCGCCGGTGAACTCCAGCCTTTACAATGGCCATCCCGACCGTTTGATCGCGTGGGCATCGATCTCTATGGGCCACTTCCGTTGACTCCAAACTGCAACAGGTGGATAATCGTTGCGGTAGACCACTTAACCCGTTATGCGGAGACTGCTGCTCTACCAAATTTTACAGCGCAGGAGGTCGCCAATTTCATACTTCGTCGTTCTCTGCTTCGCCACGGAGGTCCACGTGAACTTTTAAGCGACAGAGGCCGCGCCTTCTTATCTGAATTCATCGAAAGACTGCGTCCTGAATGCGCCATTGTTCATTGTAAATGCACTGCTTATCACCCACAGACTAACGGTACCACGGAACGCTTTAATCGCACTCTTGGTGACATGCTCGCCATGTATGTCTCACCTGCTCACTCTAATTGGGACCTAGTTCTTCCGTTTGTCACCTACGCCTACAACACCGCGCCTCAGGCCACTACCGGATTCTCGCCCTTTTACCTTCTTTATGGCCGTCATCCTTCGCCCACAATTGACACCATTCTGCCCTACCGGCCTGACCCATCTGAATGCCTGCCGATCTCGGAAGCCGCCAGACACGCCGACGACTGTCGGCAGCTGGCCCGCCGATTCACCTCGGACGACCAAAACCGTCAAAAAGCCGTTCACGATACCCAGAACTCGACTCCCACTTTTCTCTCGGGCGCTCTCGTTTGGCTGTTAGTGCCACACCGCACGCCTGGGCTCACTTCAAAACTCCTTCCGAAGTATGACGGGCCATACCGCGTTCTCGAGAGAACATCACCCGTCAATTACCTGGTTGAGCCGCTAACGCCGCCGTCCGACATGAGACGTCGTAACTGCGAAGACGTTCACGTTCAGCGTCTCAAGCCGTATCACCATTCTACCGTCCTTCCAGAAAACTAAGTCGCAAAGGATGGCTCCTTTATTTGCGCGTGGCCATTGTAAGGAAGATGACGAACGTGCGCAAAGTGTCAGCAGCAGAGGCTCGAGTTCGGGAACTGCTCGGTGCATACTAGGACCGGCGGCCGCTACGAACCACAATCAATAAATCTCCCTTATAAGATAAATAAATAAATATATATATATATATATATATATATATATATATATATATATATATATATGTGTGTGTGTGTGTGTGTGTGTGTGTGTGTGTGTGTGTGTGTGTGTGTGTATCTTTGAGCACGTGAATGTTAGACAACTAATGCATAAGGCTAAATGAAGCATGCATCGAATTTTGTCTACAGTTAATGTATATGGCGGAAGTAGAAAAAACGAAACAAGCTTCATATCGGCTTTTCTCTATACACCGGCTATAGAATGGGAGTAGAGAAAAAGAAGTAGATTCGTTATCAACTTTTTTCTATAGACAATCTTTAAACTCGAAGTAAACAAAACTAATTAAAACATTATCGACTTCGGTCTATAGACAGTGTATAGAACAAGAATGAACTACAATAAATAGAGCTTGTATCAATTTTTTCTATAGGTACCATATAGAGCGGAAGCAGACAAAAGGAAACAAACAGCTTATCAACTTTTGCCTATAGAAAATCTATACACTGCGCTTACACAAAATTAATCAACACATTATCGAATTTCGTCTATAGACAGTCAATAGATAAATAATAAGCCATAATAGAGACTGTAGCGACTTTTGTGTAGAGGTATACTATAGAGCAAAACTAGACAAACAAAAACAAACACATTGCCACGACCTCGACACAGCTGACAGCCACACGGTGAAAGTCGTCGAGCCAGTCTTCCACGTCCTCAAAAGGCTCACCATGGAACGGCCGCGGCCAGCGTGGGGTGTGGAGAACCAGCGACGCAGTAGGCTGTCCCGTACCGTATGTCTCCTGTGTCTGGCTTGCGGTTGTGGTGGACATCCTCGCCAGATCTTGCAGGCCGTATTCCGGAGGCAGTCTTTGAAGCCGTCGGCTTTTGCGTAGGTTGTCCACTTCCAGTTCTTGGGGGTCACAGTACATGGAGGCGTACCCAGCACGTCCACCACTTTGTCACAGACAAAGCCACAAAGGACTTCGGTCGACGCTGTAGATCTCTTTATTTATCGCTGTCCTGGCACATTCGTCGTTCTCTTCTTCTGCGAGCCACCCAACATGCCTAGCATGTGGCACCGAATTGCTCCGTGTGGCTGTCAGCTGCGTCGAGGTCGTGGCAATATTATCGACTTTCTTCTATATGCGATCTGTAACCCGCGAGTAGACAAGAATATTCAATGCCTTATCGGCTCTCGTCTATATGGTTATCGACTCTCGTCTATCGACTTTCGTGTACAGCTGGTATATAGAGCGGAATTAGATAAAAAAAACCATCTTATTGACTTTCATCTGTAGGTAATCTACAGATGGTAACTACACAAAAAGAAGCACTTTATCCGCTTTTTTTCTATAGACCGACTATAGAAAGCGAGTAGATGAAAGTAGAAGTAGAAGTAGACGAAAAGAGACTGTATGTGGACTTTGTATCAACAAAAGACCAACACTATAGAAAGGCAAAGTCGGCTAGAAGAAGTCTATATACCTTCTATATACAGTCTAAACTCATTATTGCAAAAGAACGGCAGCTTCAATCTGAATTTAAGCAAAACATATATGTAAATATCGGTTTAAGGCGGCTTTGCATTGGAAAGCCATATCAAATGCCACCCTGAAGTCTGCCGGAAAGGTAGGCTCTTGGACGTTGTCCCACTGACACAAGGAAAAAAAATGTAACTGTGTTACACAAGTTCTCGAAACTGATTGCACGTACCTAAATGCCACCTCACCTTGATAGCAAACAAAAGAAGGTAATTAATAAGACGTAGAAATATTGCTGAAGAAAACATATTCAATTAGTAAAAGTTTGAGAATCATCTAAAAAGTATTATTGTAACTCTTTGGCGTAACTGTTCCAAAGAAAGTGTTTCCTATGGCTATGAATTTGAAATAAATATATTTCGTACACTTACACATGAAGTCCATAAAATTGGTAAGGTCTGCCCATGTACGTAGTTTTAATTACCCAGTATCAATTACTATGTCATATATTGCTATGCAATGAGTTGAACTTCCCTCATGTAAAAGGAACATTACCACTCTATGGGCGCCAGGTGTTCTTGAAAAGATGGTTTTCGTGTTCCCTTTTGCGTGTATGATCTGCTCATATATTTTACTATGGCTTTTAAGTGAATTTGCACGTGGTAAATGTATGTAATCCTGTTGGTTTCTGTAGATGGGGAGGGTATCTGTCTGCGTTGCTTGAAATAACCAGATTTTATCTAAAAGTGTGCGCTCTGTTTTTGAGCTTCGATTGTAGACATAATACGGTATACAGAAGGTACTTTCGTTAACACGACTACTGCAATATTTGTAGATTTTCTTTGATAGTTCTTCTACCGAAATTCTTTGACAAAATTCGTGTGATTCACGTTACGACAAGATAACGCGACAGCACTGAACACGGGTCTGTTGTGTATAGTAGCGGTGCATGCATCAGTCAAAGCATCGTGAATGTAGAAACGCTACCTTTGTGGAATTTGTTTAGTTAACACCAACACATCAGGAAATAAGCTACCTTCTGAACATCAGCTCACAATGTGTGTGTGAGGAGCATAGCAGGAAGGTATCACATCTTTTTTTCCTTTATTTCTTACTTCTGCTCTTTGTTTTGGCAATTCAGGAAAAAGAAAGCGACGCCTGCAAAGAAGTCAAGGAGCTACACTTGGAAGCACGGCGCCATGCTACATATTTCTTTTCCTATAAGTACACACCATATGTCAAGGGCACAAGCACAGCAGGAACTCGTTGTCCTTTACGTGTTTGCTTCGTAAGAAATAGCCTTGCAATAACACTTGTAGTTCACCGTGAGAAGGTGACGCAATTTTTGTTTCTTTGCAGTGAGTGATACCAAAGCTGCACGAAGATTATATGGCAAGCATTTCCTTTTCGTGCAATGTGGCGTCCTGTGCTTCACAAGAAACGCTGTAAATGTTTACTATTCAACAAAAACCGGAGTGCTACAGTGTGTTCCAGGACAGCGAGGAATCAAAATGAAGAGCAATAAAGAATCTATTGCAGTCGACGCAACGCACAGAACAAAGACAGCAAACGCAAGCGCGTACTGTTGTTTTGGTATAGACGCAAGGAACAGTTCGATTATAAGCCTCTATGTTCGTATGCTCCTCCGTATACCGTGGAAGCTTTAGTTCTGTACACTCCCAGTATTAAATTTCTTTTTGTCCAGCCTAGAAAGTACTCGAGAAATATCTGGCGCCCACGATTGTTCGGTATGATTAAGTGGCGGCGCAAAATTGGCCCCAAACTCATTCTTTTTCGAAGGAATGGTGGCGAAACACTGCAGCTGCACTTTAAAAGAGTGCACGAAGATAAAGAAATGCAAGCTGAATGAAAAAAAAAGAAAAAGAAATCTTCTGCTGGTCTATCCCAAGAACGAAGAAAAGGGGTAGTTGGGAGCGAGAATATACTCTGTAAGACCACTCCTAGGTAAAAAAAAAAACATACGATGCAATAATGGGGGAAAAGAAGGTCGTCGAAGAAAAAACAGAGAATTAAGTGGAAAATTTTAAGCGAGCGACCAGAAGCACGTGGGGAAGGCCTTCCTGAATAATCCGTCAGACGCCATGCGGCCTGTTCTTGAGCAATCGGTATTTTCATCTCCCTATTTACCGTGCAAGACGCAGGACGAGCGAGCCCACCGCGGAAGGGTATGCTCAAGGCAAGAGGCGTGACTTTCCCATCAAATGTTGTTTCTTGCTTTGATCTTCGCTTTATATATGCACCATAGCATAGCTTTCGGTACACGTAGCTCAAGCGTTACTTTTCTTGAACAGCAGTTTTACTCGCCTTGTAAACTTAATTTAGTGATGGCAGTCCCATTTCAGTAAAAGAAATGTAAGTGATGGAATGTTAATGATTTGCATTCGTATGTTAACGAATTGTAATAATGGATACACGTTTAGCCGAATTCGAAAGTATCACTGGAGCAATAGAATAGCACGAAGGTGAAATAACGAACGAGTACACAGGAATTATCTCACTCGCTACACCCAGAGCTATACCGTGAGCAGCCGTGGTAAAAGAATAGATTTGTTTCAAGCTCGATCCGAAGTCGTTTCCAGCACTATAGGCTAAACTATTAGCTCCAAACACATTGGAAAGGTAATGTACACACATACAAGTCGCATTGGTGTATTCTTTTCAGCTGTACATCACCTTTAAAATATACTAGGCATAGATTGTTCCGCATACATTAGTGTTACGTGTGCTTCTGCCACAAGAAAACGATGTATTCAGAATCCCGTTGATTCTAGTGATTCTGTCAACGCACCGAAGGCACTACTACGGCTGCATCTACGGCTGACGTTGTTAAGCTAACATGAACATAGATGTCACGCTGTCACTCCAGCGGACAAATAAAATGCATCGCTACATTTCTGCAATGATAATCATATTGGCGTACATAATTATCGTCAAATTCGTTCGCTCCAAATGCTTTTACCAGGAATTCATTACTGACAATTTTCACTCGGCAAAATACGGCTATTTGTACGAGGTTGGCGACAAGTTTGTTGCGGCAGTGAAAGCTGAATCGCTCAGGCTGCAACACAACCAGCGCTGGGTCGATCACTACAAATTCCTTCTAACATGAAGTTGTTATTGCTTACACAATAAATTTTGCAATGTGTATATGTCATAAAAGCATACAACCTCTCTCCATATTTTTTTTTCAAATCGTCAGCACTCTTGTGATATACACTTCAAGCACTGTCCCGAGGCTTCTTATGAATTAATTTTCCTACCTAACCATTTTTCCGCTTACCTCAGACACTGCATAGTCCATGGTTGAATGTGTAGCGCATTGGCCTGTGGCACTGGGGGAACACAGCTCGAAACGAGCAATCGACAAAACTTGGGTCACCGAGTATGTGGTAACGTCTACATATGTGTCGGTCTTCAAAGAACATCTTTGACACCAACTCCCCACCGTCTCACGTTGCAGCTTTGCCTCCTTCTTAAATAATTTGCCCAAGAATCACATACAATAATAATAACTGCATTGCCTTTGCCAAAGATGCTGCAAACGAATTCTCGAAGGCTACGCACTGTCAAGAGAAATAAAATGTGTATTTTCTCATAAAAGAATATGCTAGTATGCCTCAAAAATTTTGCGCGAAATAACTGATATCAATGCTTACATGTTTTCTTTCTATTTAATAAGGAAGTATCACACGGACTTTACAACTATATCAGTTTGAAACCAGCAAAGCATTGCATGCCGCTGATATGAAAAATGTAAAAACCAACGAAATGAACAAGTTGAGCGCAAATATTTTAATGCATCTTTGTTAACCTCCCTGCATTTCTCACATTTGCATATCTCTCTCTCTGTCATTTGAGAACCTTGTTTACATTGTTGTACATATTCAGCGACCGCGGAAAAATCTCAATGACACTGTGCTTCGTTACAATTTATGGCGCAGGTGCAGCTGTCACCTGTCGTGTATTGTGATTGCACCGAAATTATAGTGGCAACAGAGAGCACATATAAAAAGCAAGAGTTCAGCAAAACATACGATGGCGAGTCAAATGAAAGTGAGCCAATGGAAACATATGAAAAAATGGGTACGTTATTTAAAAGTAGTCTCAATGAGCATTTAGACATTTGTCCCACTGACTAACGAGTCACGTGATTCCTGTCTGATAAAGCTCCTTCGGATGCTGCTTCAAAAAGTCTGACTGACCCTTTCATATCATCGTCTGATACGAATGTGGTTCCTTTGAGCTGTTTTTGAAATGCTCCAAAATGTGGAGGTCGCAAGGCGACAGGTCTGTTCTGTATGGCGGATGTTGCAGCGCTTCCCACTTGACCATTTCCCGTTTTGTATTAACCACATCAACGGCGCGGGGATGGAAATTGTCCTGGAGCAAGATGCCCCATTTCACAATTTTCCACATCGTTTGCTCTTGATTGCGACACGCAGCCGATCCGACGTTTCGCAATAGCGGAAACGATTGATAGTTCCTCCAGGTTTAGCAAAATCGATCAATAAGTGGCCCAGGCAATGGAAAAAAAATTCAACAACACCTTTCTGGCAGAAATGAGGGCCTTTGCTTTCCCTGAAAGCTTTGCCGACGTGTTTCAGGCTCGTAGTAGCGGCACCATGATTCGTCCCCGGTCACAATTGCAGAAAAAAGTCGTCAGCCTCATTGTGAGGCCGGAGTAGATGAGCCAAGGCAGCGCCGAACCTCTCCGTCTTCAGGTGGTAGTTGAAAATGTTGGGCATTCACTGCGCACAGAAGAGCGAATAACCGAGACGTTCATGAATTATGGTGTGATCCGAACCGTGACTGATGTTCCCCCGCCCTGTCAATTCATCGATGCTTATCCTCCGTTCTTGCCTAATCAGCCTTTGCATTTGTGTTGGGGTGCTTGCATGGCAGCTTTGGTCCGGTCTTGAATCGTCTTTGCAACTTTAACGTCCGTTGAACTGTTTCCTCCAACGCCTCACATTCGCCAATGAAATGCAATTTTCAATGTACACCGCAGCGATATGGCGACTCATTCGTCTTTGGGAAACGTTTGCAGCAGTCAAAAACCTGACGACACCATGTTGTTCAACTTTTGGATCTTTCATTATGTCACGCGACCATGCTCAACCCAGTGCGTGAGAGCATTAAAGACATTTATCCTCACACCTTCATCTCACTTTTGTAAATCAGGTGCCTATGTAGTACGCACATGCTTCGCAGATAATAAACCAAACCATTACTGCGCGGGTTGGGTTCGCTCACTTTTATTTCACTCGCCCTCGTACATTAGAAATGCTAAGATACAATGGAATCTATAAATGTGAAGATACACTTGATAAAGGGCAAAGAAAGTGTTACGAGAAACAAAGTTCACTGCATGTATACACAAAACCTCGCAACCAGATATTTAAATATTCGTATATGTCTCCAACAAATCGACTTTCCTAACAAAAAGTCACTGTATATAATTCGACAAACAAGGCAAATGAACATATTGCGCAAACACGCATTCACAGATCGCAGCCCCCGTCTCCCTCTACCCCTCTTGATGTATCGCGCGCGACAAGAGGCGGTGCACTTTCTCCTCGATTTGGTTTTTGCCCACACAAAACTGCGCCACCATCGTCAGCCACCATGACATGCCGCCATGCCATGCCCCTCCCCCCCCCCCCCCCCTACGCTTTTACTCGCACATAGAGCACGCGGCGCGGGGTCACGATGTTATCGCCTTAGGACTTTGTAGGGAACATAAGCGCGACGGCGACGGCAGGAATGCGCTTGGAGTGTGCATATAATTGCTTTCGCAATAATATTATAAGAGTATCCGGCAACTGAAGCGTCCCGTGACTCATTACTTCACGCAAAAGAAGTACCAAAATCGAACTTTCACCATGCGACAATTCCCTCTGCCGCATCAATGTATGTATTTCTCGTTTATGGGAGGGGGCACCGATATGACAAAAAAAAAATCGCGAAGGAAAGCATGTTGGCCACAATCGAATGCCTACATTGGGCACCTAATGTTGCTACCCAAGGGATGTCGAAGAAAACGGGAGACGCTTAGTCCACAGAGACCCATACGCTTACTGCTCGGTATCCTACACCGGCGAGACAAGACATTACGGAGACGTTGCGCTCAAGCGAACGCTTGCAATCCGTCGAGTCTCCGCAATGATGTCGGCGAGCGACAATGCATTGTCTCTTTTTTCTAGTCTGCTAGCCAGAAAGCCTCCCGAACTCTGCCAGGCGAAAATCTACTCTGCCAGAGAAAGACGACCGTGCATCGAAGTGTGCCGCGTGGTGGTCGGGACAAAACGAGAAAAAAACGCATGCGCTCTGGCTGTTTCCGGCAGACCACGTGTAGCGGGAAAAGCATAAAAAAAAAAACTAGAAACTCAATGTGTTCTCGCGAATAAAAGTGAAGGTAGGAAAATAAGTAACAACGTAGTTACGTTTGCTAGCTTTAGCGTCTTGACATGGTTGCTTTGGCGCAGGTGAAAAAGAAATGTCGATATTCTTTTCTGTGACATGATGGCACTAATGAACCACCCCAACAGTTCGTCTCATCAAACTTCGCTGCACGCTTTGTCAACTTGTCTGATAGTTGATGATTAGGCTTGCCTCGTTCTATCGTCCGATGATGATGATTATAATGATGGCATCGCCTTCAAAATGGGATGCTGACAAATAGTCACATAGCCTGCTACATCCATGGTCAGCTACATGCAGCATGCAACTGCTATATGTAAGTGCTTCAAGTCGAGACGGCTTGTGGAATATAACGGAAGTGAAACGAAAATTTGTACGTATCGACACTATGCGGCGTGCATGTCTAATGGCATATTACGATGGCAATGATGACGCTAATGCTGTGTCATTCTCTTTGAGAGGAGACGGTAAAAACAGTAATCTAGACTGCTTGAATTAATCCGGCATGTCAGATACGTTTTTCATAACATCAGTGTTCATACATGTCTGTAACCTTCTTTTCCGTCTTCAACACTTCTCTATCAGCCTTGCGCCACTACCTATGCAGGTGCTCCAGGACGTTCCACCTGGTGTAACATTATGCTACTCCAATGAAAAGGGCGCACGTTGAGACGCTGCGAGGCACGAATCCCATATTGCAAGGCCAGTGGCACGATACCATGCTAATGATGATGACGATTTATTGGCATCCCATTTAAAACGCAGTTGTGACGTAGACTCCGCCAGATAGATTTAATCACATGCACAATATACTATTTTTGTTAGCATCTTGTATAAATCGCCTAAAACTTCTGTTTCTTCCTCAAACATTCTTTAACTACCTTGTACCGCCCCATGCTCATCTCCTAGGTGGCATTCTACCTGGTGTAATAATATGCATGTGCAATAGAAAACGTGCCCGTATCGACACTACGGGGCACGCATGTCACATTGCGCTTCTTTTCGCGTGCTATAGGACGGGTTTATCCGGCCTTTTCTGCTGCATGCTACAGAGAACTGCCTTACCACCCTTCTAAAGCGAAACCAATGTTTCTACTCACAGTATGAACACGCTGCCTTTACTGTGTGTGACGTTCATTGTGCCCTCCATTCTCTGACTTTGCAGAACTGGTGAATGTCGGGTTGAATGCTACTCTAATAAATACCACCAAAAAATAAAAAAAGCTGGTGTAGCTCGCTGATAGAGTAGCTGACTCCCACGTGGTGCGCCCTGGTTCGATCCCACCGCAAACAGTTGCTTTTCTCTAATTCTTGGCGACAGCTGCTACGCGCACAGGACATCGGACACCGTCATCAACCGAAACTGCTTTTGGAATGATCCCATAACACCTTATGCTGTCAACTGTGGACAGAAAGGGTGTCGTCTGGATAAACTCACACATAATGCTAGCATCAATAGTGCGTGCATGTTTTATGTACGCACCCACTGCTGGCATGAAAACACACGCGCCAGGTTTTCTCTACATATGCACAACCAAATAATTATATATATATTGTTACGCCCACAACAGGCGTTACTTTGAAGCCGGGCAGAGTTAGATGCGATGGCCTTCACCAGCTGGGCGCCTGTCGATATTCAGCTAGCCAGCCACACGTCGTCTTCTCCGTTCACCACTCTTCGGTGCCCCCGCATAGTGTTTGTTGAGGCGTGAAACCACTATGCACGTGAGGGCGTCACATTTCCCTCCGCGCATACTAAGCCCACCAGGAAAGTCAAACAGGTTGTCGAGAAATGAAGGGCTTTAAACGGGCGAAATGCGAAAGTTCAGTCTTTGCTGACCGTCGGCCATTTGATGTGAGACGTGCTATGCGGTAGGTTAATTCGCTGATACGCTCAGTAATAACATAGGCTCCATCATAGTGGGCCAGCAGTTTTTCACACAATCCGCGTTTCCTGGTTGGTTTCCAGAGCAACACTAAATCACCAGGGTCATATATCACGTGTCGGCGTCGGCGGTGGCAGCGTTCCTTCGAGCGGTCTTGTGAAACAAGAGTGTATAAAGAAGCAAGTCGTCGGGCTTCTTCAGCAAGACAGACTGTCTCTGATATACAAAGATTATCGTGGCTGGAGAACGGGAAGATAGTGTCTAGTGTATAACGAGGCGGACGAGTGTAAAGAAGAAAGAAGCGACTGTAGCCCGTAACTTCATGCTTTGAGGTGTTAAATGCGTACGTAATGAACGGTAGCACGCTGTCCCAGTTCTTATGATCTGATGCGACATACATGGACAGCATGTTAGTAAGAGTTATGTTCGTGCGTTCCGTAAGGCCATTTGTTTGGGAATGATACGAGGTGGAATGTGGAAACCTTGAAGCACATAAACGAAGCATCTCTTTGACCAGGTCTGCAGTGAACTGCCGCACACGATCGCTGATGATGACTCTGGGAGGTCCATGTCGGAGAATAACAAAACGCAGCCGAAAAATACACGCTTCGGTTGCAGTAGCCGATGGTATTGCAGCTGTCTCACAGTAGCGTGTCAAGTGACCGGCACACACGATAATCCCGCGATTCCCGTCGGATGAATGCGGAAAAGGACCGAGGAGGTCGATGCCAAGTTGCTCAAAGGGAGTGCTGGGTGGTGGCACTGGATGGAGTTGACCAGGAGGAGCACTCGTCGGGCGCTTGTAACGTTGACACTCGCTGCAGCTGGACACATACTGGGCGGCCATCTGGCGCATCTTAGGTCAGTAGAACCTTTCTTGAAGGCGGTAGAGAGTTTGCGCAGAACCCAAATGACCAGATGTTGGATCATCATGCATAGCACGCAAGACGGAGACACGGAGACTCTCCGGGACCACCAGAAGATATCGTGGGCCTGTAGCAGGATAGTTCTTTTTGTAAAGAACACCATCACGAACGCAGAAAGGAGTGGATGGTGCTGATTGCCTTGCAGTAATGAGCAGTGGCTCTAAAGTTCTGTATGTTTGTTGCTCGACCTTGAAGGTATTTATATCAGGAAATCCCGGCTCCAGTGATGTGATATAGCAGTTGTCCGCGTCGCACTCCGTCGTTGGAAGCAGCATGCGCGAGAGGCAGTCAGCGTCGGCGTGTCGGCGGCCGCTTTTATGAGAAAGTTATATTCCTGTAAACCAAGTGTCCAACGCGCAAGCCGGCCCGACGGATAACGGAGATTAACCAGCCAGCACAGAGAATGATGGTCTGTCACCACAGTGAAGGGGCGCCCGTACAGGTACGACCGGAAGCGCTGTACTGCGAAAATAACTGCAAGACATTCTTGCTCTCTAACGGTGTAGTTACGCTCAGACTTACTTAAAGAGCGACTCGCATAGGCGACGGCGTGTTCTTTCGTGTCGACGCGTTGAATAAGGACAGCGCTGATGCAAATACCGCTAGCATTCGTATGAACTTCTGTGGGAGCGGTATGGTCGAAGTGTCGGAGAATGGGATGTGACGTCAGACGAGACATCGGCTCATGAAAACTAGCTTCACATTCAGGAGTCCATGCAAAGGGAACGCCCTTCTGGAGGAGGCATGTCAGCGGATACGCGATGTTGGCAAATCCACGAAAAAACCGGCGGAAGTACGAGCAAAGCCCTAGGAAACTGCGTAACTCTTTTACATGGGGAGGTCGCTTGAAGGCTTCCACCGTAGCAGTCTTCGCTGGATCAGGTCGTATACCGTCCTTATCGACTAGGTGTCCCAGAACGAGTGTTTGGCGCTCTCCAAAATGACACTTCTTCGAGTTGAGCATCAAACGCGCTTTGTCCAAGCAATCTAGCACAAGATCGAGACGTGCGTTGTGCTCAAAGAATGTGCGCCCGAAAATCACTACATCGTCTATATAGCACACGCATACTTCCCACTTCAAACCACTCAGGATGTTGTCCATAAAGCGCTCGAAAGTTGCAGGTGCGTTACAGAACCCGAACTGCATCACATTAAATTCAAAAAGTCCATCTGGTGTTAGAAATGTCGTTTTCTCCTTGTCTGCCTTGTGCATAGGAATCTGTCAGTACCCCGACCTCAAGTCAACAGACCAAAATTAAGACGCTGATGAGAGGCAGTCTATAGCATCATCAATACGCGGAAGAGGATTCCTTTTTAGTGATGGTGTTGAGGCGGCGGTAGTCAACACAAAATCGCCACGTACCATCTTTCTTTCTAACCAGAATCACTTGCCCTGCCCATGGACTACAGGATTCTTGGATAACATTCTTATTTAGCATTTCGTGGACTTGGTCATTGATCACCTTGCGTTCCGATGGTGAGACTCTGTATGGTTTTTGTCGCAACGGTTGGTCAGACCCGTATCAATGCGATGGTGTATACGAGAGGGAGGAAACAATGGTGGCCCGTCCTAATGGAAAAAAGTCAAACAGTCGGGCTTGTTTTAGCAGAATATTCGCCACTTCGTGACGCTGCTTAGTGCTGAGCGACTTGTTTGCCATAGTCAGAAATGAGGAGTGCGCCGCAGGGCAGGCATTAACGAAATGGCGCTCATCCGCAGAATCAAGGGCCTCTGTAAGAATGGCGAGCGATAGCACTTGATCTTCATGATAGGCCGCAAGTTTCAGACCCTGTGGCAGCATTGTAGGTTCATTCGAACAGTTCACGGCCCATAATTTACCAACTTCGTCGTCTTTAATAACTTCGTCGTCGTTCTTGCTGCGGCTCGTTTCTTGAGCATCGCTTGAGCATATCGTAACAATATATATATATATATATATATATATATATATATATATATATATATATATATATATATATATATCGGTGTTGTGTCATATGTATATAGCAGTGCTGCTTATCCCATGCATAATAATTATTTGGCCGCTCGGTTAACCCCGTTCTCGTTCATTACATAACGAGGGTCTCGAATCCGGCAACATTGATGCCTTCAGGTAGCATGTGTGGGTTTATTGACCAGTCGCTTTAGCCCGAAAAGGTACAAAAGGCACATACTCGCATCACCTGTGGCAGAAAGGACGTTCCACATCCGCCGCCAAGGTTTCTGAGTAGTGAAGCTGGCTCAAACACCCAGGGTTACTTCTAGTAGTAAAACATAAGTACCGAAGAAAATGCATGGGAAAACGGCGCCGCGGTAGCTCAATTGGTAGAGCATTGCACGCGTGATGCGAAGACGTGGGATTGTTCCTCAATGTCAGCAATTTGTTTTTCATCGACTTGGATTTCTGGTAATTTGCCATTTATTTAATGTAATTAGTAGGCACAAGTAATTTCCCATGTGTTGCCCTTGGTGCCACGATTGGCTTCTTATGAATATATATATATATATATATATATATATATATATATATGCACACGTGGAGCCACAAAGGTTCATACTAAGCTGACACAAATACGTCACGTTCTAGGCATCATGCTGCAAGGGCGACGTATTGAAATCGGTGACAGCAGGTCTAGTTTGGCCCCTAAAAGCTTTTTAGCATTACCAGTGGTAAATAAAATGTCCAGGTTCGTTCGCCGAGAGGCTAAGATGTGTATCAAGTTTGATTACGCCTGACAATTCATTAACCCTTTCGTTACCTCTCCTGTAGAAATCTATCAATTTGATTGATAGTATTTGTACGCGCTGTTAAACGTTCTCGTTACTATTGTTCTGCTAACAGCGCTATGCACCATCTCAAAAGGCAGCAGGACATCACCGATTTGTCTGGTTCGAAATTTTCTGACACGTTAGGGAGTCTGAGAAAAGATAGCTCCGACTGGACGTATCGTCAAAACATGCCTCCAGTGCTCCTAGCACTTGCTCAGTAAAACGATGAAAAATTTGTGTATTTGTCCCGCCCACACCATATAATTATAAGGTAGTGGAAATGATGTTGTAGAGCGTCCTGCAGAGTTGTATAATTTTTTTTTATCCGATTGGTGACATGTTTACCGAAGTCTCGTACAACTGCATGCTATTTCGATACATGTTTTAGAGTAACAAGGAGGGCACTTTTATTGCTTCCCCAGTGCGTTGATTTTATCCACGACCGTTGCGACAGCATATGTGGAAGCGATTCGCACAATTCTCTCCCATCGGGTAGATTTTCACACACAGAAGAGCGCGCAGTCAATTTCCGACTGACCTTCGATTGAAGCTTATTCTCGTATATTCTTAACACGGGCTGCACTGGCTGCACTGCCTGCACTACCAAGCAACAATCCACACTACTGCGCAGTGCTCTACAGGAACATAACAAAGCACGTCGAGGCTGCAATGCCAATTAATTGCAGGCTAAATCACTTTCATTGCACAGAAAATCAGTTTGAACGCAATACAAAGTATCAGTAGGCTTGTGTATGCTCCCTGGTCGGCTAAAAACTGCGTCGCGAGTACTTATACAGCGCGTATTCTAAAAATAGCAAATTATTTCTTTATCTTCCTCGAGACACTTGTTTGGCCTTTCACGTGCCGATTTTAACAAGCTCTCTGAAAAAGTAGTGCTGCTTTACGTTCACTTGAAAGACCAGTCATCAGGCTGTAATTTTATGTTTCACGGCAAAAGTCACGACTGCTACGTTTGAAATTAAACGTTAGAACATAGAGGCTTCGAAAATAAGGCTATTTCTAGTGGTATGTAACGAGTTAGGCAAGATCACCACCATGAAGTTCTGGGAGAGCAGTATACGTGACCAACACCCTATAAATTTGCAGGCAAGTGAAAATAAAGAAAGGGCAAAAGGACGCAGTCCACTCCGAGAGGGTGAAGAAGAGCCACCCCTGGAAATGACTGTTGACGTTCTCCTGCTTCGATCCGGAGATTTTACGCGTGTCCCGGCGCCGATGTGATGAAACTTTATGGAAACGTTGCTGCGACATCACCGGAGTGAGCACGGTGCTCGTAAAACAAGGGCGCTAAAGATGAAGCTAGAAATAAATGACAAGAAAGCACCGAGGTTGATTCGCAGGGAGTGCCACCAACGACGTCTGTTTATTTTGTGCGTCATTGCGATAGCAGCACGAGGCTGGCTAAACGACCCACATTTCCGATAGCTTCCACTTCCGCAATGAAGCGTTTCCAGTGCCATCCCGCATCCCACTCGGTGGAACGATCTACTTGTGAAACAATTTTTTGTGCTTTTGTGTTTTCTTTCCAGGGCGTCGGTTTATATGTTCTCTTTCGTACACTCCTCTGGCTATGCCCCACCGAGAGGACTTCTCTATTTACTTTAGTAGGCCGGAAGTTCATGAAATGCACTTAGCACCCATATTTTGCACGCTACCAGCAATGCCGTGCTCCTGAATTCATTCCCGAGAAAACATTTATAGAGCAAAAAAGTTATTCGCGTTATAGTGCAGGCAGTTTCTCTAATACAAGAAAATTTTCTGTGTGTCCATGAAATTTCTCGAACAGCTTTCAGCATTATTAATGATATCACACATAAGGAAAATCACGTGCAAAACACGAAAAAAAGTTTTATTTTTTTTTTTCGAAGATATATCCATGTAAATTTATCGCATTTTGCACGTTATGCTTAACGTTGCAGGGAATGGTGCAGCATCCCTGTCTCAAGACGCGCTGCATCACCGCCACGGGCGCCGCACTGCAATGTGCATTGATCTATAGCGCCAATATATTGCTACGCGTATACTGAAGGCGAAAGGAAAGAGCCATCGCTGTTAATAGACGATGTAGAGGACGGTTTCGTTCTATAAACGAGCTGCTCACCATTTTTCAGAGAGCCTTCCATCTGTGTGGCCATTAACTCGCCCGGATGCTTGGCCATACGCCACGGCTGCCACTTGTCGTACGCAGAACCTCCATCTTCATTCAGCTAAGACAATCCGCCTTGAGATTTCTCTTCTATAGGATGCCCGTGACAAGCACATCAGTCGTGTAAACTCCACTGCCATTGTTCGCCTATAGCCTCAAGTCATCACGTATGTTTGTGAGCCATCGGCCACTCCCTTTCCTGAGGGCGACTATATTTTTACGCCGATACCTGACGTGCGGAGGGCGCACAATGTTACTGTACCACATACCGTCATCCCGACTGCAAATAAATGCACGTTCCTTTGGTTTTTAAGTTTTGGACTGACGCGAGAAGTACTGCACCCACAGATAAAGATTTGCCTGCTCAGGGCTACCGAAGACCACGCTGTAGAAGATATTGTTGCTGCCTGTCGTCCTCATCGAAGCAAAAGACCTCGGTCATCCGCTCCTGATGATAACATTTTTCGAAACATATTTTGATCAGACTGTTTGCCAAAGCGGGCTGGCGCCCTTTGTCGCGTTTACAATTTCTTGTAGTGAGATTTTTTACACCCTTGGTAAACCCGTAAGCCAGACTTCGATTGTTACTCACGGAATTAATACTGATGAATCTATGCCAATTCATCGTCGGCCTTACCTTGTGTCCGCATTAGAGCGGGAAGTAATTGAAACGGAAGTCAAGAAGACGCTAGCACAGGATATCATCGAACAATCATCTGGTTCATGGTCCCCCCCATCGTAGTAAAATGTCACGCGGTGGTTCTGCATCGTTTTCTGTCAACTCAATAATATCGCTGCAAGCGACGTCTGCTCTCTTTCTTGTGTTCACAATGCATTGGACTGCCTCCGCTGTGCACTTCTTTTTACATCTGAGCTGTATATGTCTATCCCTCCATACCTTTCGATGTCCCTTCCTCGACATAGCAAATCGGTAAGGCATGTGCTGACACTTGACGTAGCAAGAGGACGGGTATGAAACGAGCAGGAGTGGCAGCGAAGATCATGTCCGAGATGCTGCCCATAGGCAGCGGGCCCGATAGGAAGTCAGATTCCGCGAAGCGGGCACTGCTGCGAAGTGACGCAGGTACCACGCCAGTAAATCGAATGTGCACAAGGGTGCACACGGGAAATTTCAGAGGGACTCTCTGGACAGATATTTAGGATTCAGTTGTGCAGTATGCGTCAAATGATTTGATGAGATAGGTTTGATGGTGACTGGTAACGTTCGAGAAGCGTGAAAGTAAAGTGGTTTTTACAGCTACCTCAGCTCCTGGCTTAGCGAGCTGCTCGATTTGACTGCGCTGAGGGAGCGCTAATGGCCGTAGCCCGCATCAATCATTTGGTGGGGAAGGTGGTTGCTAACGAGATGTATGCTGCATTTCCGTGGCTGCGCAAAGAAATGAATAGGCAGTAGTTAGTTAAATGTGGAGAGGCTTCGTGTAGTGCGTACTGCCGACGAAGAAGCTTCTCACGAGGCCCAACTTCAGGACTGCAGATGTGGGCGTGAGTGAGAGCAGCGGGCAGCAGGAACCAGCGAGGAACATAGCGAGGAGGCTGCCCTTGAACGGCGGGTTCGAACGGAAAGCTTTCCAGATCGCCTAGCGAATAATGCGCCTCAATGACGGAGATACCAGGTATGCTTATTGTGATGCGGATGCGCGATTCCTCCGATACTTCATGGACAAAACGTTTGTCTTCATTTGTGATGTCTGTAACCGATTGTGCTTTGAAAATGAACTGTCCGTAATTGCGAACATTTCTTACCACAATGTTTGCAGCCCCGCTGCTCATACACATTCGCAAGACCGAATGGCATTGAATTTTTCGGTTCTGGAATTTCAACCTAGCTACTGGAAAATTGCTGTAGACGATGTGGATCATGAGAAGGCCCCGTTCGCCACCCCTGAGAATCTTCATCAATCCAAGCTCACGCATTTCAGCCTGTGCAGTGCCACTTCAACCTTTAAGGATGATGACCACGTTGTTATAAGATTGAAATTGATTGCTTGGTTATGTTACCTGGACGACGTGGCAGTATTCCTCACAGCGTTTTGGAGACACTTCAAGCAACTATCGACCGTTCTAGCTATTTTCCGATGAGCTTAACTCAGCTACATTCGTCGCAGTGGCGCTTGACTCTTCGACAAATTACAGTACTTCGCCATCTACTTAACGCCTGCGGAGTCCAACCAGACCAGAAGAAAATTTGTGCCGTCACGAACCTTCCCGCTCCCTGCTCTGTCAACGATTTCCGTAGTATTGTGGGGCTATGTTACTATTTCCGTCGTTTCGTTAAAAAAAAAACTTTGCTGCCTTCCAACGCCCTCTTACTGACCTTCTCGAAGAAAACGCTTCGGTTTGTTATGGTCCTCTAGAAGACGAAGCATTCCGTAAGGTCATCACTGTTTCAACCAATGCACCTATGCTCGCTGATTTTGACCCTGCAGTCAGGGCAAACCCGCCGTTTTTGCTGAGTGGCTATGGTGTTGGGGTGCTAAACACGAGGTCGCGGGTAGAATCTCGGCTACGGCGGCCACATTTCCATGTGGGTGAAATGTGAAAACACCCATGTACTTAGATTTAGGTGCTTGTTAAAGAACCCTAGATGGTTGAAATTTCTGGAGTCCCCCACTACGGCATGCCTCATAATCAAATTGTGGTTTTCGCATGTAAGAACCCATACGTTAACTCCTATGACAATGACTACGGCATCGCCACACTTTCGGCGAAACATTATTCCGGACATCAGTCATTTGTTGTTAAAATAGGAACGGAACAATTCTATTACATAGCGGGAGTGCGTTGCTCTCCTCTCGGCAGTCACAAAGTTCCGTCTTGTATCGGGAGCTTTATATCACTCTACAATTTTCTCATGGATACTTTTCATCCAATTATATTATTTGAGAAGTCGATTAGTTCTTCAAAACTTATCTAATTTGATGGATTGAAAAAGTAGTTTCAGTACCTCCAAGGTACGGCATACGTACCAACGATAACAATTCCTATTTCCTGTTTGGCTCTAATAACCTTATAATGTGCGCAGGATCAGAAATAGTCCGACTTCTTAAATTTTAATATTTCGTGCCTTTCTTTATTTCCAGAGAATTTCGATGCTTCAGGGACGTAGTTTGACCCAATGTACTCAGTTTTAGTTAGCACAAATCATACTACACTGCAGCTTTCAAGGTTTCGCACACATGGTGTTTGTCTATTTGGCTACTGGCTGTATGACACCGATTGTACACGCGGCATCACCTGCCTTGTGCTCAAGTCAAAATATTGGCTGAATACACGAGTGCTTTCCGCAGTTCTGTTTTTCTTGAAGGACGGGTTTGGGGAAAACGCCTTGCAAAATAGTTCGTCTACAATATCCCAGGCTTGGCAAGAAAGAAACGATAATTATATTAAAATTCTTTACCTTACTCTAGCAACTCTCGAACGAGAAGAAAGCTACGTGTGCGGTCACCGTCCCCCGCGGTCTTACCCATGCAGTGGAGATTGCCCTTCGGTAGATCCGGCTCGTGGTTGCATTCCCTCTTGCCATGCCTTGGAAGTGGCCGCACTTTCGCCCGTTATATACTCGTCCTGGGTGTCCACTCTGCAAGTCGCGAAATGCTGATGCCGACATCCACCACCCGCTGTAGGTTTGCGCTGCACTGAAATCGACGAGGCTCCGGCCCCTCGCAACAGCGGGACTTTCGCGCGCATAATCCGAGCGATTACACTGCTAGGACGCAGGGACCACATTATAGATCCATCTTGGACTTCATTAGATCAGTAAATATTTTTTTCATTCACATAATCAACCTTATTCACCCTCATCCCATACCCCTGCATGCCCTGAGGCAGTTACCCTTGCATAAAAAAAAAGAAAATGGGTTAACCGAGGGGCCCGATTTTTATTAAGCATATAAGAAGCCAACAGACCAATACACCAAGGAAAGCACAGGTGCAATCACTTGTACTTACGTCGCAAGAACAACAGAAGGGAAATTCCTTGACATTGATGCCTTCAGGTAGCACGTGTGGGTTTATTGACCGGTTGGCTTCACCGAAAAAGGTCACATGCTAGTGACGCCTACGGCAGAAAAGACGTTCCCCATCCGCCGCCAAGGTTTTGTGAGTTCTGGCGCTAGCTAACACCCCCAAGGGTAAATACAAATAATTTACCGTGTTGTGCTTGGAGTCTGTTTGTTGGCTTCTTATAATATGACTAGCAGGTGACGAGAGTTTGTTAGGCACTATGACAATAGCAATAGTCTCACAGGGATTTATTTTTTGTGTGTGCAGGAGAAAATGTAATGGTACATATCTACATACGCAGTCAGCAGTAGATTTATAAAGTTCAAATATATGGTGCCAGCCTGTTAACTGTTATTGTTACAAATTCTCACCGGCAGTGCGGTGTGGAGTCGAGCAAAGGCCTTTGGAGATGTCTTAACGACGTGCTCAAAGTGGTTATACATATTAATATTGTTGCACAAAGTGCCAGAATGTGAAATCCCTTTACTTGTAAATCTCAAGCACAGTTGCAAACTAAAAAAAGACGTTGAGAACTACTTCCTCACTTTTATTTTTCTCAACGAAGGATAAACAGCTGGAAGGTTGTTTGTATGATAACGAGTAATGTCAAACGCAATGACATTTCTCAAAAAACTATTTATAAGATTACACTTCACCGAGCTGATTCAAAACGTAACGTTAATGTATTTTTTTTAATTTTCCGTGCTTACGAGTAGTGTTGAGGTGTCGATTCCGCATCCTACACGATAGACTGAATGATACTTGACTGAAAAATCAGACAGAAAGATTGGGAATGCCATTGTCGCTTAGCTCTTCAGTATATTCACCAATCTGTAGAATTTTATTTAGCAGTCAGCCTGGCTGGCTACACATAAAAGAATATTTAGTGACATTTTATTTACCATACTAAAAGCAAGAACCTAACTGTTGTGTGATGTAGTGAGAAACATCACTACGATTTCGCTCTGTGGAGAAGAGTCCAGTGGCTTAAATTGTTTAGAGGTGCAAGAAAAGTACCAATAGACTTCATGAAGCATCGCATTGCGATAAGTGCTATTTGGCGCAGTGATATTAATGCCTCTTGCTGTGTTTTCAACGAATCGTAACTTCATCACGCAGAAAGGACGTGTGAATAGACTGTCATCCACAGGGGCGAGTCCAATCCGATAACTCTAACCTGAAGTTACTTTTACGTTATGCTTCCTGCTGAATGGTTGTACCACAAATATAAAAAAAGTTTGCTTTATGAGGAATTAGGTTTTATTTGCAGTAAGAAATACATAAAGTACACATTTGGTCTTTGCATATGTCTCCTCATTTAGTGACATATTTTTTCCAGAGGTTGGTAGTTTTTACTCCGCAATAACTCCGCAGTTTTTACTTGCGGACTTATTCCTCTACTGTTTCGTTGTCGCCATTGAATTGTTGGTCTCGCAGAGATGCTTCGATTGGGCCAAAACTATGAATGACGTAGGGCGGTAAATCTGGGTTGTAAGGAGCATGGTTCACAGATGTCTACTCAATTTCCTTGAATTTTTCGGATGTAACAGCTGCCATAGGAAGTCTCGTGTAGTAATAGTGAAGAATCACTTAACGTATTGATTCGTCCCGCCATTTCCAGCTATAAACAAATTCAACCACATTCGAAAGATTACAGTAATATGCACCACTGATGGTGGGAAAGTCGTGCAAAAATTAAATTTGCGAAATTCACCGCTGATGCCATAAAAAAGTTCAAGCTCATTGTCAGTTGGTAGCCGTTCCTTGGTTTTAGCGAAGACTCAGCGCCGTTGGCGTGCAAGCCGCGCTGAGAGCAACACACTTGCATGCAAACGGGCCAACTTCACTTGTGCAGTCAATAGACGTGGTACTCGATGGACAGACCCTTTACGGACGTTAAGGGATGTTACGTTATGCATTGAAAGCTTACATACCTGATGCCCTTCTTAACAAATCTTGGAAACACACCAACGTTGCTCATCTTCCAGAAGGCATGAACGGCCTGAATTTTCTGCTCCATAATACTTCTCTATGGGCGACGATCATGGTTACCGTTCTCAATATATTCGCGCTTTTCCACGAATTTAATGTGCTTGGTGGCACAGTTTGGGTATGAAACGTTTTCAAGGTGGCGTGTAGACCCACGCGGCCTTGAGAGCACTTAATGCCTGCACTCTACTGTCCATTTCCGCAGATGTTTAGTCAATATTAAACACTCACAAGCAAGAAATTTGATAACAATACATTCAATGGATCTCGCTCTATTACAGACATGCCTACAGAACGTAGGGCGACCGATCGGCTGCTCACAGGACTCATATCTCACCGCTGTGACGCCTCCTTAGCAGCGTCACGCATCAATGTAAAGTATGCGCTCGTTACACTTGATTAACCTTTATTCTTCGCACAGAGATATACAGCTGATCTTAAATCTCCAAATTGGGTTGATGCTTTTTTGAGTCTTTACCGAAGGGCAGGGACGCTCCGGCGACGAATGTTAATTCATTCGAGAAATTCCCAATGTCGATGGCGCGGTATAACTGTTTTATTAGAAGGCCAGCACACCGTTTAATTTTCCTGCGATGCAGATACTTCCTTTGAAACTTGTTTCACATCAGGAATTGAGGCGCGCGCAAGGTTACTTTAATGTAGTATTTCTTTTCTATACTCTCAAGATTCCATTTTCCTTATCTCGGCTATGTTGAGCCAAACTAGGTAAGTTAATGGAAAGCAACTCACTACACGTTTCCCAATAGTTTTCACAATTTCTTTATTAAATAATTCTAATTTATATTGATGGTGTTAGTGCTCGAAAATGACTATTTGTCACTGAAATACGTTTCATTGTGGCCAAGTGAGCCTGAGCGCCACCCTTGTTTTTTTTGTTAGACCATAAGTGCGAAGTGGTGAGGCGTTCTAATCCCTCAAGGAGATAATTATACCTCTGACTTGTATCCGATGTTATTGCAGTTATTTACTTAAGCCAATGCAAAATTTGCATGCCCTAAGTTCAGCGAAGAATGTGATGCAAAGTTATAATAATATGTGCTTCTCTTCTGCATACTGAAACCAAGCGATCCACGGTAAACATAATTCAATGAGGTAGCTGATTTAGACGTTCGTTACAATTCATGACGTTCAGTAGATAACAGAGGGAAAGAGAGAAAAAAATGATAAATAAAAGGCAGGGAGGTTAGCCACTACTGAGCCCAGTTCGCATGGAAAGTTTTACGCGGATAGGCATGGCGTAATGATCAAGCTTCAAAGAACACAGTGAATAGGCTAGAAGTTCAACGAGAGGGCAGATCCGGTTTGCTGCCCTATGCTAGGGACAGAGGGGAGGGCAATATAAAGTAATAGGAAAGTAGAGAGAGAGAAAGAAAGTGAGCACAGGTACACAATCACAGCCGGTAAGTATTAACGCATACTATCACCGCAGAGCGCAGTAGCACTTAGAGATGAATAAACATCAGTCCAGGAAACAGTTGCTTCGCCAAGTCTGTTGTCCTTAAAAACTGCAACAGTGCACTTGTCACCCTTCACTTCGATGGCTTGCGATGTCGGCATTCCAAAATTATTTCGCGTTTTTAAGGTCTAAGATCAAAGCACACTGTCAGGATTGCGAGCAGTCGTAAGAGATCCTCGCTACGACAGTCTTCACAGGAGGCGGTGTCGGCCCATCTGATTTCGAAAGCACAATACTTCGTAAAAGCCACTGCTAGGCATATTCGACAGAGCATGGTGTACCTTTGCGTCGGGAAAGTGTGCCTGGGATGAGAAGGCGGTGGGAAGAGTCTAGATGGTGCGGCCGGTTGCCTTGTAAACTTTGGGTGTTCTAGATAGAGAAGGGGATACCCCTGCGGTTGTTCTAAGCTTCCTAGCGGCGCTTGTTCTTGAGAACGGTATCGTCTCCTCTTTGGTGCCTTGAAGAACCGACCGAGCATCGTTATCGGTGTGTTCGTTACCTATGACATCGTATTGACTTAGAAATCTGAAATGAATTAGAAATGAGTTAGAAAGGTATTTATTAGTTCTCTTATCTCAAATGCCAGTTGTTCGTGTGGTCCGCGCCGCTGGCCTCACAGCAAAGACACCAACGCTGCGTTCGAGTCACTGAATATTCACGATCTTCGAGGATGTTCTTGGCTGATGAAACGAAGTGTAGCCCGAATATTTGCAAGCTCCGGAGACTTCGACGTTGTTGGGTGACACTTCTCGAAACGTATGGTGGTAGCTATCGCTCGGAAAAGCACTTATATAGACGAACACTGGACAGCTGTTGATACACCAGTATATATGCGTACAATGTGGACATACCATTCGTGCAAAAGGACCGGAGATAGTTGTTTAGGAGCAGGTGATGACAACTCAATTTTTTCTGATTCCTGGCAAGGTGAGGTGATATAAACCAAAGTATACAAACAACGTACATCAACAGAGTGCGTTTCACATAAAGAATGGCTCAGGTAAACTGCACAACAAACCTTGGCATCCTCGTGAACGAGCTGGTATATGCATAATACAACACCACTTGGGAGCACGAAAAACAATTTACGTTTCAATTTTCAATTGAATTTTATTTTCTTTTGGTGGAAAGTTCCAGCACTAAGTGCAGACTTATTCCAGCTTCAGTTGGTCCAGAAACACACATGCATAGCAGCACGACATTCTCAGACAAAAGCTAGAGTTTACGGCAGCGAATGCACAATGAAAAATTATATAGCAAGAAAGTAACAAAATAAACATACATCATAGTCATCGGCCAGTTTTATGTCCACTGCAGGATGACGGCCATCCCCAATTACCCCTGTCCTGCGCCAGGGGAATCCAACTACCACCCGCGAATTTCCTAATTTCATCTCTGCACCTTGTCTTCTGCAGTAATCGACTACGTTTTCCTTCTCTTGGTACCCATTATGCAACTCTAGTGGCCCAATGGTTATCTAACCGGCGCATTACATGACCGGCAGAGCTCCATTTTTTTTCTTAATGTCAATTCGAATATCGGCAATACCCGTGTGTTCTCTGATCCAAACCGCTCTCTTTCTGTATCTTAACGTTATGCCTAGCAATCTACATTCACAACGAACTGACATATAATAGTAGAGGAACAGCCTCACGATACATTCCTAAGCACACGATAAATAAGATGCGCAAGGAAGAAAGAAGATATTGTACATATTTATTTAAGTGTACGATATCAAGGAAAGTCACATCATTTAAAAGGCGAGAAATGTAGGAACATTAGACACGATAGGCTCTGATTTGTACAGATTACCAGAGCAGCTCCTTCCTTGCGAAGTGTATAGTGTGGAAGTACACGTTAAAACACAAAATGACTCCTATGTTGTAGTGACTGAAATTTGTTATTCTTAGGAAAGCTGGAAATGGCGCATCTTTCTTTTTACGCATGTACACTGTAGGATCACGTTGTG
The DNA here is from genome assembly GCF_038994185.2 of Dermacentor albipictus. Classification (NCBI taxonomy): domain Eukaryota; kingdom Metazoa; phylum Arthropoda; class Arachnida; order Ixodida; family Ixodidae; genus Dermacentor; species Dermacentor albipictus. Next base: position 132,650,108 of record NC_091823.1, on the reverse strand, counting down.
TAAACCTAGAAATAAGAACCAGGAAATGCACAACTTCGCCTGTCAAAAATCTAATAGTTCGCATGATGCGAAAATGTTGTGTTTTATTCTAAGAGTGCCGCGTTTTGAGAAATACTTTCGTAGTGTAAGGCTCTTTAAATAGATTTCTGTTTCTACGAAGTAAGAATTTTGAGAAGGCTTGTTCATGTGGTAGCCTCGCATACGAGGTTGCAGCTGTCTAAGTCAAAGCAATAATTGCGTGGTTGATTTGTCATTTAATTTGCGGCCGAAGAATATAGTAGCTGCATACAGCCTTTTTTTTTTCAAAGGCTACCTACATGTGCGTTCAAAGTAAAATGCGCTGAAAGTGTGACTCCAGTGCTTTATGTTGTTGGACAGGGTTGATGGGTCGTGGTGGTGGTTGTGTTGCAGCAGGCATGGTTAGCCTGGCATACATAGGCGGCACTTGTTCCGCTTGAGCCTCCTATGAGTTGAAATTGGGGGTGTGTCACCAAGTTTCGATGAGGCCCGTGTCTCGCAGGAATGCTATCAGCAGTCGTTGCAATCTGTTCCTGATTTTTATGCACCCACGGGTGAAAACAACGTCCTCAAAGGTTTTGTGCGTAAGGCCAGGGCTGTCAACCATCTCATTTCTTTGTGTGTCGAATTGTGAGCATAACCAAACTAAATGCTCGATGTCGCCGATATCACCGTAGAAGACATAGAGCGAGAATGCGCATTGTTCAGTCTTGAGTGAGTTCTGAGGGGGCATAGCAGTTCCGCTTCCTTGCGAGTAAGCGCATCGATAAGACAGGCTTGATGTGGATCGCCCGAAAGTTATTGCGGATATCAGTTCTGAAAAATGTTGGGCGTTCTGACTTTTAGGACACATGTAAGCGATAGACGTGCAAGAGTGGCACGTTCTTAATTTTCTTCAAATGCTACGTGAGTTAGGATATACTGAAATTTGATGATAAATCTCTTCCTCCTTATATCTTTGATACCTGCATCTGCCAGAGATGGCCTTGTAAACTTCTCCTGGGGTAGCGCACGATGCAATCGTTGTAAAGTTGACTTTGAATCCGCAAGCACCACGACATCTCGAGAGGAACAGGCGAGTTTTCGCATAGCCGCAGTAATTGCGGTGCTTTCTGTTGTTGCAGACAAAGCTACGTTGATCGTTTGCCCATTGTACGAAATACCACCCGTTAGCGAAATAGGTTTGTTTCTGGCACGAAAAAAGATTACGTTTGTTTTAGCTTAGTTATTCTCCTCTATGTTTGACGGCATTCTACTGCTGAGATCACCAGAGCAAGGCTATATCATTTTACAACTTCATTCGCATCGGGACCAGAAAAACTAACATTGCCGTAATAAGCATGCATTATAAACTCAGTAGTTTCATCAACATTTAGATTATCGTTCATATAAACATTGAAAAGTGTCAGTCCTACAAAACACTTCTTTGGGGGATGGTCCTCACTAAATAAAGCTAGGTTACTGCTCGTCAAGCACAGCGGTATGTTTTAAACGTAAGATCTGTAGTGTCTACTTGAAAATGATTGCTTAGTGCGACCATTATTAATAACAAACATCCGTAAAAGCTTCACTTATACCGACACCCACACGACGTGGATCCGCAAGGAAGTGTAGTTTCTTCTCTTTTCTTTTGAACTGAGCTTACTCGGTAGGTAAGTTTGGCTATAGTTCGGAAAGAACTTGAAGAAAGTTATCGTATATAGAAGAAAATCTAAGGGGACATATACAAGTGAATGGCTACGAATTAACGGACCATTTTAAGCTGACCGGCAGGTCGATACGAGTGCCCAGTTCTAGTGGCTCTTGTATCCTGATAAACTAATCAAACCTCAAGCCCTCCCCTCAGCTATCACTTTCTTTCAATAGCAAAGCGAAAATATGAACATAAGAACTAGTAAAATAAACAAATATGAATGCAACACCACATATTGGTTGGGTATATCTGTAAACGACGTGACGGGCAGATGATATCAGGAGCCCTCGGGATCAGTTTCAGCAGCGTGGTAATTAGGCTGCGCAAGAAGGCTTGTGCCTCATTACTATACAGAGACATGAGAAGCCACTTACGCCAGGATCCATGAAAAAAAAACGAAACCGGTCCTAATGACGTGAAGAGGCAATTTTCTATAATCTCACATTGCCACGCGGTTGTCACATGGAGCACGTGGCTGTGAGAATTGAAGAGCAGAAAGAAAAGTGAGTCGCCGTTAAAGTACGCAGCCCCATATTTCATGCAAAGGTGTTTTCAACATTGAACCAGAAAAAAAGAATGGAGATAATCGAGAAGGTAGCTTTCCCTTCATTGCTTCTTTTTGGAGGGTGCGGATGGAGCGATCCGGGTAAAGTTCCTGATAACCGACGTTGGTCGCTAGTGTGTGCTGCTCACTTTCATCGTTAAAACCAAATAAACTGAAAGTACAACAAATGAATGAAACTCTCATGGGCGACGGCTTCTTCTTTCATGCGACGCATTCTTTTGCGAGTCACGCCTGGTTTTATGGAGTATCGCGGCATCACGTTGTTTTTCTGGGTCAACTAGCAAACTCTTTGGTTCGTTAATTCCTTCGTTCATTTATTTGTTCGTTCGATGGCTCATTTTTTCGTTCGTTTGTTAATTCGTTCTTTCGGTCGCTTGTTTGTCCGACGTGTTAAAAGACTGGGCAGCAGAAAAACTACAAAGCACCTTTCGGGCCCCTAGCGTCCAGCCAGCTGAACGCGTGTCGGCGCTTCGTGTTGTTTTGCGACAGCACCGCCACTGGAAAATGAATAATTGCGTCATCAATTTACGAAATGCCCGTGAAAACCCAGCCACATGAATTTAGCAAACAGTCCAACAATTATGCGCAGATGGATGAATCTTGCGGTATCTCCCACAGCACCACATGAGTGGCCTACAAAACTGCAAAGTGCTTGAAGGGCACACGACAGTAAAATACGGATGTGTGGCGACATCTCTGAGTTTTGTTTTACGCGAAAGTGCAGATGCCCCATCTGTGAAATCGGCGAAATTCGACGCTGTGACGTAGGCGAGCCGAAGAGAATGAAGTAGGCTGGAGGAGGTAAAAATAACCACGGCATTCACACCTTTTTCGTTTGTGCTTCGACGCCTGCGGTGCTTGCGGCGCATGTTCCTGGCATCTCTTCTTTTGCATGTGTAGGAGTATGCACTTTCCCTGTGGCATTATCAGATTTTAAACCGTCGAGATCAATGTAGCGTCCGCGACCGCATTGGTGCCCTTTCTTTTTGTGCTTGGATGCTGATGTATTAGCTGTGCACGTTTGCGGCGTCTGATAATTCTGTGCATGCATAGTAATATGCGCTATCATTGTGGCAGAAAAAGTGTTGCACCGTCAAGATCAATGCAGCGTCCACGACCGTCTTCGCACCCTTTTCCTTTTGTGGTTCCACGCTGCAGTGCTCGCAGTGCATGTTCCCGGCGTCGTTACGTTTGCGAATGACCTGCGTTCACGAAGTGAAACGGCCCTGTAACTTGTTGCTTGGAGAGAAGTGCAGGTTGAATTGGGAAAGGGAAGAAGGGGCGCTAACTTCAAGGCACGCATATTCTAAAGCTATAAATGTTTTCTATATTACTTTGCATTCTCCTGCAAGACAGAATAGAGACACTATAATAAATGCCTCTTTACAGAACATGTAAAGAGCGCACACTATTTTCGCAATGTTTGACATCACGCCTTGCATCGAACTTCAACATGCTGGATAGATCTCTCATTATATGAAATTCGCGCAAGTTCACACATTTAATGAGGAACGCGCGGATTTGAGGCGCAGCGCCTGGCATGAATTACCAACGCACCGATTCGCCCTCTTATAAATAATATCTACAAAAAGTTCCAACTGAATATGCACATCTCAGTTGGACGTCATTTCGCTAATTCGTCCAAGAGCAAATTTGGCTGTGCTCTTGGTTTCTAAGAGCACTAGCAGGTGAATTCTGATATTGTGTTAAGTTTCAAAAGTTTGAACGATCAGTTTCCGATCGATGAACTGTCCAATTGTGTGTCTACCTTAACAAATTTTAAATTCGCTCGCCGCTCACCCATTACATTTCGAGGGACAGAGGCGGTTCTTCTTCACTGAGCCTAGACCGGTGAGCTTCTGTCACCAGCAAAGCTACACCTCCTCAACGCGCACTCATACCCGCGCCCTAAGTGCCCGGTGTGCCCGTCCAAAGGTACGGCTGAACTTGTTCTGTGGAGCTGCTCTGCCTTCGCACCATCCGAGAGAGGACGCTACACTACCTGGGCGGGAACCGACCTGGCACCCTGCACGAGTGGCTCAACCCGCCATCGCACATCGGGCGCAAGGACTCACTCCAGCTTTGGTCTGTTATTCTGGAATTGTTAGGGAAAAGGAAGGGCCTGGCCACTTCTTTGCAGAGCCGACCTCGGGACAACTCCACCTCAAAGAAGAACACCAGTACCCCTCCCGCTCCCCCACAGAGCACCTCTTTTCAGCCACAAGGCTTCGCCTATTAAATGCAGAAATGAATACGTTTAAAGAAATTCAGAACTCTTTGGAAGAGTAATGCATTTGTAACGCATTTATTTGTTAAAAAGCGAACAAACACTGACACCAAAGACAACATAGGGGAAAGAAACCTGTGCCTAATAAATGAAATAAAGAAATGATGAACTATAATAGAAATGAGAGAGGGTTCAAAACAACTTGCCGCTGGCGGGGAACAATCCCAGAACCTTCGAATGACGCATGCGATGCTCTACCAATTGAGATACCGCGGCGCTGTTTCGCATTCACTTTCTTCGGCATTTATGTTTTCTAGTAGAACCCTGGGACTGTTAGCCAGTGCCACCAATTACAAACCTTGACGGCGGATGTGAAACGTCGTTTCTGCCGCAGGCGTCACGAGCACGTGATCTTCTTGGGAGAAGGCAACCGCTCAATAAACCCACACATGCTATCTGAAGGCATCGATGTTGCCGGATTCAATACCCTCATTGTGTAATAAACGAAAGGAAACGTGGTTAAAAATTGGGCCCCTCGGTTAATACCCTTTCTTCGTATTTATCTGTTATCACAAGAACCTGCATATGTGCTAGCAAGGTCAACCACCATAAATAATGTCTAGCCTGAGTGAAACACACTGTCCGGCGGTGTACGGATTCCTCATTCAGCAACACATACCAAATAACACAATATAAGGGCGGAACAGTTTTGCTGCAGGGGAGGCACACTTCTGTTTGGTATTCAGCACATTTGTTGGGACTACCGGGGTAAACGCTGTTTCCTCGTCTCAGTGATCATATCAGTCACCTGTCGACTGCCACTTATTTTGGAAGCAATGATAATTCTACGGTTGGGGGTAACGGCACGCATCAATATTTCAATCTGTTCGCGAACTTCTACTGGCACCTCGCTATTTTCCGCAGCTAATCGCGGGAGAATCGCTTTGTCACGTTGGAATATTATTTTTATTTGGATGTCGTTTGATTTGTATCAAATGTGCGATCTACGCAATAATCGATTCCAGCCTTAGTTTCGTTCCACACTACATCCATCGTTAGCGGAAGGGGGTGGGGAAGAGGGATACCGTCAATACCACGTTGGCAATACCGTATTGTCTCTTTGAATACATGATTTTATCCATGCTTTTAGCGACGTGCTCAGAACTCCGATGCCGCCATTATACCGTGAAAGAGCCCCCATAAAATATGAAGACCCCCCCCCCCCCGCGGAACTCAAATTATTGCATATGGATTCGGTGACATCGTCAAAAAGACGCTAAGATCCGCACCACAGACGTGCATCGCAAAATGTGAGTGCTATCACTGGCACTGTCGTTGAAATCTGTGTATTTAAGCAAGCTATACCGACTGTCATTAAATAATAACAAGGTCGGTATCAGGTTGCATTCGGAAAAAAATTCACGGCAACAAGACCAAGAATGATGCATCACTGTAAGCAGGGCTTTATTTCGGGTGCTCTGTTATTTGTCATTTGCACTATAATCTAGAAAGCAATTCTTTCAGAGCGCACATTGTAGACGGCTATGACACGGACGTTTTTTCTTCATTTTTTGGTGGAGCTCTCGTGCCAAGTTCGGGCCATTTTTCGCACGTATCTAGTCCCTAGCACCGTAATTCTACGGACACCTGCTTCAACACGGGCTATCGAGCACCCTTTCATGCGTACAAGCCAGCGTGATGAGCCGCTTAGCGCCTTTCGGTATGCAGTTGCACTAGAAAAAGACAACGCATGAGAAACACCTCGACCGCAACAGGACGCTACGGTTCACAACTGTAAATTCAAACAAATGATACATATATACCATGTAGTGCGAGTAAATGTGTGTATGCAAGGTCTTCCAGCTAACTTTAACCAGAGTTTAAAGATATGCCGATGCACTCTAAGGCGACGCGACCTAATGCATGTTGCTGATTATTGACATTATATTTGGATGCTGCCTAATTGCATAATTATTGAAGATTAACTAACCAACTTCGGCAGCAACGCGGTTAGGCAAAAAGTCCAAATAACACGTTGTAGAGCGTTATTAAAAACGACTGATAAAACAGTTTCGAACTTTCCATTCTATCAGTGTTTTCCCGCTTACTGCAGATGCCTGAGACATACGAAAAAAATCACCGCCCCTTCCATTCCGTGAAGATGGCCTAATAGCGAAGCTGTGTTAGTTACACCGAGTGTTACACCATGCAAGTGAAACTTCGCAAGCAGTTTATATTGTAAAAATTTGTTCCCCGTATTTAACCTCATTTTTGTTTGTGCGTGCTTCGCGTGGTGAGCATGCTTTAGGAGTAGTTCATTTTTTTTCAGTTGTCCCATTTTTTTTTTTCGCATGAGACAGGCCCTACGACGACAAGCCCGTTCACGAGCCAAATCTCGTTGACGCTCGCGGTAGGCAGCTTCCTCCTTTTTCCCAGTTGTAGCTGGGATTGAATGTGGGGAATAAATAATTAGAAGCTCCGTGTATTGGGCGCAAGGCCCACCACTAGAGATGCGGTCGCTGCAATCGTTTTACGATTGGTTCAATTGGTTTGACGCTTGACGTGACTAACGGCCACTTGCACCTATTTACGCGCTCCTAGCATCACGTTTCCATCGCTGGGCACTGTTCGGTGGCCGCAAACCAACGGCATGACATTTGTTTCTTTCCTGGTAGGGTGGAATTTTTCGTCGATAAATTCCATGCCGATTGGACTCGATCGCTAAATATGTACCGCGTGACAACGATATAAAATTCGCGTGTAAGTTAGCATTTCCACAGGCGGAAAAGGGTCACTCCAACTCCTTTCCCCCTGCTGAGCCCTTCTTTTCCTCTTATACGTCACGTGGCCCCTTTTTAGCGAAGTACGACAATCACAGCGCCAGGGTCCACATAAACAGCGTCGATCTGAATATACCACGTGACATGCCCACTTGCACGTCGTGATTGCAGCACTCTCAACGCGTCTTGTACAAACGAATATACCATCTAGTAGGGTGTTTTGTCACTTAAAAGGCGACAGAGCAGTGATGCCGGCGTCGGCTGCGCGATGTACGCCACCAAGGTACTTTTATTGCGGTGATTCACAGCACCGATAGGCAGGCGCAGTGGCAGCACAGCTGGCTAAAGGCAGTGTTCGTTTGTATGCGGAGCGCTTGGGAGCACTGAAATCACGGTGCGCAAGTGGACATGCCATGTGGTATGTTTTTGTGTTTCGCGGGCACCTGCAGTAAGCGAAAAAACACTAATACCTCATCGATATAAAGTGAGAAACTGCCAAGTCGGAAGATTTGCAAAGCGTTCTACAACTAATTGGAATTTTTTGCCTAACTTTGTTGCTTTAAAAGTTCGTGAATTACTATTGACTAATTAGGCAATTAAGCAGAGTACAATAAATATTGTGATTTACTCCAAACAATAGTCAGCAACATGCGTTTGGTTGTGTCGCCTCAAAATGAGTAGGCATATTTTGAATTTCTGGCTAAAATTAGCTGAGACACCCTATATGATGTTCCTCTTGTACCTAATTGACTCGAAATAAAATAGTTTCCCCCTATAATAGGTTTATTCTTCGAAAACGCCACTTCATTCAAACATACACATGTTTCATGATACAATCACTCCATTAGCTTCGCTTTACGCGTAGTTGTCAACTGCGGTTTATTCTGGTTCTTTTATAATGCAAATAGCATTATTTGCCAACTTCGAGCGCTTTGACCATATCTATCTATCTATCTATCTATCTATCTATCTATCTATCTATCTATCTATCTATCTATCTATCTATCTATCTATCTATCTATCTGTCTGTCTGTCTGTCTGTCTGTCTGTCTGTCTGTCTGTCTGTCTGTCTGTCTGTCCGTCCGTCCGTCCGTCCGTCCGTCCGTCCGTCCGTCCGTCCGTCCGTCCGTCCGTCCGTCCGTCTGTCTGTCCGTCCGTCCATCCTCTTACGCCAAGCAAGCAGTCCATGTTGTCTATCTTCTTTGGCCCTTAGGTATGTGCTCCAAACCGGGATGCAGTAGTGGTCGTTCCGTTGTCATCACTGCAAGTGTAGATGGCGATAGTGTCAGTGGCAGCGATGACGAGTGCTATGAGTGCATACTTCAATATACGACGTCTCCAATAATCGACGCTACCGGGAGGACAAAGAAGGGTGACTGCAGGACGAAAAGGACTTGTACAGTCGAGCCGAGGGTGTGATATCTGAGTGATAGAAAAGATAGAATTGGCGAAGACATCCTGAATTGGGAAATTTGATATGCTGGAGTGCCCACTGTGATGTTATTGGGCCGGATCACTCCAGAAAAAGGGAGAAGCAGCACGCGAAAGCAAAAACACACATCAGACTGGTATTGACGTACACGACACAGATAACGGCACACACACGTGACAATGTCCCAAAATGCCTCATAGGCGACGTGCACTATATGGATCGGTGGATTACGATTGGCCTACAGTTCCGGCGGAAGCGTGTGTCGCCGTGTCTGAGACCTCGTTGAACCGATGCCGGCCAGTGGGGTCGGACAACAGTGTCGGCCGGCGGGTCGGACAGCCGTGACCAGCGGGGTCGGGCAACAGTGTCGGCCGGCGGGTCGTACAGCCGTGTAGGACGGCCGGGACGGTCGGCTGGATCGGACAGCCGGGTTGGAGGGCGGGACGGTCGGCTGGGTCGGACAGCCGGGTTGGACGGCCGGGTCGGACCGCCTTGCGGGGCTCAGGTAGCCGGCCGCAGTCACCGGGTCGCGTCCACAGCTGGCGGGGTAGCCCTGTGGCCGCTCACCCGAACGTTCGAGTGCCCCGGTTCCAGACCGCCAGCCCTCCTGGACCAGTGCACAGCGGAAGAGCGGGGCGAGGTAACCTCCCAGCGGGCGACAGTGTTGCTTCAGGTGTGGCGTATTGGCGCGGTCGGCGATAGCTCCTATGGGCCAGACGCCCAGCGAGGAAGCTGCTTTTCGTCGACCGCCGAACCTCGCGCACTGCTCACGCCACAGGCCACGGGCCACACTCTCGCGCCACGCTTTTTGAGGCGCCACTGCCGATGATCCCAAGTCGGCATCGATGATAATGATGACCATCTTGCGGGTATTTGCCAAGATTCACTGTCCTCTTCGCCCCCGCACGGCGCACAGTCTTCGTATGTTTATGTTTCCACTCCCGCGTACCATATATTATGACAATACCCCCCTTTTCGAGAAAGTTGTTCGCAACTATTCTAACACAAGGGCGCATGATGAGAAACAGAAAAAAAGGAAAATTGTCATGTACGTCTGTCCGATTGTTCATATGAGTACACGACACATCTTGCTCACAGGGAATTGCACCCAGTCAAAGAACAAACGCATAAGTCTGTTCGCTTTCAACTAAATACTAAGCACTTGAGATGTCGCAATGTCTAATCACATTTTGATATATGAACAGGTGATTACGCGCGACTCGACTCAAGTAGTCAGCTCCGACATTGTCACAATCTTTTATGTAGTTAGCAGTAAAAGAATACTCCTGCAAAAGGAGACTCCAACGCAACACTCTGTTGACGTGCGTGGCGCGCTCCTCTGTGGGCTTGTTTTCGCTGGCCTGGTCCCCGGCTCTTTCTCGACTTCGAAGGGCCTTGTGTCGGCGCTTCTAAAACTTCAGGACCGAACGAACTTGTCCTATTCGTGCACGCACACACAAACACGCACTGACGAGGAAGTGGAGCGGCCTGTACTTTCCCTTTAGCGGTTGTCTTTTGGCATTGGTCGCACGACTTCACGACGCATTTGACGTCTCCGTGTACATCTGGCCAATAGAATTCTTGTAGGACGCGATCAGTTGCCCTCTTGACACCTTGGTGTCCTGCCATGATACTATCATGTGCCACTTCTAATATGCCAGATCTAAATGCTTTTGGTATGACCACCTGCTTAAAGGTTCTGCCAGTGGCCAGGCGGTAAAGGCGATATAGCAATCCTTTTTCTTCGACGAATTCGTAGCTGTGCCCCTTTCCAGAATTAAACGACTTGCTCATTTTGGCGAAACTATGCTTCAGCGTCGGGTCTTTGCGCTGTTCTTCAATGAGTTGGTCTTTTGTTACGTCACGTAAGACAATTGTTGGAACGCACAACGGACGAATCTTACCTTGTTCTTGTTCTTCAATTTTTGCTTCAGCCACGCTCGATACATGGTGAGGCTTCCTAGGCGCCTTATTACGCTTCATCCCTATCGACGACGACTCCTCGGTGGGAGCATCGGGGGCTTTCCAGTCAGAGTCTGGATCATATGGTCCTCTGACGCCTGGAAGATTTCCCAGAACGAGGTCGTAGAGGGGCTCGTCCATACATGTCGCTGTTAACTTGCCTGAAAAATACGGCGTGTTCACTTGTACGACAGCTTCAGGCAGGTAACTTGTTGAGCCGTCCAGAAGAACAACGTTGTTCGTTCTTCCCGTCATATACATCTCTGGAACGAGTTCTCGTTTGACAATTGCGGTATTACAACCGGTGTCTCGTAGTACACGAACACTTCTTCCCAGCAGCCAGCCTTCCACCACTGGCATCCCGTCGATGAGGAAAGTTACAGCAGTCCCAGGGTTCTTGTCCTCGCTGTCACTTGATTGGCGAGTCTTCTTTCCTGGATGCTTTGATTCTTTCACTGGACGAGTCCGGACTGGTCGAGATTTGGTGAATGCACACGCAGAACTTGGTTTGCTGTCCCCGTACCGAGTTCGGCAATTTTCAGCTGTATGTCCCGTTCTGTCGCACAACTCACACTTCAGCATACGCTTAGGTGGGGCACGGCAGTCAGGAGCCAAATCTCCAAACCGATGACAAAGGGTGCACATAAGTTGCGGTTTCCTGGGAGCTTCAATGTTTTTTCCACCAGAATCCTTTGTGTTATCGGGACCCTTTCCTAGGTTTGTCCAGTTCTGCGATTCAAGAAAGCGATCCGTCAAGCTAGCAAGTTCGTCAAGGGATTTGCACTCTCGCTCCTTCAAGAAAATGACTACCTTTGGCTCACAACAACGCAGAAACTGTTTAGAGATCATGTGATCTCGTAGACCTTCATATGTTTTAGGCACAGTAGCCATCTCAATCCAATGGTCAAAATAGGCTGAAATTCTTGCTGCTGTCTTCCAGTTTCGCCCTCTACTGCTCGTGCTTTACGAAACTTTTCTTGGTAGCCTTGAGCCGTGAATTGAAACCTTTGTAGCAAAGCTTTCTTTACCTTCGGGTAATCTAATGAATCGGTGGCAGTCATCCGACCGATCACAGTTAACGCTTCCCCAGTCAGACACATGCTCAAAGCAAGAGCCCATTTTTCTTGTGGCCAGTCCTGTCCTGTTGCTACGCGCTCAAATCGCTGTATATACGCGTGTAAGTCATCGCGTTTCTCGTCGAACAAAGGAAGTAACTTCTGTGGGTTGAGGGATGACGAGGAGGTGCTGGGCGCAGTCAAAATTTCAGAAGCCGCTGCCGGCATATTACGAGCTCCTTCCTGAAGCTGCAGCTTTAGCTGCAGGATCTCGCGCTGCCTCTCGTCAGCTTCCTTGATTGCCTCTCGCTCCGCAGCTCTCTCGTCCCTTTGTTTTGCCTGTTCGGCCTCAATCCATTTGCGAAGTTCTGCGCCTGACAATCCTATTTGGAGTCCAATCGCCGTGATTTTCTCTAAATCCATGGTGCCGTCTACTAATGTGTGTCTGCGCTCAAGCGAAACTGCCCCCTTTCACTGTATTTACGAGTGAATCCTGGCAGGCTCGCAAGTTTGGCGAAATTTAAGTACTGTAAGGGTTGGTGATCTGACTGAACAACAAAGGCTTGCCATATAGGTAAATGTGAAATTTTTGTACAGCCCAAACGAGTGCTAAACATTCCCGTTCAATTGTCGAATACCGAGTTTCTCGAGGTAATAAGTTACGACTAGCGTAAGCAACAGGGTGCAGCACCTGGTCGTCTCCTATTTGGAGCAATACTGCGCCCAGGCTTGTGTTGGACGCGTCCGTGCGCAGTACGAACTCATTCGAAAGGTTGGGGGCAAGGAGGATGGGAGCCTCACTGAGCTTGCTCTTTAGTGTCGTGAACGCTTCTACTGGAGTGGGGCCCCACACAACAGTACTACTTTGTCCTTTCTTTGTAAGGTCCGTCAACGGCTTGGCCAGTTCGGCGTAGTTCGGGATAAACTTCCTGTAGTAGCCGGTCAGGCCAAGAAATGACTGCACTGCTTTCTAGTTGGTAGGACGCTTAGTAGCAAGAATCTTGTCTAGTGTATTGAGAAGTGGTTCAACTTAAGACTTCCCAATCCGATGACCCAGGAATGTTATGCTGCTCTCTCCTATTTCGCATTTACTTGGCTTGATTGTGAGGTTGGCTTGTTCGATTTTCTCAAAGACTTGTCTGAGGGTATCTATGTTATCTTTTGAAAGGTCTGGGTTGGCTGTCTGGGTCGGACAGCCAACCCGGCTGTCCGACCCAGCCGACCGTCCCGGCCGTCCAACCCGGCTGTCCGATCCAGCCGACCGTCCCGGCCGTCCTACACGGCTGTCCGACCCGCCGGCCGACACTGTTGCCCGACCCCGCTGGTCACGGCTGTCCGACCCGCCGGCCGACACTGTTGTCCGACCCCGCTGGCTGGCATCGGTTCAACGAGGTCTCAGATACGGCGACACACGCTCCCGCCGGAACTGTAGGCCACCGATACACGCTTCCGCCGGAACTGTAGGCCACCGATACATATAGTGCATGTCGCCTATGAGGCATTTTGGGACATTGTCACGTGTGTGTGCCGTTATCTGTGTCGTGTACGTCAATACCAGTCTGATGTGTGTTTTTGCTTTCGCGTGCTGCTTCTTCCTTTTTCTGGAGTGATCCGACCCAATAACATCACACCCACTATCTGCCGTAGAATGACTCCGGTTCAGTAGTTCGGAAGTGTTCAGTCAAATAGCATACTGCATCTCAAGGAAAATAGTCTACTTTAGAACACACCTGCAGACTGTCATCGTCCTTGAAAACATTCCTAGAGGTGAAAATGACCGGTCTCGGGAAGCTAGTTGCAAAAGTCAGGATGAGAGCGCGTCGCAGCTGACATGAGCAGAGGTGCAAACTACTTAACTCTAACGAACAGGGGGTTTGCAAGTGCTCGTAGGGAATATGCCTAAAAATACAAGAATTTCTCAGTTTTCATCAGCGCTTGAGCTAGGAAAACCAAAATAAAGGTTTTCGGATGAAGTATTTCACAGAAAAAAAAAGCCAGCTTTAGGTACTTGCGCGCCCACTTGAATATATGTTCAGGCACCGCGAAAAGCGCACCTAATGCATAGTGTCGCGAATTAGCGTCATACGAAATTGGAGAAATACATAGCGTAATACTGTTTTCCACTAAAGCTTATTTTTTCTTATTATAGGAGCGAAATCCAAATGAATGACCAAGGAGGAATTCCTGTGCTCCAACTTACGTAAATCGGGCATGAAGGGGTTAAAACATACCCTGGAATTGCGTTATCAAATTGTAGCCGCCAGCGTAGGGCTCCACAAAACCTCACCCGGTAACAGGGGACAAAGTATAGGCTCTCAGCAGAGGGAGACGCGTTGGAGGAATAAAATGGAAAGTGAGGGTCACACCAAAGCAGGTAGCGGAAAGCATTTGCGTGGACAATAAGGGACTCCCGGCCGGTACACGGCACACCGTTCCGTCTTCCGCTGTCAGTTTTTTTTTCCACGCTCACTTCTCTCTATTTCGAGGTTGGGTTGAAAAGTAGGTCAAATGCTTTCCCGTCACCTCCCTTTTCCTGCGAAATTGTTTTCTCGAAACACTTTACTGTAATTCATCTCGCGGTACATGTAGCGTGACCTTAGTTTCCTACAGGTTAATCAGATTGCATCTGTTTACACCGCAGCGGAGCACGTACAGGAGAAGGAGTCTTCATATGTATTACGCCACACTTTTCCCCCTCTTGCTTCTGCTCGGTGTATCACGTGCTTCTTGCATATGTCCCGCCTCTACTGAACAGATCACCATGTTTTCGCATATAGTGAGTCAACATGTCGATGCGAGATTCGGTAGCATTCAGAAAAGCGTCTAAGAAATTGAACTTATAGAATGAACGCGTTGGTTTAACTTCCTCTTTTTTTTTTCACGTGGTAAGCCAAACTTGCTGAGGGGAGTGCGTCCGTATCGATTCACGATAACCGTAAGCGGGGTTACTGCGACGTTCTTTGCAATAACGGGTACGAAAAGATGTTTGAAAAAAAATATCATTGTAGGACAAACACCGCCTAAACGGCACCATTTCCTCAGATCGTGGCATAGCTGTGCACGCCAGCAAGAAAAAGCAAACTAATACCAGGGGAGTGCATCAGCTCATAATTCCACTTCGCACATCTCAAAACGCTTCCACGAGAGTCAGCAAAATCGTAAGTAGAAATCGACACCTGCCACGCATTGATCTCCGCGACTCACGTTGAAAGCAAGAACTAAGTTTTGGGAAAGTCCCCTTCGCACGAATCCCGCCGCGTGACGGACAATAAAAGTTGGTGGTGGAGAAGAAAAGAAAAAAAAAACGCGCGATGTAACTCTGACAAATGACTACGAGAGACAGATTTGCTTTCTGCGCGCACGCGACCAGTCAAGACTGCTTCTCTGTGAGGCAAACGAGTGCTGTGGAAAAGCTGGCGTGCGCGTGCGGCTCGGCTCTCTACTGTGGCTTACAACCCAGCCAGCACTCGGCGGCCGTTCTTACGACAGGTCGTTTCGCGTGGTTCCGCAAAACCAGCTCATCCGTAAAGCCATCCATTTCACCTCTTCTGTTTACGCAAGAAGCAAAAAAAAAGTGGCATAAATGACAGCATTCGCCAACTTGACAGTGGCGAAGATGGTTGCCATGCCTTTTAATGGTTCGGCGCTAGGAATCGACCTAAGCTAGCGTAACGCCACTCCTCTGACGCTGTGCTTACTGCAACTTCTCTTTTCGTTTTCGCATTCCGCCACCCAACGTTTGATTTACTGTCTGCATCAATAGGTGGCGCTTCGTGATGTATCGAATTTTTCATAAGTATTTCTCATTTTGGTGGCTCGGATCGACGAGTTCAAACTGCTAGATTCTATCACGAAGAACGGAGACCATGCCTAGGAATATGCAAGACGCTGCATGCAAATAAAGAATTCCCAGGGAAAATTATTATGTATACGATTACAATTAGTGACGTTTCAAAAGTGTCTTAGGCACACGTCCTTTCTTTTCGCTATTTTCGCTATTTTCGCTTGGTATGTGTGTTTCCACTGTAATTCACGCATAAAGATGAACTCAACAGGCACAATTTGTTGCTCAGATTGATGCTTTCGTAGCCCTGTGGCAAAAATCGATGACCTCCGCATGATAGGAACCTATTTCCTGAATTTCACCTGAATTTTGGTGTCGAAGCCGCTACGAGTGCTTGCTAACCTTTAAAAAACTACTGGTGTTTTTTGTGGCGACTCCATTATCTGATCATGAGGCGCGCCGTAGTAGGGACCTCCGACTACATTCAATCACTTGGACTTCTAAATGTCGGCCCAGTGGATGGTGCACGAACGTTTTACGTGTAACCGTAAGTGGCCCGCCAGTGAAGTCGGGGACATTTAGTTTGGAGCCGCGAAGGAAGCGAGCGCTGGAGGTGGAGAAGGGAATGGCGCTTCGAGGAAAGTACGAAGGAGCACGCTGAGCACTCGGCAATGAAATGACATCTAGAGGGAAGTCTAGGCAGCGTCGAGCGAAGCGGTGAAAGTGAAAACAGCCGAAACGATGCGGAGGAGGAGGCTAGGCAAGATTCACGCTTGGTTGACATCCGCTAGCAGTTGCTGCGGGTACCCTGCGCGCAATGGACGTAGCGGGCTCATCTCGGGATAACATCGCCTCCGCGCGTCATATGGTGTATGTGTGAGTGAAAGCGAGCGACGGTCAACCGACCATGGCGGCGGAATCTCGCGCGCGTTAGGGAGGAAAGCGGGGAGTCAGCGCGCCGTCGTTCAAACGGCGTGGAGAGTTTGGGGGAGGAGGAGGGGGGGGGGGGGGCGTTATACTATGGTGGTAGCTGCGTGTGGCACGGCAGCGCAGGCCCGATCTTGAAAGCGATGTTAGATGCAGGCAGACAAGGCATCTAAGGCGCACCGAGGCGCAATAGCTTCGTGTGCGCTATAGAACCCATACGCTTGCGTGTCATCCACGATGGCAAGCCGAAACGTCGCTGTAACTTTTTGCATTTCACTTTCAGTGTGACCACCACTAGCAGGATCGAATCCACAGTCTCCTTCTCATCAGCGTAAATCTATGGCCACCGTGCTGCCGCAGTGGGTGTTTGGGAAGAATGAATTTATATATGTTAGTGTGGCTGCGACGGTATTGATTCAGTAAACCACTGCCAGTTGTGACACACACACTCTCGCAAAGCATAGGCGTTAGTATTGCATTCAAGAGACATGACTAAGTGAATTTCTCATGATGTACATAAAGCAACACAACAAAAACAAATACACAAACATCCTAATCAGACATACAAAAATAAGCAGTCATCTCATTTGTTTCGGAAGGTCGTTTCAAAATTGCCTGCTGAACAACCCGTCTTAATGCGAACAAATCACTTCACTGAAATATTTTATCGCTTATTCCTTATTTGTAAGGCGTTCCGCCATTGCGTAACCTACGGTATATCCCGACCACTGTTCCGAGTTTGGTGGAACCTTTTCGTAGGCCATTGAAACTCCATTGACGTGCAGCTGCATGATCGCTGTCATGTTTGGATCTGTCGCCACTCTGCCATTCAGCTGCTTGTTATTTTATTTATTTATCTACTTATACCGTCCACCAAGGAGATGGTGTTTGCAGCAGTAGAATATAGAAATGCAAAAAATAAAAGTTTTTACAATGTCTTGTGAGGATGCGGAAAATGAGAACGCTTTAATACAGTGTAAGTGGTGTAGAATAATTTACAGGACTTGTTAACAAATTTTCCTATCTTAACATATCATTTTTCATGTACGAACAATGACTTGTGTGTGTAGCGTGTACTACCATATGGCACATGACAACGCTTTCAAGCTAAATAAAATATACGTTCTTAATTTTTTTTTGATAGTCACCTATAGTTCTTCTGCTCTAAATACTTCTTGGTAGGCATACCAGTGTTTGATCGCCCTACGGAAAGAAATACATTTAGAACAGTGGGTAAAGAAACACGGATCGGAAATGGACATGATGCGCCTTTGTCTAAAATTGATGTATGAATGAACGTTGAAATAAGCATTCTTATACATGCAAATGTGACCATGAATAATCCCAAAAAGAAAACATTACATTTTTATAAGACTTCTATACGCCAATGAGATTAATTTAGCACGTTTAATTGTCCGGAACGGGGTAAGAGCGTTGGTACCTTTTGAATATTAACGACCAAGCAAGGCGTTGGAAGCCATCGAGTTTAAAGCAATTAGTTATTGCGTAAGGCTCTATTAGTATTTGGACTTCTAAGATTCCTGAAGACTTTACGAGCCCTGGTAAAATGCTGTTACATGAACATTTCAGCGCAAATCCTATGTAATAGGTTTGGTTAAATACCTGTGAGTAGAGAGCTTGCTTAGTCAACTGACATCGATGCAATATATATGAAAGATAACTTTCATTTCCCTCGTTACGAACATGCCAACCATTTTTCTTTAGCTCAAAATAATTTGCTATATATCGCCAAAGGATATATTTTTTTCCAAGTCTAAATCTAGAACAGCTTCATCTACCAAATGATTTACTTTGCTCTATAGACGCACTCACCTGCGAATAACCGAGTGGGTACTGTAACATCGCTAAGCACATCATTAATAAAAAATAGGAATAGCAGTGGACCTAATACACAGTCTTCCTCTTCCCGACAGCGGGGGCGCTATAACATAAAACTATTCGAAACTTTTCTATTCCGAATCTGCAATCAGCCCTCCGGGACTGGTCAAGAACTTCTTTGGACCACTCCCATTTCACCGGTCTGTCACGTGACGTCACGAAAACCGCGATAGCTTCCTATCTGATATGACGTGTCACGCTGATTGTGCATGATTTCACCGAGCAAAAGAAAAATTGTTTTTCTGATTCGACGCCTTTTCGCCATCAGCCATATGCTATTGTTTAAAAGTTTTCCGGCTGCATCCACTTTACCTGCCTCCCACTCGACGTCGCTAAACCGCGAAAACGGACCTTGTCAAAGTGACGTGTACGCGTTAAAGATGCATTTATTCGCCGACCAAAACTGATTTTTTTTTCTGAATAGCCGCAGGCTGCCCCGGTCGAAAAGGAATAAAATATGGCTGCTGCCGATCACTCAGGCGCTGGCTACTCGCACCTGCCTGAGAGCCCTGGGTGTATTTTCGTGTAAGAAAACTTTCTGCGTGGCCGTGTAAAGTTTTCGAGCAGTTTCGACACCTTTATAACTTCGTTCTGCCAATTCTTCTTTGCTGAGGATCCGTTTCAGCATCATTCTTAAGCTTCCGTTACATTCCGCCGTGATTGTCGACGAGCGACGACAAGCTAAGTAAGGGAAAGTGGACCAATCGGGGATTCCGGCACCGCCCTCTTCATCGGTTTATCGATTTTGACTACAGTGGCTCGGCCCCATCGAATCCCTCTGCACTTGAGCGTGCTCCTCGCCTCTTCCGAGCCAGTTAGATAAGACAAGCCGCTCAGTGTAAGCAATCCTATTCGTTTTTCAAGCAAAGAAACGTGACCTCCTATGAACGAGAAGAGCGTTTGATTGGTCTGTTGAGACAACCGTGTGGGTGACAGCCCGATGCTTGAAAATTTGCCGCCAGCACGAAAATTTGCCGTCAAGAGGTTGAAATAAAAACATATTGGAATAGTTTTACGTTATAGGGCCCTTGAAGTAATCATGGCTGAGTTAAAATTCTCCAATGGAACTGCTGCTCTGAACTGCTTTCTTTAATTAAATTTCACCGCCTTTCCCTTTTGCTGCGAAAGAAAAAAACAAGATTTCATTTGATTTGATTGCTAGCCAACATGAACAGATTATTATTCTAATATTTGGCATGAGAGCCCACATACACCATGGTCAGGTAAGAAAGTAGGGAAGGATGAGGCTGGGCAATAGCCACCGGTAGTGGCACAACTCTTGCTTACATTTATTGAGGAAGATATAGAAAAATACATCCGTTGATCACAATGATCGGACTTTAAAGTGTGTTTTGAAAGGCCGTATATATTTTCTATGTAGTTGTGCTGCAAGATACTACATCGAAGGCATTGGTGAACACTCGCGTACACACCGCTAACCATTTCATCTCCCTTTAGAATCTCATAATCATTGTGATGAACAGTGATGGAACTCTAGCCAGTAATTTAGGCTCTAAATACGCTGTTTCATTCATCTTGAGGAATACCATAATACACAGCTACTCGAAAATAGTAGGTACTACTATCATGCGTACACGTTAGCTGTTTACATAGCTTTACATACAAAAAGCAGCAAGAAAAGCATATCTGTATACATTTCCTCACAAAATAAAGAAACTCCCTCGAATTTCAGCTATATTTCGTGTACATTTTTTTGGCATGAGATAATCGCCGCTTAAAAGCTGGTTAATATAAGAAGCATGTGAATTATATCGAAAATTGCTGCAGGTGGTCACTACAGATAAACTCTTTCTTTTCAAAGGTGGTATAGTGCTACTAAATAACTGTTGCTGTGATAAGGAAATCTGTTTCTCTAATAGACAACATTTCATCTTGTTATATTAAAACCGCTTTAATCGACCTGTTTACATGGTGTCCTACTTCTGTTCAAGGAAAGGTGCTGCGGGCACTGTAAGTTGCGTCGAAGGCGGGTTAGAAGCGCAACTTTTCTACCATTATTCAGTTGAATTGGCTGAAGAATGCTTTATTTTCAGTTCATACGTTAAAACATATTGTTTCCTTGGTAGGCTTCAGAAGAATATAACTTGATCTCGTGCTTTTACTCCCTTCTCCTGCATTGTGCCTCTATGAAGAAATAGTAAGGCAGCAATAGTTATTTGTGTGTGTGTAGTTGACAGTACTTAATAAGTTGGAGTTAACTGATGCTCAACAACGCATTCTCATGCCAGGAACTCATCACGCATTTAGATTATTCATGCGCCAATGCGGAGTTCGCCTTTGACTCTCGTAATGGTGTTTGCGGTCCATGTGGTTGATGGCCTATTTACACCAGACCACAATACTTAGTTAAGAAAACAACATGGTTGCAGAAACTTGCGCTGGTCTCTTTGGAATACTAAAAGACAACACATCTGGTATTCTGGCAAAGAAAAATATTTTAACAATTAGATATGAGAAGTAATATTCTTCAGCGTACAAAACTTGTAGAAGTGCAAAGCACGCAATCAGATGTGCCTGAATGTTTTGTTTATATTCGGGACGCTTGTTCACACTTTGGCGTATAACTGCACAACCGTTCATTCATCAATTACACACTGCGTATATGCGCTCCTAAATACTGTCTTAAAACGCTGTACCTCACAGTAATGTAGATTCCAGACAAAGGTCGTCAATCTGTGCTTGCGTATCAGTAAGGTGACTGGATAACTACACGCGTGATGCCGGTTCATAAAAAGGCCGATAAGTCAATTATTGCTAATTATATATCTATTTCTATGTCATCTGATAGCGGTTTGTTATTGAGTACATTGTATTCCGTAATTTTCATTTTTTTCTTTAGTGGAATAATATTATTTCATCTCCTTGTCGTCATGGCATTAGTGAAGAGCGTCCACGACAACACAATTAGTAAGAACAGTTCATGAATTTATCCCAATTCATGATCAATCTGGCAAGACTGACATATTTCAATTAGGTTTTTTTTTCATGTTGATTAACAATCTTGCACAAAGTAAATTATTTATAGAAATAAAAATATATAATTACCTTATTATATTATCAAGTGCGTTGAGGCACATTTGATTAAAAGAAAGCAATTTGCTAAAACAAAATTTCTTGTTTCCGAGATTCTCATCATTACCTCCTGATTTCCACAGTAGAGCGTTCTGAGCGAATTATTATTTTGGATATATGTGATTGATTTAGACCTTGTAGCCCCTGAATCGGTGTCTCAATGTTTTCCCCATGATGTTGTTTCTTAAAAAAAACTTTTGTAGAAAACCGTTACCAATTACATAGCCTACTCGGAAAAACGAGACACAAAATTCTAGTTTCACCAATCCCCTGAATATGAGCCCGAAATTAACGCCGCCGAAGGCGAAGAAAACCACGATCAGATGATTTACGAAACACTCATGGAAGAAATCCAGACATCTACTATAAGGACGCATGTAGAGTAGCAACAGACCATTTCAAAATGGTGGCCCTCAGTCAGACCACAACGATAACGGCTTCATTCGACCCTCTTCGACCTGCAGGGCTGAGGCAGGGGCCGTTTGAGATGCAAATCAATCAATCACTCAATCAATCAATCAATATTTATTATTACATAAATATACTGCACAGATAAAGGTATACAGAAGGAGGTCCATAGTTAAAACTAAATTGGGGCATCCTGTTCCTGGTTAACATAAGAGATGAATGGCAAGAAACAGCAGCTCAACCGGTACAATTGCAGTAATGATAAATAATCAAATACAGATATCAGTAAATGAAGTAATCAATAAACAATGTATCGGCAGTAAGCAATATCGCGGAACTAGATAAAGCTAACTTAAAAGAGGTGGAAAGAGAAAAATTAAAGAAACAATTAAAAAAAGGTAATTACATATTGGAGTACACAAGAATGGCAGGTATAAAAGCAAAATAGGATTATACATTTGATAGTGCCACTTACATTTCACATAATAAAAAAAATTTTAAGTTCATCAAAGATCGATGGGCTTTCTGGAGTTTTATGACAAATGCTAATGTATTCCATGATGATATGGCTGCAATGTGAACTGTCTGTTTGCCATAATTAGTGCGCACTTTGGGCAGAATGAAGTTATGATGCAGTGTGAAACGAGTTGAGTTAGTATTTGTTAGAGATGATATAGCAATTAGTGATAATGAGGTTGTACTTGACAAGGGCTTCAACGTCTAGAATGTTATTTGTTCGTAGTAACTGTTTTGCATTGGCGGTGTGTGGATTTGATGTGATTTTTCCAATTGCCTGGTTTTGGATGGTCTGTATAGGCTTTTGTTGAGTAGTGTACGTGTTATCCCAGGAGGTTACGCAGTAGTTAATGGGAGAGTGTAGAAGCTCAAAGTAGAGTGAGAGCAACACACGTCGTGAAAAAAATGGACGTGCTCCGAAGAGAATGCGTATTCCATGTGATAACTTCTTTTTCATATGAGTTATATGGCGATGAAATTTTAGGTTACACTGAGTAATAACACCTAAGTATGCGCATTCTTCACTTGCTGATAATAAATGGTCGCCAATGGAAATGGGCGGAATACATATGTCGTGATTTATTTTGGGATGAGAATGAAATAAATTTCGTTCTAGTAGGATTAATCGTAAGTCTGTTCATTTAGCACCATTCAAACAAGTTATAAAGATCACAATTAAGCATGGTTATTACCATTGGTACACATTCGCCAGAATTAGTAATTGTTGTATCATCGGCATATAGTATACAGTTGGAAGATATGAGGCAGTCAGGTAGATCAATAATATGAAAAAAAAGTAACGGGCCCAAAATTGATCCTTGTGGTACACCTAAATTAATCATTTTAGGTTCAGATGAATCATAAGAAACACTAACAACCTGGTATCTGTCTCCTAAGTAGCTGCGTAATTGTAGTAATGGAGGACCTGAAGTACCTATTGAACCTAGTTTAAGATAAAGAATCTCGTGCTCAATGTTGTCAAATGCCTTTGAAAAGTCTGCAAAGAATGATGCTGTGAATTTGCCCTTATGAATGGCTTTCTTTAATTGATCGGTAAGAGATGCAAGTACTAGGTCAGTAGAGTAACCGAATCGAAATCCAATTTAGGCAAGTGAAAGAATATTAAATTTGTTTAAGTATTGATCACTGATTTTCCATTATTTTCTCGATGACTTTGCTGATAAAGGGTAAAACACATATTGGCCTGTAGTTAGATAGTAATGTGCGATCGCCTTTCTTAAAAAGTGGAGTAACCCTACCACGCTTAAGATCGCGAGGGAAGGTCCCTGTTTTAAACATCAGGTTAATAATTTCAGACAGTACAAATAATATTGATTTACAAATTAATTTGCCACGACCACGATGAATGTTGTCCAGTCCAGCACTAGTTATTTTAAATTGTTTATTATTAATACCTCCTCATCAGGAGTGGTTGGAAACATGAATTGAATGTGGAAGGCGCTTTGATGCATGCAAGTTGTTTTGAGTTTCAGTGGAGATATTAGCAAAAATAATATTACTGAATGTATCCGCAATCATAACACGCTCGAAATAAGTATTAAGATCGTGGGATATTTTAGTTATGCTCTCAGCTCCTTGCTTGCCATTCGAAAATGAGTTCACTACTTGCCATTTCTTCTTTACACCAGAACCACATCTAAGTATTTTTCTTTATTGTATTCGGTTTAAGCTTTTTTATGGCCGTGAAGAAAGCGTGTTACAGAATTTCTTGTACCACGCACGTAGATGTATATTGAATGGTTGTCTTTTAGTTTTTTTATAAAGGTTTTCTCGTGTGCGCAAGGCCTTTAGCAAACTATCGGTGACCCAGGGATTTTGAGGTGAAGGGACGTTCTTTTTGCATTTACTCATCTGAGAGTAGGTATGATAGTACGATAACAACTTTGTTAGAAATCGCGAGAAGGCTACCTACGGATCATCAGTGTCAAGAGTGAAAGACCACTCAGTTTGAGATACAGCTGAGAACAATTTGTATCAAAAACAAGTTTGGTGTAAGAGTTGGAATAGGAACAATGTGCAGATGTAGGGTGCAGAAAGAGGAGAAACTGGTCAGTAATGTCAGTTTCAAGTACTCCTCCATCAGGTGGATTCAAAAGATTGCACAATGCATGAACGATTAGCGTGTTAGAACCCCAAAAAACTGAACGAATAGGGATATTAATACGACATTCGTTACCAAAACCCTGAAGACAAGACGAATAACTGACAGAGCTCGGGGATGACTCCAGAAATTTTATGTTCATATCAACCATAATTATGACATTTATTACGTTGGTCTGCGTTGCTCTGCGTTTGTCATGACGAACTCTTCGGCAGCATACTGTTTGCTCAAGACGGGCACCGTCGCCCACAAAGTCCACAAATTGCTTGGCGCCACCCTAGAATGGCACCACGCAAACATATAGTGCACGGCGCCCTCTGGGTCAGAGGGAAATGTGAGGGCGGACTGAACTGCTCGAGGTATAAGCATCCGAACTCCAATCAGCCCTTTCGAGCAATTCCCTATCCGCCAGTACGAAAACCTCGAAAACCAAAGAGAAACAAAAACAAAGCCGCCCACATCCCGGCCTTACGAGAGAATGGACCAGGGACTTGTGCTGCACACAGGCAAACACATTACCACACCTTCAAATACTTCATAAGAAACACCCTGCACTTCAGCGAATATCCGTGGTTGGTGCGGCGAGCCGCTAACTCTTATCCACGTAATGTGGACTTGTCAACTACGGCCTCCAAATTCCAATTCGCCTCTTACTGCGCAAATGCCTAGTAACAGGCTGTGGAAGGCTTGGCTTGCAAGCGAAGATCTAGAGAGCCAGAGAGCTCTTGTCAATAGCCCAGTGAACTTCAGAGACCTATGGAGCTGTGGACTGACAAAGCCATCTACCACCCAAAACCCCTAACAGAATTTAAGTTCACACTACTTCTACTAGACCTACTACTGTTAATACTAATACTACTAGAAGTAGTAGTACTATTACTGCTACTACTACTACTACTACTACTACTACTACTACTACTACTACTACTACTACTACTACTACTACGACTACTACTACTACTACTACTACTATTACAGAGTCTTTCAGGAACCTCCTACACTTGTGCACAGATTGGGATATGCAAATAAACGCTTACAAACCAAGCTGTTAAATATGACGCAGAGAAAGCCCCAGTTTTTTTAGGTACCACTGACTAGGCTCCCATATACAAACAGAAAGCAAGCAGCGCTTACGAAATAACCTATTTGTTGAACAAATGTCCTATTCAGGGGTTGCTTTTTCTATTGACATCACTTGGAGGCACGCATCTCAGCAATTTGTTCGTGAGCCTTTCAGAAGCAGTGTTTTTCAGAAAAGGAGGCAAGCCAAGGTGATAGCATATATTAAACTTCAAGCGTGCAGAGCCTTGGTTAGACCAAATTTTAAGTTGGAGCACGTATCCGCATGGATTCGCACACTGGAAAATTCAGTGTGTAAAAGGCCTTAAGAGAGACGCGGCTCGATTGATATTGAATAATAGGAGTACATGTTCTCCAAGTAATGAGTGCGCATACTATCCTTACATTAACTGTACGTAAGAAAATAGGCCGTCTAAGATTCTTGCCAAATATTAAGACTGACAAGGGTACTATATCTACATCTCTGTATGTAAAGTTAATAAGGAGACGAGCAGCACACCAAGCTCACAAACACTTCATACCACACATTTCCCGGACAACAGAAGCATACAAAAAGAGTAACTTTTTTCACGCACAGTTTAGAATTGGAACTGCCTTCCCGAATTTGTGTGCAAGGGTACTAATTTTTACGAAACCATTGAATCGCATTGTATTATTGATTTGTTGTTTTCTTCATTCTGTTCCTGTTGTTTTTCCTTTCACTTGATTTCTTGGAGAAATGGCGGTACGATATGCCATCCGAACACTGTTGCCTATTATTCTTTACTTTTTTCTCCTATTTTGCCAAAAGTGTCGATGACGCGTTTTTGTATCGTTCGTTTTTTATCCCTCTCTCATTCTATTGCAATCCCGATCCCAGTTTGGCCATAATAGTTTGCACTACTGTGAAATAAATAAAATTTTCACGGGTCCTTTCTTAGCGCTCTAACAGTTGTGTGAAACACCAATGAAGCTGTGTTCCACGGTTCTTGTTACAACGTGCCCATTCACAAAACAAGGCTTAATGAACTTCAACGACGCTCTTAAAAGTGCCCAAAAATGGCAAATATGGCCAACCGAAATTTGCTCCAATCGTATGAAGCATTGGTTACGCTTTCTGCGGTAGTATTTTTTCTCGTTGAAGAAGTCGTACAAATGTATAAGTGAAGTAATTGTTTCGTTCCTTATTATGCGAGCACGAAATTGGTGATTATTTTTTGTATCATAGTGGTTGCAGTTAGTTTATGTCCCTAGACGGGCTCGCAATTATGGAGTTGCGGTACCGTAAAAGCGCTCTCTATCAGCAGTTTCAGCAGTTAAAGAAAGCCGTCTTTTCTAGCCAGTAATGCTAATTTAGTGTATTTTATGCGGCCGCATATGAGGTCAGCGCTATTGAATGGCAAATGAGTGCAAGCAGCCGCACCGAGCAACACGTGTTCTGTCTTCTTTACGAGGACCGTGACCAGCCGTGTGAGCGGAGGTCGAGGTTGAACGCTCATGTGGTTTGAACGTCTGCATATTATGTGATGTTGCTGGCCTTAGTCGACACCTCTCCCTTCACGTTAATGAAGCTCAGCTGGTGAAATTATATTCGGAGTGCCACAATATGGCGAGCCTCATGATCAGATTTTAGATTTGGCCACGCAAAGGGTCAGAATTTATTTCAGCTTATGTCCCTGTTTTCTGTCCTGCTTAATCTTTTTTTTTCGTTTTTCGCAACATGACCGCTGGCGCCATTGCACAAAATACTTTGTTCTACTTTTTATGCGCCTCTGCTTTTCGCCAAGCTTCTACGACATGCCGTAGGAGCCACAATAATTCTTCGAGACATCAGCTTAATGTAAAGAAGAATAATGTTGCAGTTTAATTTGACTAATTTAACATTTCTGAATGCATATTCCTGTGGCCAACTGTATTGTCTTTTCCGTAAATTTAAGCAATTTATAGCCGTTTACGCCTCGGCAATCACCAGTGCACAGAAGTACTATAGCGTGTACCAGCTCAGGTCAACCGTTTTCTTTTTCACGTTAGTATATCTCTATTATATAGGTGGCTTCTACGTAAATTCACAGGAACTAAAAAAATTGATTTTCTCTGAAACCGGTACACCAACTTTGATAATATATGTGGACTTTAAAAGAAAGAGGGGGAAAAATCTTGAGATTTATACAGTGGATGTGTTTTTAGGTGGTCAGTTGTTTATTAAAACTAAAAAAAATCTTCAATATCGCCTTATTAAAAAAAGTTCTGCAATAAATTATATCACTCTATAGCGAAAAGTGATACACAATGCTCTTAACTAGACTTAACAACGCACTTTAAGCAGACGAAATGGATGTGATCTACAGCCCCCTAAACTATATATGGAAATGTTGAATAGGACATCCGGAAAACGTTCTATACATTTCAAGAAATTCATGCAAACTGTAAATAAAGATGTGAAATTTGTGCACTTTAAATGCTTCATAAGATGTTGTTTACAGAACAATTATATTTGTTTTCATTGGTGGGCTGTAGCGTTCTGACATTTATTTAGCTTACAGCATTATAAATGATCTTTTTTAATTCAATGTCATAAATAAACTAGTGTAATTGTGTAAATTCCTTCCAAGTGAATCTGCCTTAATATGCCACCGGCTACAGTTCGTAAATTGCAATATGTGCCTTAAAGTAATTAATTAGGAAGTTGATTAGTGAATTTTTGTTATTGAGTTCCAAATTTCTTTCGATTTCTCTTGCAAAAATTGGCCGCCTGTCTGACTAATCCAAGTGAAAGATTAGGATTATGTTATCCGCTACAGGCAATCCTGTTTGGAATTGCGTAAAACCTAAACAAAGATCACCCTATATATTGATATACCTTTATACTCACGATATCAACCTGCTTCATGATCATAACTCACATACGCATCGCTCGTATAATAAACCACAGAAAGATTTAAATACAGGCTTGCTTCAAACTTTGAGCAAGAAAGAAGCAATCATAAGCGCAGCATATTTTTCAGCAAAAGCCTAGGTCACCGTAGACTGGATTTGCAGACTAATCTTATAGCTGCAGCGCGATACATGTGTTACGTTTTACGCCATTCGACGTTCTAGAATTCTGTCGTAATATCAAAATACGCAGAGCGCTCACCTACATATCAAGACGTTTGTATATTTCACAACCATCTACTAGCTCTATGCTGCAAAGTTTTTTTTTTTCTCTCTATATGTGATACAGCTTGTTTTTAACGTTCCGCTGGCGGACACGGTACTTTAAGACGGAGGCTGCCATGTATTGAGTCAGGTGCTCACATCCATCCGTCATCATTTCCTTGTTCGCGTATTCCTTTCGCATTTTCGTCCATTTAAGTACTCGGGCCCCTAAACATATTGTGGGTTTTCGGATCCACGATCACACGCGTCTAAAAAGGCGCCGCTTTCTCTTTTATTTTTTTTATGGTCCTCCATGCTAAAGATCGATCTTGTATGAAGCATGGTTCGCTACGTTCTGGAAAAAGAGCACTTTTACGCAGTTCGCTATCCCGTTTATGAATTAGGAAAATTTATATTCCTAATATTTTATATCATTTATGCCAATCTGTTTTTCCATGCATTGAGAACTAGGCGCTCTTTAGTTTGAAGCAAAAATTTTGCCGAGTGAAATACAACTCCTTAACACAGGCACGAAACTCACTACCCAGCTTTTTCAACCAAGCCAGGAGGACCATGTTGATACGGAAAGTGGATAAACAAGTTATGGAAGAAATCTATAGCAAGGAAATATATAACACACTCGCAGGGGAGTATTTTGAAGTTACCAGAAAGTTACGGTGACATAGTCACGCACGTTTTGCTTTGTACTATGTAAAATACTTATGTTAGTTCTAATCTTTGCCCCAAATAAGCTTTTATAAATTTATTTTGCCTATTAAACATAAGCACATATTTGCGAATACTCTAAAAGATGATGTGATCAGACTTGCATCATGGGGGTAATTTGTAATAATGGTTCTTTGAGCGTACGTTCGATCGGCATTCACCCTAACGAAAGTAAACGCGGTCAGTAGAACACAGAATTTCATAAAAGACGGCGCTTGCAGAGAACACGTTTAATACTTTCCTCAATATCCTTGCGGTGACACTTACATTGAATATAAGACAAATTGACAGGCGTGTTTCCGGAACCGTAAGTGCAATTTACCAGAGGGTTGTGCATGATTCTCATTCTGCCCAATAAAAATCAATACGATACGTGCATCTTTGCTCGATAGGATGGCTATTCTTCATAAGCACAATGATAAGCGGTCATGAGTATTGCTGGCATCGATTTTCATTCAAACAGGCAATCACGTGCACATCAACGGAACACTGAGACATTATCGCACAGCAAACTGAGTTTCCTGGGGCCATGTGCTGAACAAAAGATTCTTGTTGTGTCGTGCATTTTAGTTCCTTCGTTGACGCTCTTTGTGTAGACATGATACCCTGCGGCTTTTTTTTCTCACAGCTTCATGGCTATATTTTCTTGTGAATTCTCAGGCGTGCTTTCTTGAATGATCTATTCCAGGCGATGAAATGCTGACAGTGCAGCTTCTTTTGTGGCAGCCATCTTTTATCGCACTGGCCTTATCTATAATGTAAAGCACCGTGTTGAAAACTAGCTATGCTTTGTCACTCTGAGAATGTCAGTGTGAGGTTTATACCTATCGTTGCAGAACGCTACACAGAGATAGTTCATTCATCGGGGTCTTTTTCATAACCTTTCGCTAAAAAATATAAGAATCTTGAATATATGCGGCGTGATGAGAAGGAAAGTCGCGCTTAATAACGAGTATGACTTATAGTGCGCTATAAGGCACTTCGTAAACAGGCAATACCCATAAGCGAGCTGCAAGCTCTGCAAGTATGAACACGCAGATGTGGCACACATATTATAGAAATGCACAGAGATCATAGCACTATACATAGAGGACAAAATAGAACCCGACCTTGTCGAAAAGCGACGGCTAAGCGCTCTGACTAGTTCGAATCTACACTACCAATTATGGGCAATCCAGCGGGCACGGACAGCGGTGGAAAGGCTATGCTTCACCGCACATAATGCCTGGGTGTTCTGAGCCCGGGCTGGCAACCTCGCAGGCGCTTATCTCAATAAAGTTTCTTTTTCCGTCTTTCCGTAAACTGGCCGGAGAAAAAGGTGCCGATGCATTAGAAAAATCATCGCTGTAGATTAGTTGCATATGTCACGTGCGGTGGTGACGTAGGGCACATGTGCGTTTGCATCATTGTAAATTTAGGAAATGCAGAAATATACAGACTTTGAAATTATGTTTTGCTTGTTGTAATGAAGGCGAAGGAGGAGGAAGGGGGCTCACATCTTCTCGTGATGGATCTCGGGGACTCCAATGCGACAGCACTATGGAAAAATTATCGTTGTATCCCTTAGCTGTTCATACAGATATCGTGATAACGGCAGCACATCGGAGCAACACGTCGCCTAGATTATAGGTACTTAAATATGAATGCCAGCGGTTTGCACAGAACGCACCACTGAATAACATTTAATTGAACATGAATCAAGCAAAAAGATACTTAAGAATTTATCCCAGAAATGTCACGGTGACTCGGACAGTCATACAACATCACAAATTTAACACTCTTATTTTCGTGCATTATGTACGGTTTTCATTTGCTTAGGTAATATAGTGCCCGCAGAGAAGGATATTTTTGAATAAGCTTCACAAATTCAATTTCTTCTGAAAGCAACAAATTACCAGTGTAATATGTCGTACACTTCAATATACGCAGGCGTGCATGACAAGCGCAACGCGAAGGTTGTGGATCCAGCTCCCACAAACATCAAGTCGTATTTTTCAACAACTTTCACTTCGTTTACATAAGATTGCTTCACATAACTTAAACCTACATGCTTGTGTAACTTCCTTGTGTTCCTTGGCCTCGTTATACGATAGCTTCATACGGATTCAGATAAGACATCGATACGCCGGACCACGGCGGAGCTGAGCCACACAGCCAGCCAAAGAGCATCCGACGTAACAAACTGGCATTGCTTGAATACGGTACCTTTTTCAAGATGACCCACCTCAGAAAAGAGACACCATAACACACGACGGGGTAGCCTGCAACATTAGCAGCAAGCGCACTCCAACAGCCGGAGGAACCAAGGCACTTTCACGAAGCTCAAGCTCAGCGCGATAACCTTCAAGGTTGACTCGATCGATTCGAGTGCGTGGCGCCGCATATTAAGTGGGAGGGCAATGACACGATGGAGCCCAAGTTACGGCGTTACGGCTCGTTTACTTCACTCGCGAGGAGTCAGCATGGACGTGGTTTGTTAACTAGGGAACAACGCTGGAAACCTGGGAGAACCTTAAGGGTATCCTGCCACACGGAATTGCAAAATATGCCTCAAAGGAAAGAGCTGAAAAGCTCTTACTAACACCACTTCAAGAGACTCGCATTAGCACCTTGATATTCGTAGAGCCAATGAAGGTTTTTGTTTTCCTGAAATAAGATGTAGCGTTTAGGCAGTAGCACTGAAAGATGGGATGGTAGTGTAGTGGTATCTTGGCCGCCGCGGAAGTTGCGTCTTCAGCTTGTTACG
The DNA here is from genome assembly GCF_038994185.2 of Dermacentor albipictus. Taxonomy (NCBI): domain Eukaryota; kingdom Metazoa; phylum Arthropoda; class Arachnida; order Ixodida; family Ixodidae; genus Dermacentor; species Dermacentor albipictus. The sequence continues at coordinate 132,617,958 of NC_091823.1, read as the reverse complement.
AAGCCCATGCGGCATACATTTGGTACGCAGCGCGTGCACGCTGAGAGCAGCAAATATACTCGCGTCCAGGAGTCTATACGATGTCGACAGCTCGTGGCGCAGGTACATATGCAACCCATTGCACAACTTTCCCAAGCAACCTGTCATGATAATGCCGGCACATTCTCGATCCGAGTGCGAGAACATGGCGAATGCGATAACCGCTAATTTGGCTACATGTGTGCGAGACTTCTTAAGAGACGCGCATACTATTTTCCGGATGTCGGAGTTCACTACTTGAGATATGCGGGCGCCCCTGTGTGGGTGTTCAGCGGCGTCGGTGTCAAGTATCCGTTAGCATTGGTGAAGGGTCCATCTCAGTGCTTTAATTGCGTCTGGCATTTCTGTTCTCAGGATTACTTTAGCCGTGTTGGGAGCCGCGCCAATTTTTTTTGCCTGCGTTGAGTGTACAAGGCGTTGGAGCACTTGCCAGCGGGGTATCGTGATGGTCAGGCACTCCCGTTAGCTGGTTAAGTCAGCTCATATATTTTTTGCTCGTGTTGTTATGCCCCACCAGGCATTCAGTAGAAGGGTGGTATTTCCCGGTGGGAACCTGAAGGCCTGCTTAGAGGCTTCACGAAGGAGGACATCCAGCTTGTCCTGCAGCCCCGGCGTGTGGGACAGGTATTGGGCCGCGCAGGCCATGGCGCTCATCATGAGGGTTTGTATGTCATATTTCATGAGGCTGCATCATCGCGATGCAATTCCGTCAACCATGCGGATTGGTTGCGGGATAGCTTTGGGGTTACGCGGGATGGTGGTAGCACCACAGCCACCACGCTGGATGTGAAGGCCGAGAATGTGGAGCTGATGAACTTCGGGTATGCGAGGACTATTTGGAATCTTCACGAAACCTGCTTGGGCATCCGATATCAATACCAACTTTGTTGTCAGTGGATCACAACTCCTTACATAGCGACACGATCGATGTGGCTATTGGTTTTAGGTGTAAATATCATAACAGAAAATAGCGACTCATATGAGTGCAATCGTTTCCTCTCTATGGTAGCACACGATTGATGTAGTAGCAGTTCTTCTAGTGGTAAAAGTTGGAGCAGCATCAACCGAAGGTTATTGCAGTCATTAGGAAAGAAAAAGATGCTAAAGACAGAGCCCGCGAGAACATTGACTAACTATTCGACAACGAAATTGTCTGGCCTTTATGCAGAAAACAGCTCAACTAGGCACCCTAGTCTTCAAGCAGCCTCTTCACAGCTATTACGAACGATCGTCATTTTGTTGTCTGCGAGATTTTAGGAACCAAATAATTTTGTTTCTGTCCTACAGCTTACGTCACCTAGCGATAGTTAGCAGTGCATGTGGTCCATCAGAAGACAGGCAGGTGCAATCTTTCTGTTACCAACTTTCATAAAATTGTCATTGTTGAAGAGACGAGAACAAGTCGTCTCTTTCTACGGTTGGCACTAATACATTCGCCGTTTAAAAACAGTTCAATTATGTGCAGAGAGTGAGCACTTTAGGGTAATTATTATCGTACAACAATTTCTTAAAGAAATGTTTGCTCATGTACGAGTATCTTGCGATGTTCCAATCAAGAATCGGAGCAACACGATGAAAAATGTACATTCTCGTGCTATCGCCCTAAGTCATGAAATCTGGGAGACCTGGAAAATGAGCAAATATGTATCATTTTCCCCCGTCACCAATCTTGGCGAGCGTGGAGAGTGGTGACATTTTCTTGGAAAGCGAAGATTTGTGATTGCTCCTCTTTTGCAGGCCTCGTTGCATCGAATGAACGATGGCAAATGCGCCGATAGTACCAGCACCGGAAACAAAACGTCGAAGAGATTTCAGGCGACAGCACTTGCAAAAGTGTTTTCGATATGTGAGAATGGACTTACCTGGGACGGTTATGAGAGCAAACATGTACTTTATCACACTAACCTGCTGCGTTCCGCACTATTCAAAAGTGCGCACAAATGCGGCAGCCTTATATGAAATACTTTCTAGATTTTTGTAGAAAAGATGGCAGCCAATGACGTCGATGCGCTGGTATTACGCATCAGCAGGAACACAGCAATCACGACCGATTCGCATGGTGCAAGCAAATTTTTACTATGGCACACCGCATGTAGTGTGAGAACCGTGAAATATTCAAAAAGAAATAGTTTCACAAAATGGCAGTACAGGACGCTCGCAAAATGCTGTCGATATAGCCACAATGAACCGAAGTGATAGTAAAAAAATGATGCAATGCATGGATTTACTATATTTTGCTGCTGCCTAGGAAACTAAAGAACCCGCATCATTAAGCGATGAATATAGCCGGATGACTAGACCAGCTTTTGGCGTCATGGCGCCAGGTAACGAAGAGGATCAATCGCGGTCCACCCTAGCCGATGCTTATCTAACGTGTTCAAGAATGCCGTAAATTTGCCCGAGCGTGGACAGGGGGACAGGAAAGCCGTGGCGTTTTACAGCAGCCAATCTGTCAACAACACTTCCAGAAACAGATAAATGCTACATAGATTAGAGTGAATTGGGCGGACTCACCGGCTTGAATTACTACTTAATAATTTCATGATAGTTCTTGTCATTATTTGTTTAATGTTCTAGTATTATTATAACTATGTTTTGCTTTAGATTATGAAGAATATAGAACAAACAATGTAAGATATAATCAGAACAACGATAACCAAGGATTCGAGTCCTCTACAACGTACATCGATAATTCCTTTTTGGCCTAGTGATTATTTTTGCATCCATAAATTGTTATAAATTAGCCTATGTGATGGTAGGTCAATCGGATAACAAAGAAATCGCTGAAAAGAACGTTATTGACGTCACGACCAGTGAGTGGACGATAGAGGTCAGTAGGGTGTTCAGTAGGCTCCATACAAAAAAGAGCGCGAAAGTAGACGAAGCGAGGATGACCGAAGTAACAGACAAGTGATTACTTCTCACTGCCAGATTCTTTGCATCGCAACTTTTGTGCTCTTGTCTCCTTCCACACGCACTTGCGACTTCTATTGGTAGTATAGTTTGCTGTATTAATTTTTATGCTTAACATTGGATAATCATTAACACAGCAATGCCCGAAAAGACGTCCACATCGATAAAAACCAAAAACAACCGCTTACATTTATTTCAGGTCGTTGATTGTAACTTGTGCAAAAGAAGTAAATATATTTTATTTCACCTATGTGATACTTTGTATAGCAAATATTATTATTATTTTGCTTGATGATCCGCAAAGTAAGCACACTTATAATTTTCTAAAAGGGTTAATAATAGCTATGCATTAGGTTTTCTGCACCTATATTAGACTTTTGCTGGACGAAAACATAGTTTCGTGTCTGTGTGATGCTTTAGGCAAAAAAAAGGATTAAACAAAATACACTTTGATTGATGATTATCAGCATCGAGTTGGCATTCTCAGTAAGAAAAAACCACATTGCGTGTTCTCTCAGCATGCGCGTCTGCATTCAATATGGCTATAAGCAGACAAATGTTAACAATTCACGAAAGTGCGCTCAGAGAAATCAATATTTTCTTTACCACAGGTTACAGTAAAGTTTCTTGCGTTTTGTGTAGTGTCAGTGTAAAAGGTTTTTTGTTTTGTTTGGCTGACGTCTAGCGAACGCCGAAAGCTTCAGTACAAATGCAAGTTTCCAAATAGGCATGACCACGAACTCCCGCCCACGTCATTCTCCGAGGAAACGTTTTTTCCGATTACCCAGCTGCACGATACTTCCGATGAATACTTTACGCGCGGAGAATGGCAAACCGCTCTTGCCCGCAGCCGGTCCCTTATTTTGTCGTATGCATTTTTCGTAGGATTTTATGGCGTGCATCAGGCATTCAAGTCACTCCATGCAATCGGAAGGCCGTTGCGGGGAATAGAGGATTGCTTTGCGATTCGTGTGCGGCGTTCCTTCTCATCTCGGGGTGCTGTTATCCTTTCGCGTAGCGAAATCGCTGCCCTAAATTGCGGTCTCTCTGGAAGACATTGGAGAAATCGCCGCAATGAAGGCAATACGCCGCAAATTGTACGGTTTTAGCCGCGTCACATTCCAAGCCTCCGTAGTTCTTGAGACTGCGCTTAGCTTTCGGGCAAGCCATAAAGCACGCAGAGTATGTTTCGTCAACGATTCACCGAAGCCTGTGATTGGTTCGTGCCGCATTGGCTAGTTTTCATTTGCTGGCGCCGAATCTTCTTTGACTTATTTATTAAAGCAGCCATTTAGGTACCTCTGAACGGTTTTCTGGTCGAGTTCTTCGTTGCTGTCTGCGTTGCTGCTTGCAAGACAAAGCCTAATAAAAACACCCCGGGAAAGGAGCGGTAGAATTCGCCAGCCACACCCTCACTATATATGCTCATAGATATTGAAGGCGAGAATGTGAGGGTGAGAAATGACGGGATTAATCTTTGTAACGCCCTTTATGTTTGTTTTTAACGCTATGCCTAATCAGTGGATTCCCAATAGGAACAAATGTGAATATTTGTTCACTGTACGAAGAGAAAACGTAAAACGCGAACACAAGAAAATATAGAGCAACCATCTCGAGAAATCTTTTCAAACTGTGTGGTTATGCTCGCATTTCTGGAGACAACTTGAGGGAACTGAATAACTAGAGTGTCCCGTTGCAGAGACGCTTCCGTTAAAATGGAATAAGTCAGAGAATCGCAATTGCGGTCTCCCCCCCTCCTCCCCGAAAAAAAGGAAGAAAGCAAATAGTGGGGTCCCTATTGCTTCATCCTGGTGCAGGTTACTATTTTTTCACTCGGTCACAAGTATTATGCACATAAGATTCCACGCAAAGATACGTTTTTATCTTTACTATTTATTGCTTTAGTAAAAGAGAAAAAAGGCTACAGTTTAAACAGTTCGCAGATGGTCCAGGTACACAAGCATGTTTGATTCAGACACAGCAATAAAAATACTACAATAACAATTACATCTACAATTTCTGGTCCTTCACTAACTTGCCGAGCAAATACAGTTCATGGCTGCCCCACAGGTTATTTTTGTATTGAAAGCCGGACAAAGTAGAGTTTTCTGCACGATTATATTTTAGCATAGCAAATTTGGCTGCCGAATTTCTGCCCAGGAATTATTATCGATTACTAGCCATGCAAATGGTTTTTTGTGAAATTCTGAAAAGTAAAATGAACTCATTATCAGAAATCAGTTCAGTCATCTTGTGCATTTTTGCAAGCCATGGTACTCTCTTAACGCTCATAGTGTTTTTCTTTTTCCCCTTTCTCCTTGTGCCCTTTTTTCAAGTATCATCTAGGTAACCTCCCTGCTTTTCCGCTGCTCTTCGCTTTCGTTCACTATTTAACTGAAACCGAAAATCATGGTCCTAAGTACTTGACTGTACCTACTCCATATGCAATCGTATTTGCTTTAGAAAAAAGTGTATGAATATTCTGATTTAAGGCAAACAAGTTTGTTTTGGCGACATTCACATTCGAAATACCGAGTTAGAAGTACGTCGTGGTATTTTTTAGTGAAGTTCATAGTTTTACTGAGCCATGCCTTTCACACATGGTGAGATAGGGGACTCAATACTAAGCTGGAACTTCGTTCGCTATTTCCAATTCAACAAATGAATTAGTATACCTTCCGTTCACCAAAATAGGCAAACGGCCGAGGCTTGATTCCTGCGGTAGTAATGCGTAGATAAATGTGTAATTCCTATCTGAATTCTTTACAGCCGCCCATTAGGTTTACTTTGAAATGTGTTCCCCTATACACGCTATTAGCTTTGAGTCAACACCTCCTCAGTCTACTGATTAACGACGTGAAGTACAGCAAGCTGGGTAAGCACTAGCATTTGGCATAAATGGCGACGTTTCCCTACAGGACTACAGAAAGACGGGCAAAAAGTTTTTGTATAGGATACCGACAAAAATCTTGGAAGAGTCTACCAATAAGAAGCGTGCTTGTAGAAAATAAAAACGAAATTCAGCAAAGTCATGCGCAAAGTAAAAATGTGGCACCCATTCCAGTATTTGTTCTTTATTCTATATTCTCAGCATTACATAAATGGTTGCCTTCATATTAAATCAATGTTGTATTTTTCTTTTTTTGACGCACTCCTTTCGATTACAGCTGTGGTATTCTTGCCATTTGTCGATTACTGACCTCTATTCAGACGATGGTGCTAGAATGGATTATGTGCAGCATTGTTGTTTTCTCTTTCTTTTTACGTTACATTCTTGTTTGACGATAGCGTGCACATATACTGACTGCTTGGGATCAGTGTTTAGTCGAACCATGTATTTTTTTCTCTTTTATTGAGTGTCTCTGAGCTACCCCGACGCGTTGAGGTACCAAGTCGCCCATCGGCGAGTTATATTGATCAAGATATAGAATTGTGACAAGTTATCCAACGTTTTTAATTATCCGCAATGACTTTGCCAGTATTTCACGGCGAAAGACGGTGAGAATAAAGGCACATAGCTGCGAAAGAAACATTAGACCACTCTTTCCTCTTAGCCTTGTCAGAGGTGCGGCCGCCTCTCGTACCAGTAAACGAGGACACTGCAATTAGCAGTCGCACTTTACGCGTGCTTCACGCCCTGTGAGCAGCGTATACCGGACACTATCTCGTGAATAAGTGAAACGAGCACGTATTGCATTCAGAGTGGTGAGAGCAGCCAAAACGCATTGTGGCGTTGGCAACCACCGCTTTTTGTTTCGCCTTCTTGCTCCGGGATGACTGATGACAACGCCTTTCCGTGGCAGCGCCTATCCCTCTTGCGTAACTCCATCCAATATTCCGAATACGCACCGATGGCTTCGCAACCTGCTCCACACTTACATCAGTATCGCCATTTATGAGGATGAACGTGAGGCTTCCCGTCAGAAAGAAAACATGAAAAACTCCCATTGAGAGAAAGAGAGAGAGAGAGAACGCTTTTTATTGAAGGTGCAGAGTGGTTAGCCAGCGTAGTTTTGCCTAAACGCTACTGTGTAGGGAATGAGACAACGGAAAGGAAAGGTCCTCGAAGAAGGTGGGAAGAAGAAAAAAAGCAAAATAAAATAACAAACTGCAGGTCGTTTGATGTTACCAGTATTTATTTATTTATTTATTTATTTACCCTCAGGGCCTTTCGGCATTAGAGAGGGGAGTGGGTTATACAACAAATAAGGAGGAAATAAATCATGAGCTTATACACAATATTTGCTAATTATACAATGTTAGCTATAGGTATGAAAAATGCAGTAATAGAACTTGACATATAAAAGTAACATTAAACAAGAAAAAGGAAAACATCAGCTATAAACACCAGCTGTTAGCTATACGTATGAAAAATGCAGTAATAGAACTTGACATATAAAAGTAACATTAAACAAGAAAAAGGAAAACACCAGGAGCAGTTCGTACAAATGTTTGCTATTGTATATTGTTAGCTAGTGCTTTTCGAAAATGATCATTGTTATTAATGGAAACAATGTCAGAAGGAAGTTCATTCCAATCTTTCGACGTACGTGGCAAAAATGAGTGTAAAAAGTGTGTCGTGTTACATGTACCAATTCTAACTTTATGATGATGATCTGTACGGTGAGATAAGTAGTATGGTAGCGATATGAATTTTGGGTGAAGTGTAGGGTGGTGATACAGCTTATGAAAAAATGAAAGGCGGGAAATTTTTCGACGTGTTGCTAGTGGTTGAAGACCCAGATTCGATTTCATTGAATCATTTCATTGATTTCAGTAGTAGGGTAAGTGTGCGATGCGACACTTGTAGACGGTAAATGCAAAATAAAATAAAGTCGCAGTCTTGATGAGTCTCCCGATAGAGCTTCCTGTTGCTCAGTACGAGCTACATAAAAGTGTTTTTCCGAAAGCGAAAGACGTCAGCGAATACACGCAAAGTGCCTAGAGCGGCCAGTCACGCGGCAATTTTGCGCGTATTGGTGCGCTTCATTTTCGCTCGCAAAAACACTTTTAACGTGACAGCGTTAAGGAGCTCTTGTCGCAGAAAAGCCGGTGTCGTCGGTGTCGGCGTCAGCGGCGTTGGCCGTGAGCGACAAATCCCAGAAGGCACTTCATAAATAAAAAACATCTTGCAAGATGGGCTGGTGGGAATCGAACCAGGGTCTGCGGAGTGTGAGACGCTACCACTCAGCCACGAGTTCGTTCCTTCAAAACGGGACAAAATCGCCTCTAGTGAATGCGGTGTTGCCTTAGAAACGTGCCGTAGAAAGTTATACTGCAGTGTATATCGGTAATTAGGACCATGTAACTTACAGAAGTCGCAGTTTCACGAGTAGCGAAGCACGTTTCCGCTCAATTTCTTCTGCGCTCTGCGCACACGCAGAGCCATCTTGCGGCAAACACAGACGACCCCCTCCTCGCAATGTACGGCGCTGCCCCGACACGTGGCGCGCAACTCGCCCCATGACCGCGTTCGCCTTCATGGCGCTTCGGGGCCCGGCTATCTCTGCCGATCGCGACGTTTGGCTTGCGTAGCGCGTTTGAGTAGGCGGTGTGAATGGGATTCGAAAACGCTATTGCGTTCCATTCTTGAAGACGAAGCTTAAGCGTCCTCCAATTTTTGTGTAGCACATATTGAGCAACAGAATGCTCTATCGGGAGTTTTTCATGTTGCTCTACAGTTTTCTGATTGATACTGTTAATCTAATTGCAATATTTGAGCAGTTGAAAAATTATTTTGTACTAATTATGTACTTAGGTGGAATGGAAAAAAAATAATCTGAGAATCTCCAAGTGACGGCAAGCAACATCACCTTGTGTCTGTCCAGCTACGTGGCATTTGCATATGTTTAAATCTTGGTGTATGATACTTTGGACACACTGTAATACCAAAGAGGCTTCAGTGCAGAAAAGTTCACGTGACGAAAAGTGCAGCAGAGCAGAGGAGAAAGAAAAATACATATTACGAGGCTGAAATATTTCAACGATAATGCGGCAGCAACAGTGGCCGCACACGACCACATCACATTAAAGCCAGTATGTTGATTTTGTGCCCACAGCCACAAATAAAAATGAAGTTTTCACACACCTCGCGCACGCGCGGCCTAGCACTAAATAAGTCGGTTAACTTAAGAAAAAAAAGTCACCGTGTTGCTCGCAACGCGAAGGATTGAATCATGAATTGCGATAATAAATAATTAAGCGACTACATATAGTAAGGTTAGTAGTTTCACCGGTCGTATAAGTTTCGCTAATTATTCGCTTACAGACTAAATTAACAAGCCTGGGCACATGCGCTCACAGGCCAACATAAACAGGGTGGTTTTTATGCAAGTTTCCACCTAGTCTCGACATGTTGATGTCACCTGCTGCTAGAAATCTGATTTGCTGGGCTAGGGTAGACCCCCAGAATACGCCCCCCTAATGGACCCGCAGATTAGGCCTCCAGATCTCACTCAACGTCCGCGGACACTCGCTGTGAGAACGCTGGAGTGAGGAAGAGCGGAAGCAGCGGCGAGGGAACGCTTCGGGCTGTCTTTAGGTTCAAGACCTCAGCGAAAACTTGTGCATACGCGGCCTCCAACACTAGACGCACACAAATCCAGAAGTCGTCCCGGCTCTTGTATAGCCTTCCTACCTGAAAAATAGGGCTCGCATGGCCGCGCAACTCGCCGCATTCGCCGGATTTGTGTGCTCACCTGCCTCCCTTACTGTCTCTTAGCGCTCATTAACACCTCCCGGCACCCCCTTCTATCGCGCACACTACTGTGCGTGCAGAAGACGGTGCCCAGTAAGCCGCCACATTCGTTGGCTCACCCTTTCACGCTTTCGTTTGCAACTGCCTCAAACGGCAGGGTGGGATGCGATAGGATGTTATCCCACTTGGACTTTATACGGAACGTTACGGTGACTGCAATGGCGGAATTTCACTTGTAGTGTCGCTGTGATTGCTGTAGCAATAAAATTTCTATTTACGTTCAGTAGCAATGCGCAACAAATATCCGGTTCAGTCTGCCCTAATACCAAATCTCAGCATTTTAATCCATTACAACTGCGACATACAATTTGATGATACTTTACATATACGATGAACGCTTAATTCATACTGCAGTAAAATGCTTCAAAGAAAGAAGCGGACCACAGTAAGAGAGGCGGGATCTTTTGACAATTATATTGTTTAACATTTGCCAACTTAACATTGCTCTTATGTCACAATTTGGAAAACAAAATGAGGAAATCGTTTCGTACGACTCGCGACAAAACATATATAACACACATACATTGCGCAACATGGCTTACATAACATAACCTAAGCATATCAGATCAAGAAAAGCACAAAGGAAGGAATTTGTAGTTCCAATCGAAGTGTCGAAATAATAAACTGAAGGTTTCGCAAAGTGGGCAAAACAACAACTTGCCACTGGTGGGAGCCGTACTACCAGCCGTCACATAAAGCACGCAATCCTCTGCGAATTGTGCTTACCACGTCGGCTGATCCAACGTCCATATTATTGGGTATTTACGAGTATGTGCGGGAAACCCCTAGGATTTTTGTTCAGCGCGTAATGTAAAGCTCGTGGGTTTGGCTCACACTGATGGCAAGTTGTTTTTTGGTGACATTCATTTCCCTTCGATTACAGATTAGTGTATTTAAATCAGAAGTACATATCACATCCTCTATGCTTTCCTTGCCTTCATTATCTATTGGCTTCAAATGGTTTATTAACAATTATTGGGCTACTCGCTTCCACTTCTTCTCGTTGATACAATAGCATATTAGCGAAGTACATGGCATACAAACGCAGAATGTTTGTCCAATTGGACGTTATCTGAGCGCGCTATTATTCTGCTTTGATACTTCTCGAAGTAAAGCCTGATTTCAAGTTCAGCTGAACATATGAATACAATAGCCAATGGTGAAAGATTTGCGGTTTGTTGATTAGGGCGCAGTAAGGTCTCTTTAGAATATAACTTTTCACGAAGTTTCATCACAACGTTCTGAAGGCTAAATTATCTTGCTTTGGTGGCTGGCAGACGCCACCTACGTGCCAAGCGTGTCTTGTAGGACCATCATAATGCCTGCCGGTCCAGTGGTGGCTCAGTAACAGTTTCCAATGGGCGCTTTTGTGTGCACCGTTAAATACATGTTCAAATAAGCGGAAATATGCGTAGAAAGTTAGCCGTAGCGTTAATAGTTTTGACAAAGAAAGGAGCATACCAACCGAGTAAAACTAGTTTAAAAGTCAATACTTGTGAACAAGGCTTCTGTATGGAAGCCGAAACGTCTTGCGTTGTAAATAAGATTAACTTGGCCGGTGTACGTCTTTCTGTGTCATGTCTCATGCCGACCGGACGGGCTTCTATCGAACTCTCGATCACAGTTAATAGTCTTTTCAGAAAGTTTGCGCGGTCAAAACGTTCTGGCACTTGGTGGTTCTGGAAGGACCTTAAGTAAGGACATGAGGTCAAGTATTATCTAATCCGTTCCTGAAGAGGCCGCATCTCTGCCATATGCTTTTTTTTTGTGTGTGGTGCGTATGTTGTTTGCCGCCCTGGCTACCTGCTTGAATCTCATATCGATGATGATAGTTATGGGGTTGAAGATGAAGCGGCACCTTTTCATCTCTCGTAAAGGTGTTCGAGTGCCGGGTCTTACGCACATCTCTCAGCTCGTAAACCGCGGATGCTGATACAATCATATCGGTTCACTAGTAGCAGCGAGAAAAAAATAAAACCTCTGCGGCTACTCGTACATCGCTCAATTCCCGCTGTGCCTTTCTCGTAATTTTCGTGGTTCGTTTGTAAGCATGCCTTGGCAATCAGCAAGGATGCTGGAACGTTTGCAATGCGCGCATGTCATCGGCCCATTATGGCTTCGGTACACCGCAGGCGGGACAAATCGGTAGACGTAGAAGTGCTATTAGGGTCGCAGCTCTTCCTTTCCGTACTCGCATGCCTTCTTGCAGAAATGCATGTTTTTATTTTTTTCGCAGGCAATCTCTTGTATATTCTGTGGGGGATGGGGTTTAGTTGTTATCGTAGTCATGCTTGTTTCACAACCATATGTTTGCTACACGTCTAAAGGGGCAAGCATAAAACGACACAGTAGAGTGGACGCTTTGAGCGTTTCCAAAAAAGAATTTCTGCTATGAAACATTGTTAATATGGTGTACCTGTCGTTAGTATTCTCCCAGTGAGAAAAAATAAGCGACCAAAGAACAAGAATGTCTAAAGAAGGCGCCTAAAATTATGGGTTCTCAGAATAATTCAGAAAACCTCTGAAGACTTTCGTACAGTTCGCTTGTGGAATAGGTGTAACACTATGTGATATATATATATATATATATATATATATATGAGTGTGCTGTGGATTTCTTACCCCATGCTGTGGTTTCTTTTCGTTTTTTTCCTACATGTATATTTATGTTATTTCGGCTATGAGAAAAGGAGCACCCGTAACTATTATAAGGCGATAGGATTTCTTTCTTTTCATTTCAATAAAAAAACTTCATAAATACTTCCAATTTAAGCCTCTTGTACCCAACTTTCTTTCTTAGGTACCGTGCGTTTGGCCGAATTAACTCAATACAATAAATTATGGTAATGCCCCAAGAAAAAGTTTCATTGATCAGAAATTCGTGGCAATTTATTCTGGGCAGAAAATGAGGGCTACATGAGTGGCCGCAAGTCCGCATGAAGAAATAGAGTTGCTCGCGTTTATTTTGCAAAATTAGTAAAATAAATGGTTCGTTAGACTAAAGAATAAATCCCATTCGCCCAGCGGCACCTGTACTACCATAGGGGTACCGTTCTTTAGGAATTATTTCAGGTCAAGTGGCCTGCCTCGTATCCTTGAATATCCTTGCAATTTGCGGATTAAAGAACGATTTGCAAGGGCAGCACTTCATCAAGCCTAATTAGAAAGTTTTTACTTTCAGGTCTGACACTTTTTTAACGTGCCTTCGTAAAGACATTCCTGCACACGCTTCCAACGAGTACGTTTGCATAACGCTGAAGTACAAGCGGCGCACACTCTCAGTAATTGGCGGGTATATACCCCCAAGATCGAGCATAGACTGTTCATATTTGCTGTCCATACTGAAAGCTTGTCCGGGTCCGCACATAGTCATCGGTGACTTCAATGCCCACCATCCCATGTGGGGCTCTGCTTCGACGAACGCCCGCGGTAGAGACTTAGCTGACTTCATGCTTAGTCAAGGCTTGATGGTGATCAATGATGGCTCGCCAACATACCTTCGAGGCTCTTACTACAGCAGTTGTCTTGACATTGCGTTCGTTTCAAAAAGCCTGCTGTCTGCTACACGATGGTGTACTGATCTCGACACCCATGGAAGTGACCATCTACCAACATATGTTCAGTTGAAATGGTTACATCCCCCAGCTCCGCACACTGTGCGTTCTATCGATTGGCCGGCGTTTCGAGAATCTGTGACCACCGCATGTCAAGCCATCCAAGCACCATCCAATATTGAAGATGTCATCGCGGCAACTTTACGTGACACAACAAAACACCTCAGTGCACCTTCACCTAGATCATCTATTGATGACCAGTACGAGCGACTTCGCGCGATACGGCGTCGAGCAGAACGAAAATACAGAAGGACCAAATCACCATTAGACGTCACTGCATCACGCCGGGCTCAGCGTCATGTCCTGCGCCACCTTGACAAGCTTGACAAACAACGCTGGAGATCATTCTGTGGCTCTCTGGATCCGAGAAAACCTCTATCTAGAATTTGGCAAATTGTACGAAGCCTTCGCTCGCCTCCACAACAGCTTCACCCGTTCAGTGCTGTGGCCATACGGCAAGGCCGGCGTGAGGTTGAGGTCGCCGATGACTTTTGCAAATTACTCGTGAGCTCCTCGAACGATATACCAACCCATTCACGACTGACTTTCCCGTCATCTAGTGATCACCGTCTGGACGCGCCTTTTACCATGCACGAGCTCGACGCTGCAATATCTTCTTCCCGCCGATCAACTTGTCCAGGACCAGACGGAATTACATACTCCGCGATTTGTCATCTTGGAGTAGAAGCTCGAGAAATTCTCCTGGCGCTCTACAACTCTACGTGGGACACAGCAACTGTGCCTAATCACTGGAAGTGCAGTCGTCTTGTGGCTTTGCTAAAACCTGGGAAATGCCCGCAGGATCTCTCACATTATCGACCAATAGCCTTGGCAAGCTGTGTCGGTAAAGTGATGGAGCGAATGGTACTGAGCAGACTGGAATGGCTACTCGAGAAAAGTGGTGGACTTCCTGATTTCATCAATGGATTCAGAAGAGGCCGATCATCCATTGACGGTGTGATCGACTTAGTATCTTCTGTTCAACAGGAAAAGAGACGCCGTCGTCTGATATGCGCAATATTTCTGGACATCAAAAGTGCCTACGACAACGTCTTCCACCATTCGATTCTTCAGGCGCTTGAGGATATAGGTGTTGGTGGCCGGATGTATGCGTGGCTGCAGAGTTACCTCAGTGGCCGCACCATTTTCATGTCCACTTCGGATGGCGAGACCGATAGACATGAAGTTCGCAGGGGTGTTCCGCAGGGTGGTGTCCTTAGCCCAGTATTGTTCAATATGATACTGGTGGGCTTTGCAGACGAGCTACCTGAAACAGCGCGCATCAGTACGTACGCGGATGATATCTGTATTTGGTCATCTGGGGTCACACGTCCGCAAGTGCGTGCAAGGCTTCAACGTGCGGTTACCATAACGGCGAAGTACTTGCGCCGTAGAGGCCTGCAACTCTCAGCTACTAAGTGTGCAGTCATGGCATTTACGCGCAAATCGATGTCAAATTATCCAATCGTTGTCGACGGAACGGCGCTCCCTTTAGTCACCCACCACAGATTTCTTGGCGTGATAATAGACCGCAATCTTTCTTGGACCAAACATGTTACTGCGCTTAGGGCTAAACTGTCCAACTTCATACACGTTCTTCGTGTAATATCAGGACTGAGATGGGGGCCATCTGAGCGAAGTTTGCTCCAAGTGTACCAGGCACTTTTTGTGGGCTACATACGCTACAGCATGCCTGTGTTATCTAACCTGGGGTCATCTTGTATACGCACGCTGGAGAGCCTTCAGGCTCAAGCACTACGGATATGTCTTGGCTTGCCACGCTGCACGTCAACTAAGGGCACAATAGCGGAAGCACGGGCTTGTCCTATCGACATATACAGGTCTTGTGAACCCGTGCGAACCTATCTTCGCCTGCTAACCAGACACTCACGCCATCCACTGTCAACGCTTCCAAGCATCAACCTTGACTGTGCTTTTTCTAAAGCTATTGCATGTCACGCAAGCATTGTGCCTGCAAGATTCCAGGTAACCGACATCCCCGCGACACCTCCATGGACATTGCCAAGACCACTAGTGAGGCTTCAGATACCCGGAATTAGGAAGAAATCTCACGTTTCCTCCATTGGCTTGAAGCAGCTCACCCTGTCCCATATATTTACTTTATATAGTGGGACTGTAGAAGTATATACCGATGGTTCGGTCACGCCATCTGCCACAACGGCCGCATTTGTCATCCCACAATTTGGAATTACTCAACGATTTCGATTAAACCACAAATCGACATCTACGGCAGCGGAACTTGCGGGAATACGGGAGGCTGTCCGTTTTATGAGAACGCAGACACCCCATAAATGGACAATATTGTGCGATGCCAAATCAGCGCTACAGGCGCTAAAATACTTTTTAAACAAAGGACCATACTATCTGCTCGTGCTCGAAATCGTCGAACTTTATCACAGTGCCGAGTTAAGTGGCCACGTGATCACCTTTCATTGGGTGCCTAGCCATTGTGGTGTTTTTGGTAATGAACTCGCTGACAGTGAGGCAAGATCGGCCTCCCCTTCATGTGATGAAGTACGGATTGCCTACTCGCGACCTGACACCAACTCCATGATCAAGGCACTCATGCAGGACCTTACAAAGGCTTACAGAGCCCACTCTGATAACATTCACAGACGTTTACGTATGATTGACCCAGACGGTAAATTCTGTTTGCCCCCGAAGCTTACACGGAGCAAAACATCATTGCTACACAGGATTCGGCTCGGCGTTGCTTTCACCCGTCGCTACTCACACCTCATCGGCCAATCGAACAGCCCTGATTGTGTATACTGCCAGATGCCCGAAACACTGCAACACATACTGTGCGACTGCCCAGCATATATGCTGGAGCGAAGGACGTTAGAGAGTTTCCTAGCCAGCGTTGGCAGACAACTACTTTCGGAGGAAGCTATTCCCGGTCCATGGCCTGACACTGCAATTTCAATGCGTGCCACAAAAGCATTGTTGAAGTTCCTGCAGGACACCAAGCTCGACGAGCGGCTCTAGCGAGGCAACTGTCTCATGTACATAAGCACTCACCACTTCTCTTATCATCATCATCCATCCCAACACTTTCACTCCCCTTCCCTGTTCCCCAGTACAGAGTAGCAGACTAGAGCGCACTGGCTCAGGTCGACCTCTCTGTCTTTCCTATCAATAAATTCTATTCATTCATTCACTGACACTTTTTATGGATTTTGTCAGAATGTACTTAGCATTGGAAAAGACATCGGATTTGGTCTGGTAGGTGACGAAAAAAATTCTGCAGATCGACTTCTCCATTATGGCTTGGCCACGCCAACCCCGGAAAGACATGTCATTTAACAGAGCTTCTATCGCAGGCTCACCTTACCGCAGTTGCAAAATGATCTGTTTCATGTTTGGTAGTTTCTAACTTTCAAACATTTGATAATCAGCCCAATGATGCACCTTCTAAAACTACCGTGTTTTATGATTCCGCAATGAAGAAGGGGTCTACATCTAACGGTTCTTGCACGAAAAATTGCCTGCTGCCAAGAAGACGGCAAATGATTTCGACAGCTACCAAATTAACCTGACTAAACAAATGAACGATAGTAACCTTGTTCAGTGCCTTTACAATTGCCTTTTTATTCTCCTATGGTAATTGACCGATTGGTTACGCATAAAAAATGCGCTTTCTGTCTTGCTCACAATGACAGGTTATACTGTTAGATGTGAGGTCATGATGATCGAATAAAGCTAGAATATTTTTACCGTCTTAATCAGTCTTCATGAGAAGTAGTGTGAAATTTCACAACTTGTAGCCCTAGTAGGTGTTTCCGTAGGAAAAATTAAAGAGAAACTGTAAATGAAACTTTCGCTACATTGTATGCCGTTTTAGTACGCTACCACCGCGAGAATACAGATGAACGCGCCTTGCATTGGCGACACTCCGAATACTCATGCCCGGCCGCGGCCAAGTACAAACCTGTAATATTTGTTTTCGTTTCGTCATTTGTTTGCTACTTCTTTTCGCAACAGTGCTAGCCAGTTCACACATCTATATCACGTACCGGGACATACGCCGAAGAGATGTTCGTTGCACAGGAACAAAGAAATAGCTGGTGAAGGAGTTGGGGCCAAGAATGTTTTCTCGGCATCATCGTTATTAAGCATTGTTTGCGGGAAAAAAGTCACTGCAATCTGGTACGGCAGAAGTGGCATCAGATTCGTAAAAAACCAGCCTTGCAGACCTTACGGACTGCCATTGGGCTGTGCTGAGCTAATGCTGTTTGCAAGAGCCGTGCGAGTCTTTTTGTGTTTGTCTACGTAGCCAGTGCGGGAGCTGTGGAAATAAAGAATGAAGCACAAAACAGCCGAAATTTTAATAACGCCAATAACACGAGGTTTCTCTTGCTTCAGTTTACCTTTTTATTTGTTTTTTGTTGCGTTGCTGGTGCACAAGCGCTGCTCTGAGCAGCTGGAATCACGAGGCAGGTGAGAGTGTTCTGTTACAGACAGGTTTCGCTTTCTCGTGGCTGTGTCACCAACTCTGAAAATTGTAATGCTGTTGTGCGCTGCCATCCATCTCATAAAGTTTCATAAAATACTTACCAGGTGGAACTGTGGCGCTTGTTTCTGCGGGTATAGCCAGCATGGGAATTATGCATAGATTTTCATAATAATATAACTAGAGCCGAAATGCGGTGCTGCGATGCTTCGACTATTATGGGAATGATGGGAAGTTCAAGCTATGGATTGGTATTCAGTTGATTGGCAAACCAGTCCACAGGTATTTTTGGTAGTTTGGTAGCACAGTTGCTCTAACCCGCAGTGAGGCTGTGCGGCCCAAAGCTCTCCGCTTTTGCTAAAAAAATTAAATTTTTGGGTTTTACGGGCTATAGCCATGATCTGATTAAGAGGCACGTATTTGTGGAGGACGCCGAAAATTTGGACCAGCTTGGCTTCTTTAATGGGCACCTAAATCTATGTACGCTGGTGTTTTCGCATTTTGCCCCCATCGAAATGAGACGTCTGCTGTTCGAAGCGGGTCTAGCGGCTGGCCCGATTTTTCTGCCGCGGTGAGGTGATGAAGCCCTGACGAGAAAGATATGGCATCATACACGGTGAGAGTACGTGTCTTAATGTTTTGACCTCGGTTTCATAAGTGTGTTACGTTGGCCCCGTAGCGTTACTAGCTTTCTTAAACTTCAGAAGAGTAAAAAGAAGGTACCACTGCTATGAGCACGATACTACGCACATATTCCATGCTTAAAACCTTTAAAAGGCGTAGAAAGCTTGATGTGCCTACTAATAAGCTTTAGTGGGGCTTTCTATAAATTACATTGCGATTGTGCACGTACTGATGCTTTCTTGTAGGATGGCTGATCGTGCCGGCCTGTGCGAGCCCCGTTGACTTGCATGAGTTACTTGTGGTAGGACAGGTTGCTGCTTCCTGGCTGCAGTCTGCTGTCGCCAAATGTGTGAGCTCAGAGCCACTCCACAACAGCTGCTGGCACGCGCATCACAAGAACCAGTACGTCAACATAAAATATATGAGATCATACTCGTAGGAGGCCCTCTTAGCTAGCACTGCAGCAGGTGTGCTTAAATGTACTTAATAATAATAATAATAATAATAATAATAATAATAATAATAATAATAATAATAATAATAATAATAATACTTTATTGATGACTTGAGAAACATACAGTGCAAGAATCGGGCCTGCCAAAGCCACAGTGGGCTTGAACGGCAGTGCCTGGCAGACAGCGACAGAGCCATCAGTAACTCGTTTTTAAACAGTGAAAAAAAACACACTCACATGACAGGCTTCCAATCACGCATTCATGTGTCTAAGAGCCTTTCTAAGACCATATTTCGTTTTCACATCTTGTATGCTTTGAAGAAGTTGATTAAACATTGCTGGGACATAGTAGTTACAAAGTCTTCGACCATATCTCGTCGTACAGCGGGGTGTAATGTAAGGATTCTTTGGTCTCAGGGAACGGACAGGCACATAAGCAATTTTATACTGACTAAACCAAAAATGTTTTAAGATAACCGTTTCAAGCAGCAAAGAATTGAAATCAGCTAAAGACAAAGTTTTGAACACATCAGATTTGGGGGAGACATCATAAGCAACATGCTTCAGAATGCCACGAAGGACGGAGTTGACCCGGCTTACCAAATGTTGAGCGCCATGACCATATGTAGATATCCCATACCGGATTACACTGTAGCATAAGGCATGTACTACAAGCTTTCGGACAGACAATGGCATGTAAAATTTTATGTTATACAACACACAAGACACTGCGCGAAGTTTTTGACAAATATATGCGAAATGATAATTCCAGGATAAATCACTGTCAAAAAAGACACCAAGGTATTTCATTGAACAAGCGTATTGCACAGGGGCACACGAACAGGGATTGCAATGTGATGTGTGCAAATATAACGGGGAGGATAGGGTAACTTGCCTGACAGGGTTGTGGAAACAGATAAGTTGAGTTTTGGACGCATTTATATGGACTACATTATTCTGAAACCAGTCCATGAACTTGAGCTTGAGGACGTTCAGTAATCGTGACAGACGACGTAGCCTTCCCAAGGAGCGAAAGAGTTCGCAAGTGCCAACCGTCTGCGAGAAAAATTCAATTTTCCCGCGTTCCTTACCTTACCTCAACCCTTACATTACCTCCACCCTTGCACGCGAGTAGTGAAAATGTTTTCGCTGCCCGAGTTAATGTTAGAACATTGGGAAAGCGTTCTCTCTAAGTTCTCACAGAAAACATTGGTGCCTAATAAGTGAGCTGTAGTGTTATTTATCTTTCTTGGTTGATAGTGCTTGCCTTGTTTAAATTTTATAAGTCACAGTCGTACGTGTGATGCTTCTTCACAGTGGACTCAACGAGACTGAACAGCCGGCTATGGTTTTGATAAGTACTTGCAACCGGGTGTGGCAAAGCTTCGTATGTTACAAAGCCGGACTGGTGAAGTGGTCGTGAGGCCTGGGCTGTCTCGAAGCGGAAGCAGCTAGCAGACGTCGCGATTCACAAATCCTCGCTATCCTCGCTCGTTTGTGAGTCACCTAATGCTGTAATGATGAAACCCTCTGCACTTTCTACAGAGTTGCAGAAGAGAACGCCCCCAAATTGAACACGGGAGCACTGGAGCCACGGCTAGCCCGATGGAGCTGATACAAAACGCCTTAGTGGGTGCAACTTCTCCCTTAATTTTACGCCCTGTTTCAGCGAACCTCCCAAAATAAACAAGGCAGTTCAGATATGAGGCTCTGAGCTCTAAAAAGAGTCATCATTCTACGGCAGTATGACTATGTACATGTTGTTTGGACTGTTGTTGGAAAAGCACCAGTTATCTTTTTGTACTTAACGTATGCATATTTGAATAAAGCTATTAAAACTTTTGAACTGCTCTTCTAATTATAAAGCGGTTAATTAAAGCTTTATAGATAATAGAAGGAGACGCCAATATGTGCGATGTCCAGGAAGTTGTACTAGGCGTCTTCTGGCAAAAAGGAAAGCCAGCAAAATATGAATAGTGCCCTTCAACTGCGCACCATCACGCACACAAGAATAGCGTCATCCGTCTCCCTAAGAAACTTAACAGCTGTACAAGCACATCTCCTCCTCCACTGCATAATATTTGCGAAAGCTATGTTTTGTAGTACAACAAACACAACAGTATATACTCGGCAAAACTGTAGAGTACCTATAACTGATTAATAAAGAACACGTGCCAATGAGTTGATGCGAAAGCTTTAGAAAATCCTTTATTTGCCTCACTTATTGCAAAGGTAAATAAAATGCTTTTCAAAGTGGTTGTTCAGCGTCGCAAAGTCCGGTTAAAAGAGAAAAGCGATTGAAGAGACGTGGGAATTTTGTTTAATTTACCACAAATGTCGTGCTCCTGGCGTACATCTGAACGTCGGTGAGCAATGCGGAAAAGGGTGGCGAAAGTGAGGGAAGTGAACGGACAGAAGTACTGGGGGAAAGAGGAGGCTTAACGCTCCCAGCACGCAAGCTGCCCAGAAAGCGTGAAATGCGCTCAGTCAGAAAGTGGAATGCCTGGAATCTGGCTTCGCCTGTCTTGCGTACCACACGTCTTTCCCGAGCCAGCGTGACGATAGTTCCCTTCTAGCAATTCCTGAGTGGTCAAAGAAATTGGCGAGGCTGCATCGCGCGTCATCAAGCGCGCGGGAGCACCCACGTGGCAGGTGCAGGCATTTCGTGCTGTGTCCGACTGGCATGGAACGTCGATTAGTGGGTTCACCGCGTAACCTGAGACAAATTGTCCAATAGACGTTACAGCTTCTTCGTCTAAACGATCATTCGTGAACAACACATGAAGTGGTGACCCCCAAAACGACCGTTGCGCGTTTCCCAATTATCGGCCGCATTTTGTGCTTGTATTAGCACGGAACTCTCCTAGCTAAACTTGTCTGTTTCTTCGACCTAAGATAGTCATCTGGCAATTCCAAACCGCAAGAACACGGAGATGGAAAGTCCGGTGCAGTATTCAAACACAAAATAACCAGTAGCAAAAGAGAACAGACCAAAGCGTCTCTGTCAGTTTCAGCCAAATGAAATTATCTCCAGAGTTAGTGTTGAGCTTCAAATACGGTAGTTGCTTTAAACTATTGCCACGGTATCGTGACGATGGAATTAGAGTACTGGGGAAAGTGACAGGTAAGAATATAGCTCTTTATTGTACGAACTTCTCGTCAGTAAAATAAGGCACAGTCGAATCACAATGGCAGCAGGTTTAAGGGCTGGTCTTCCTGAATTTCAAGTATTTGGAAAGACATAAGATGTGCTAGGACACTCCTTCAGGCATTGCACGCAATTCCTTGCTCAAGTAACTTGCTGAAGCCACAATGCGAAGTATAAAGCTGTATTCGGGCACGTAATTTATCGACAAATACTCAGGGACTCAAAAAATATTTATTGCATTTACAGGCAGGTATTGCTCGTGACATATGAACATGAGCCCGGTATTTGAGGGTAAAAGATAAATTTTCTCTAAACGGTGAATTCATTAAAATGTTCGATGCCTCAGATATGCCTGGGATACTATGGCTTCTTCATTACAAATTCCCATGCTCCCTCACACAGTGCTAATGTGGGAACCAGAAATAATGATGACAAGCTAGGCTATAGAGCCTAAAATATGAGAAGTGGTTCAAGCCATCTGCTAAGACAATGTGTGTGATTCTATTCTGTAGAATAAATTGTATTCATCCCTTTCAAGTTGCCTGAAATACAAGCGACCTCAATAGTATTCCGTTATATACGCGTATTTTACACAAGAGTAACCATGCTGAGGAAAAATGAAATGATCAGATGCCACCACGGTGATAATAAATGTGCTGGAAGGCTGAATTTGCAGGGAAATACCTTACCCAAGCATTCTTTAAGTGAGACGTTTGGTAATAGGTATAAAATGCCGGAATTTAAATTCATACTTTCCTCACATTATACCAGCGTGCGCACAAGCATGGTGCCACTTGAAATATAATTAGGTTATATCAAGGCATACTCATTCTCGCGCAGAAGTTGTTTTAGTCGTCAACATGGCATCGCATCAATTTTTGGTTCTGTACCATTTAACTAGCGACATTCTTGTTGAAAACTGTGCCTGTTTGTTGGAAGGAAGACTTCATCTCTGAAGGTACCCCATTACCCGCCGTGGTGGTAATGGAGCAGATGGGTTGCGCTGCTGATCATGAAACAGTTGATCCGATTCTCATCGATGGCAGCCTGATTTTGAAGTGTGCTATGCAGGAACGTACCTATATTGAGCTGCCTGTGCGTGTTTAAAAAAACTTGGCGGCCCTGATAATAGCCACTACGGCGTTGTGCATATATCCTCTAGTAGGTTCGAATAACAATGTAAGTAAATGGATTACATGCAAGAATCAGCTGCATTACTAGAATCACAGGGGTTCATGTTTCAACACTGCGCTACGTCTGTGTCCTCAAACTCAGGAAAGAAGTTCAACCTCTAATGAGGTACTTTTCTTTATTTGTTCAGGATGGCATTATTAATATATGTTCCCAAATCAAATTGCCATTGAGGAAAAAAAAAGCAGGATGGCTGCCCGGCAAGGCCGACCTGTAGGGCATAATACCTGCTTTATAAAGAAAAAAAAAGGCGCAGAAAACATGTTTTACGCAAACAACAATAGTAAGATTGAATCCATTTCACCTTGCCAATTTTGTAAGTGCTCGTAAGAAGCAGCATCAGGTGATTTCCATCAGCCGTCACCTAGCACTTGCCCCTGACCAGTCGTATTGCCTCTTGAACCCGCCATCAAAACATATGTTTGGTTGAGGCAACATACCCTACTGTCATATTTTTCTTTTAGCACGGCACTTTCTTTTGGTTATTTCGTACGTCCCGGATACGCATTTCTTTCATGTGGCGCATTTCAGAGCGCAAAGCACATTCGTGATGATAATGGTGCATACAAAAAAAGACGCTTAAAAGTGCTCGAGAACTTTTGTCTCCACATGCATACAAATGGTCCTCACTTTTCTAGATCCACCCCAATGGTTAAGCGAGCAAGTAGAGGCAATGGCAGTCATAGCGTCTTCTTTGGCTACCCTCTCAAGTCTTCAAAACTTTTCTTTTCTGCAATCGTCGCAGCTCCCTTTCAACACCTGGAAATGAAACCCGAAAAAAGAGCATGCACTACATCAATAAAAAGCTGAAGGTAAAGGAACAAAATTTTGCGTGTATGTGTGCTTTGCAACCTCGAAGTCTTTTGATGACTTGCGCCTACATATAGAGGCTCAAATGATAAGAACGAAGCAAAAAAAGCACACATTCTGGCGCAGGTGAGCTAACGACCCCGCTACCTGAACTGCTCTTGGCGCTTCTGTGCCAAGCGCGCTGAAAGTATTCGTTCTATAATAGTTCTTTTTTTTTGCGTAATGTAGGCTTCTTATGATTTGGAGAAAAAAAAACGGAAAGTAGGTTTACCGCCAATTGGAAAACTGGAGTCGAAACTAAGGTGAATCCTTAAAAATTGTGCTGTTCATTTGTTTTGCTTTTTATTTTTCTTATTCTACACACCTTGGATTTCCTTTTTTAATATCGATGCATACATCGAAAGCGTTGCCGGCGTAAATGGTGCAGAAACCACTCGCTAAGTTTTAGGTTTGTGCAACACACAGAAAAGTGCACGACTAAGGAAACTTTTTCATCACTTTAGGGATGACAATAGCTTGGATAACCAGACTGGCGGAACTGTTCTCGGTTTGCCAACTGATGTTCTCCTAGACAGCCCAATGTGGCAAACTGGAGCCACATGGTCGAATTCCTTATTACTGGGAATACGTGAATTTTCGATTGTAGAATAAGGAAAGCACTTTTCTGGTTTCTTGTGTTCTTCTTTAAACATGAATAATATGTACGTTGAATAACATCGTTTATAGATTCTGTGAGCGTAGCATTGATAAATGTACCGCATAGTTGAGTAAATAGGACATCACGCGGTCCTCTGTGGTCTGCGCATGATATATTCTCCTGAATTTAAATCTTTTTTGTACATGGAGTCCACGTGGTCCGTAACTGGAGTGCCGGCACGCCGGCAGTGAAAAGCGCCTATGTTGGTTGCAATAAATTGCGCAATGGAAAGATTTCTTTCGATGACACAACCATTAACGTATAAACCAATGTGTGTGCAATTTGGAAAAACTGCCACAATATGGCGAAAGAACGAACCAATTTGGTAAGTGCATTAATCAAGGATTTGAGTGCTAACAGTAGCTTCATGTACAATGTTCACGATATATTTTCAGAGAATTAGGAAGGCAGAACGTTTTCCAGAACTTTTTTGTGTTGTGTAAATACTGTATGTAAACAAGCTGTGGGTTGTACACGGCTGGCTAGTTTTTCTAGGGGAGGTCTTGCGCCTCTGAAATTCAAGCCAAGTCAGTACGTGATGTTTCATGGCGGTGACCAGTCATGGCAATTTGTATCTTTGTCGTACCCTGTTCAGTGTGCGCGTGTAGTCTATGTGGCCAGAAGTGACCTCATTATGACATACTTGCTGTACTTCACTCCGAGGGAGTATAAGAACGACCAGTGAGCAATTGCATCGGATAAATGAAACATTCCTTTTGTGGAGAATATCGCTGTGTAAACAATACAATGGCAGCCCTCTTGCAAAAGTTCTATGCGCGTGGAGTGTTCATCCGCGTAAAAATATAGTAGGGCAAGGAACTGAAGGTCATCGATTGTTGTTGAACAACGGCTGCCGTATCCAGAACACCGATGAATGATGATTCGTCTTCATTGGATAGAGCAGTCGACTATATCTGCGACCGCGACAGGCAGTCAGCGTCGGGAAGCCTACTCCCCGCTTCGAAGATAACTACCATATGGAAATCTCGTAGCCTGAGGCTCCCTCGCGCTCATCGCCAGGACGGATCTTTCAGGTTTGTCAGTATACTTAGTGAATGATGATCGCTGGTATCTTTGAAAGGGTGCCCTCACAAATATAGGTGAAATTTCATAACCATCCTTACCATGACAAGGCATTCACTGTCAGTTATCGAGTAATTGGTGTCTGCGCGCTAGTGCGTTCTGCTTGAATAGGAATACTAGAACTGTACGAGTACTGCTCACCGACCAACCATGCTGGCATCAGTGTGAAGAATGTTAGGGGCTGCTTTGTCAGAGTGGGCAAGTGCTGCAGGAGTTTGTAGTTGTTGCCACAGCTGATTAAATTCAACTTTCTATGCATCGCTGCATACAAATACCACGTCGTCACTGTGAGGTGAGTTAACGGCGACGTAATACGTGCAAAATCTGCTATAAACCGAAGATATTGCACACAGAAGCCCAGCAAGCGCTTCGCAGCTTCCTGATGAGACGCCACGGGAAGCTGTGCGACAGCGGAATTTTTTTGAGGATTGGCAACACCAGCATGACTGACGCCACGTCCAAGAAACTGCAGCTCCTCAAAGCAAAGTGGCATTTCTCTGACTTCAGTGTAATGCGTGCCGACCAGAAGGCTTCCAAAACTGCTTCGAGTGGCTGCAGCTGGTCGTTAAATCTTGCAGAAAACCCAAATACGTCGTCAAGATAGACCAAGCTGTTTTTCTACTTCAGCCTCAGAACCACAGTATCCATGAGTCTTTGAAAAGTAGCGGGAGCAGAGTGCAAACCGATGGGCAAACGTTTAAATTTGTGTAATCCGTATGACGTCAGAAAAGTGGTTTTCCCATGGCCTCTCGGGTCTCCCACGATTTTCTAATAACCACTTTTCAAGTCAATTCAGGAGAAGTAATGAGAGTGTCGAAGCCGGCGGATGGAATCATCTATACGTAGGATTTGCTACACATATTTCTTTGTAATCTGGGTTAGCTTGTGGTAGCCTGCACAGAAGCGCAGGCTACCGTCCTTTTTGACTAAAACGACAGGCGATACGGAGGGGCTCCTTTACTGTTTTATTACATCGTCTTAGAGCATACTAGTTACTTTCTCCCGTATCGCTATACGTTCTTTTAGATCCGCATGATGAGGGTTCTGGTAATTTTGCCTGGCCGTGTCTTCAGTGATTATTCGACGCTTGTTTAAGTGCGCGCCGCCGATTCCAGATCTTGACGCAAAGCAGTCCTCTAACTCGGCTAGTAATGCCAAAACGTTTTGTCACTCTTCCTGCGACAAGGTATAGTTGACGTAAAGAACAGGAGCTGAATCTCCTGCAGATGCTTTTTCGATTATTTAAAACCAGCGTTAAACCTCTGCACCACCGTCAAAATCGCCCACAGCGTGTTTGTTACTTAAACAGAAACATTATAGAACAGATTCCTTGGAAGGTGCTGACGCACAAATCCGTCTCTACGTGAACGAAGCTGGCAACACTCCACGCAACTGATGTACCGCGAGTAAATAGCAGCGGGGTTATTTGGCCTGCAACTCCTTCCTCGTCGCATGTCACAGAAACAAAGGTACGCGACCGAGGTGGGATGGCAACTCATCGCTCAGGGGTAATGGGTTGTGTTGGCGGTCCCAAGCAATCAACTCGATTAGGGTTAAGGTAACATGTTACCAAATGGACTGGGATGCCGATGACCGCACCATGTTCCCTCAAAAACTCCATTCTGATAATAAATTCTCCCCATCAAGTTGGGACAATGATTCTCAGCGTCTCTTATGTTGATGCTCACCTTACATCGCCCGGCAGGCATTAATAACTGGCTGCCTGGAGACCTTATATGGGGCCCAGTCCGCGGCGTCTCTACTTTCTTCAGACGAAGGGCGAAGTCTCGACTTATTATGAAGAATTCAGCACCATAGAGTGTCAACAAATACTGTCATTTTCTGCCCATAAACAAAACAATAAGGTACCCGCTTACAACTTCACAATGTCGGCTTCACAATGTCGTCCAGCGGAAGTAACAGGCGCTTTTTATCATCGGAATTGCTTGCAAACTTAGCCCCGGAGGTCACCGTCTTTAGTTTATCCGTCGTAGGCTAGGTGACCTCCTTCCCCTCACGTCAGTGAAAGTGCGACTTATTGGTGCAGGAGAATGTGCAGGAGGTGGAGAGTGTGACAGTTGGCCCATGTCAGCCTGTTGATTCGACAGCCACTCCTTGTCATTGGCTCGGAGATCGTCCAATAAAAGCTGGTTGCTGAAGACCCCTGAAAAGGAACTTTTCGGCGTGGCGTGTGGTCGTTGTTGGCACGTCGACCATCAAAATAAGGGTGAACAGGGCGGAACGCAGCGCCGTGAGGTCAGCAATGGGGGGTAATATGGCCGACACCGCCGCATTTGAAACAGACTGGGTGCTGATATACAGTGTGCCATAAGACTGTTTTTAAATATTGCGGATGTCTCGGAAGCGCTTCCTGGGGTGACCAAGGTGCCGCAGTCGACAGCTGGCTGTACGGCGCTATCGACATAACAGGTGGCGTACGTCGGACAGCGGCACGGTAGTTCATGGGATGCGGCTCGGACTAAGGTTGGCAGACCAGAGTGGTTGCCTCATTTCGTCACGTATGGCTTCGGTGGCAGGTGCCACTGGTGGTTTCTGTCAGAGTGGCTAGCTGCGGAATTTCATCACGACCAGTCTCCCTAACTGGTTCAAGCAGACAGCACTGAGTGTCAACTCTCATGGCGGCGGCGTTGACCTTGTTTCTGCTGGACAAGCGATCATAGTGCCATATGCAATAATGATGAAGTGGTCGCTTAATATCTGTAGCTTGCTTGATAAAATCAGCCAGAGTACTTGGTGGATTGTGCCTCAGTACAGGGAACAGTTGCTCTCTTAGGCCACAAATGATGTGGCCTAACTAATCCTTAGCCATGTTTCGGTCGGCTCAACGACACAGACGCGCCATGTCCTCGGCAAACATAGCAAAAATTTCTTTGGGTTTCGTAACCTGTAAAAAACTAGCTGCTGGACGCGGACCCGTCGGACGACCGCCGCAAATGTGTGAAGGAGCCACTGGCGGAAGTCACTCCACGTCGATAGGCTGGATTGGCAATATTGGCGACGTGCTCAAACTAGTCAAGCCAGTTTTCGACGCCTTCAAAGGCACCACCATGAAAGCGAAGTAAATTTCCTTGAGGAAGAAGGGTTGCCAGTGGCCTGATGTGTGAGTGGATGCTTCCAGGATCCTTTTGGAGCTGGCGTCGGTCTTGGGCAGCCGTGGTAGCGTACAGACGAAGGCTGTTGTAGGGGCGTGAGCTCCGCAGGAACGCCTTGCAATTCAACCAAGCAGAGATCTTATAATGTCCTTGCAATGGGCGATATTGCGTGCGCACTGGATGAACGGCTCTCATGTTGGGTCCGAAGCAGCGGGTAGTAGTACCCTGCACGTCAACAAATGGCATAGTGCAACAAGAATAGCAGACGAGGACACGTATTACAAAATAAGCGTGTTTTAGTAACCGAGCGTCGGGACGTCTTCATCTTTTAACCTCCGCTATCCCAACGCAAGAGACATACTATGCTACCATCCTGTTTGCCGTCTAACACTAGCAAACTGCGTGTGCTACAAAAGAAGGCATTACGTCATATCGCTAGTGCTGATTACAATGCACACACTGCTGAACTGTTTCGTCAGTTTAAAATTGTTCCCGTGCCCAAATTTTACGAGTATTTTCTATGCATAAGATACAAAAAATCTGTATAATACAGCGAGCATGCATTTCTTAGCATATCATCGTTAAAAACGAACTCCATTGTATATCCATTCCGTAGTAAAGAATATTGGCACGTGCCATTTTGTCGTACTGAGCTTGGGTGGCAAATGTTACGTCATGCACTTGCAGTTCTGTTGAACAAACTAATTTTCCAGGATATTCATGTAGAAATGTGCAGCATACGTAACATACGAGAGTTCTTCATTCCATGGTGTCAGTACTCTTTTTCCACTGCTGTTAATATTTTATGTATGTATAATTACTGTCAAGCTGTTCGTATTACATTACATCGTATAACACTAGAGGTTAACCTGCAATGGTAAGCTGTTAAAATGCCTTGTTAATTGTCGCCGTTTTTGTATGCCTTGTATATTGGGGGCTCGGGCGCTTCTCAAGTGAATTGATTTTCGCTTTTTGCCCGAGAATTCCCGCATTGTGATGATGCGAATAAATTTCAACTTCAACTCCAACATAGAACAGACGCGGCAATATAATGGCAGTGATTTGAGCGGGGAGCAGAATATATTCAATTCCAATAGAACCATAATTTCATTTCAGATAGACTGCATAATCTTCCTAGTAAAAGCGATAATTTCAAATGTTGTGCTCCATGACATCGTTATGGGATTGTGCAGATACATAAATGATATCTGATATCTGATAATAGCGGATATATAAATGATATAACTGATAAAGATGATACCTATACAGGATAGTGCTGATAAGCAGATTATAATCAAGTACAAGGTTACAACAGACACAAGCAGGGATGTCTACCTTTATGTCTACATTTATTGACGTTTACATGCGGATATCAGCATATTTTTTGCGAGGCATAATTCGCAGGTATAGTCGCTAATCTCTAGAAAAAGAAAGTTTATGTAACAGAAACAAATGTGATACTTCAAATTCAGTGTGTTTCTTTCTAAATTGGTTTATTAAAGACATACTGGATAAAATTTAAAAACAATATTCTTGAAGCATGCAAAGCAACAGTAAATGCTATAGGGGCCTAGGAAAATAACAATCACATGGCGCTAATCAATAAGCGAGTACGGTCCGGACTGACTTTCTTGAATGGTTCCAACACAAACACGTAACCACGAATGCAGTGTCACCAATAAGGCTTAATACTTATGGGAAGTTTATGCTTAGGTTGCTGTGAAATGTTGCCAGCATTTTATATTAGTCACAATTATACAGTTAAGTAGTTATTCTGAGCAGGCGGGCAGCAGCGTGTGAACACTTCTCCTAATACATCCAGATGCGTTAAAGAAAACATGTGGATTTATTGATCTGAGAATGACTACGTCAGACAAGTGAGCCATCCATATGCAGCCCAGGTTTTGCGTTACGAAACGCTGCTGCACTCTGGCGTACACCAGCGCTGCCGCATTTTAAGCATAGAAAAAGCCGTTCAACAAGAGCGGACAGTGACAAAGAGCCCAGCAGCCGAATAGCCGCAATTTCGAACTGCCGGTGGAAATTGTGAATCCACTGTATGCCGTTTGCTCTGATATTCTAGCGTACATGAGCTATCATAATTGGAGGGGTTGCCTTCAAAACATTGCAGCCCACACAATATAATTTTTTTTATTTCTTTGACCCGACTTCAATGCGGTATTCCTTAACACGTCATATCAGCCATAGTTTACTTTCCCGTAAAAGTACCAATAGAAGGCCACGCTGATCAGCTGTGTAAATCTCATAACACAGAGATGCTGTGGACGTCACAGCCATGCCTGTGTTGCACTGCAACAGAGTTTTTGTAATTGTAGCAATATTGTCATACTTGGCAATAAGTGCAGTCTAAGGAGTAATGAAACAATCGGCTATGGCCATTGCGCTCTTGCTAACTATTCCGTTTTTAATCAGTTAGCACAAGGAACAATTTTGTTTTAGCAAATTACTCAAATATTGTGCTTGTGGCTGTCCGAGCAGTCAACCTCCTTAGGTTGAGAAAAACTCGGCTCAGGCACGGACATTGACGGAAATCACGGGGAAATATCTGCTGTCTTCCTTCCGGCGCATTCAAGTGGTGCCAGTCGACAGGATCAATCGATACGGTTCTTGCTCACTGCTGCTTCGTTTACGTCTTGCTTAAGTGGAATGAAAGGCGCACGTCAACTACACTGGCAGTAAGGGCGGGTGACCCGTCCTCGGCTGATAGAGACAAGCAGACATGTAGACGTCCATGTCTGGAAATAATGGTACCAGATTTATTCCGAACCTTTTCAACGAGCTCCGGATGTCACACGTCAGGACGGCGTGGCGAGACAATGGAAAGAGGAATGAAAGGAGGTGCAGGGAATGAGATCGGGTGAACAACTACCGAAGCAAAGCAGTCGAACATAGTACGAACTGGCGTGCCATGATTCTGCAGCCTACCTAAAGGTGCCGGCGTAGTTCTCTGCCAATGATGTCCTCTTTTCCTGTGAGCCGATGGAGCTTGCAAGTGGAACGGAGATATGAGGGTGCGCTGTACCAGAAAACTGAATTATAAGAAAAGCAGCGGGATTAAATTTCTATTCCTGTGCCTCTCTGAATCATGGCTACCCTACCAGATTTTGCCTGCAAACGACGAGGTATACCTGGCAGAATGTCAGGGTGTACTAAACAGGATGAGACAAAAGTTTGCATTGACACTGGTGGTGAACTGAAATAGAGAACGCACTGATCGTGTTCGATACAATCTGAAGTTACGTTACCTTACTGTGCTTTTTTAAATATTTAGGTGCTCCTTCAACTTAATGTACCGCCCTTAATCCTGTCTAAAATGCATCAACCTGTGAAAAACAGATGAAATTCTGTAGAGAGTCGAACGCGCATCGCGCTTTTTCGGGTAGTGGCCCTTGTGACTTGCGAAGATCTGTAGCACCACATATAGGCGAATACAACAAATACGCAATAACAAATGAGCAAGCAGAAGATCGTTGAAGAACTTTGATATCTCATCCTGCCAACCGATTATGTTGACTTAACCTGCGAATACAAAAAAAAACCTCAGTTCAGTCGGCCGCAATGGCAACCGCACAGTCATCCATGACGTCTTCATCTGCCCTGGATCAAAACCTCTCATTAAACAGCTTCAATATGTTCTCTCGTTAGTAAAGAGAAAAGTAAACCAGGTCTGGATCAGATGACTTGGGAGGGTCTCACCGACGATTTAGGAAAGAAAGAGAGATCAGCCTTTTTGTACGTTTGCGTCAAAATTATGCAAACATAAACGTCCAAGGATGTCTAAAAGTGACCTAGGAAGTACCAGTGCACAACCTAGGCAACAGCTTAATGAGATTTCCATGTTTTCAACTGGTGCGCTTGACCAGTTGTGTCTCAAACGTAACGGCGAAACTATAAGTGCACTCTCTTCTATTGGCTAGAGGGGAATAATACGTTGCAAGAAAGTGTAGCTGGTTTTAGAAAGCGGCGATGCACAATGAACTGCGTTTTCGGTTTAGTGGCCCCTGTGGAAGGCCAAGTAGCATGACCATCACTATAAAACATTCTTTGATATAGAAACATCATATCATGCTGTCACCGATATTCATGTTACAGAGGGGCTGACATTGCAGCAATATAAAGGACAGATGCTGCGCTGGATTGCTTTTTTCTTATAAAAACCAGATAAATTTTAGTGGTGACAAATGCCGGTGCGACGTCAGAGGATGTCGTTCGGCAAGGTGTGTCCTGGGTAGGAGGCTAAGCCGAACGTTTTTTCAATGCAGTCATAAAGCTGCTTCAAATTTATTTTGTAGATACGAGCTGGTATTCCGCATAACATCATATAAGGATCTTGAAATTGGGCGTGTCATTTTCGGAGATACTGTGGACATTTATTGTGTACTACATCTTCAACCGTATATTTTTATCACCGTGTATGTGCCTTCCCTTTTCATCGTGCGTGTGGGTGCATCATCAGCGTGGACTCTACCGAGGGTCCTTCGTCGTGTCTCTTGGGCTTACTAAGAGCAACCCTTACTGTGAATTCACAAGTGGTGGAGTTGCTTTAGGTCACCCTTCCTCTGCACGCCTTGTCTACATACTGGAGTTTCGTCCCAGTCACCACTTGTGCGCATTATCCGCCCGCATGTTACAGGATGAGGAGCATGGCGCTAGTATCCTAACCCTCTTGACACCACAAGCCACACCATATATGACCATCAGTGGCCACCAACGTGATCCCTATCTGTTCGGCGGTCTTCGGGGAGACGATCGTGAGGACTGGCTGGACTATAACGAGCGCGTACGCTCAGCTAATTCGTGAGGTGATCCCCTCGAGCTCCGCCATGGCATGTCTCATTCTATTTAATGGCGGACGGTTGTGAACATGACTTGAATTTCAACCATGAGATTTATTTCTCCGATTGGATCAACTTCAAAGAGCTGCTTCGGCAGGTAAGCTCCGCTCTTGCGAAGAAAACAATGGATGATCGCAAACAAGACCGCGGCGAGTTCCACATAACATCGAGAATGTACTCACACTTCATCGATGTACGTTATGTAAGGCATTCATAGCATCGCGCGGTTTGAGTTGGACAAGGCAAATCATATTCTTAAAGGTGTTGGGACTGTGTCCTACAACGCGCTCGCTATCAGGAATCCGGCTACTGCTGCTGACATTGTCTTGAAATCCCAGCGTCTCCGTGAGCTCGATTCCATACGTTTGCAGCCAGACTGCGAACACCGTTCTGCGGTAGACCCTCACCTGCGTTTAATGATCCTGGCGATCATGCGCGAGGAACTTAAATAGCTTGGCTTTTCATCTCCGTTGGTCCTTCCTGCTAAGCCTTCTGGTGCAGCGTTGCGCGACGTCATCAAGGGGGAACTCGCGTCCATGATCTGCTATGCGCATGTCGCCCTACCAACCTCGCGCAAGTCGCTACCGCGCCTTCAACCTGCGTCCGTTCAACGTTGCCTCTACCCATATACGCTCAGGTTAGTGTCGCTTCACCGAGTGCCCCCTACAACCCGCCTAGGCGACCATCTCGCCCTATCTGATATCAGTGTCATTATCGCGGGCATATACCACATTTTTCTACAAACGTGAGCAAGATGAGCGCCGCGGGTACGACATGAGTGAACGCGATGCCTATTCTGGTGTGGCCTCTTATCAAAGTCTGCATTACATGTCCGCACTACGCCGTTCCAAATTTTCACCTGCAATGACCGAGACATCGATTGGTTAGCGCAGTACCAGACACCGATCATCTTCGCCCTCCCCCGGGTGCTCGTCACCAATTCGGCCTGCCTCGCTCACCTCTGGCCGTCGCCCGGAATACTATGTAATGCAGTTTTCGGAAAAAAAAGTGCATTTACCGCCAAAATCACAATTCCTACAGCCTGCCTTTGTAGTATGCTGTCTGTGTTCGTTGATGGTGTGGCCGTTTAAGATTTCGTGGACACCGGTGCAATTTTTGCAGGGCTCTCAGGAAAGTTACGACGCCTTACGATGGACCAATGCTGCTTGCAGTTCAAGCGAACACTATCCACTCTTGCGCGTTTTTTACTGAGCGTGTAATGGTCGACGGCGTCATCCACCACATAGAACTTACTGTGCTGTCACCCTGCTCCCACGAGCTTATTTTAGGATGGGATTTCCTTGCCTCTTTTTCTGTTGCTAAATATGTTGTGGGTTGTTTTCGAACATGGCACTTCGGCTCTCTAAATGAACAGGGGGATTACCGAGGCTGCCGTATAATAGAAGGCACCGCACTCATTTCACCCACAGGTGGGATTCCATACTGTGCACGTAAAGACAAGTACACTGGCGTATTTGCACTCCACCCCTGTCGGAACGCGGCTCCCGCAACTGGGAATCGCATCCTCGACCTCGTGCACAGCAGTGCAGCGTTATAGCTACTCAGCTGCCACGGTGTATATGACTGACAGTTGTGTACGATGTATGTCTTCAATATATTTTAAGACTATATAGAGAATACGAAGTAGGGGACTAGATGCCGGTGCAAAACAATTGTTTTGCTCGAAGACTAGATATTTAAGCAATGTGTAGTTTAGGCACCATTGAGATATTCATGTTCCCCGGTAACCATTTATTTCTGAAGAATAGCAAAATTGTGTGTTTAGGCAATCTACGTAATCTAAAACGAGGCATTCTTGAAAAATAACCATACGCTGACTTAATAAAATAGCCATGCACAAGCCAAAAAGACTCGCTGTTGAGCCTGTAAAGAACGGCCCTATCTATTTAGCCATGCGCCTTACTTTCAAAACAAAAATTTGTGAATGCTGTCAGATCGGATAATTGGAAAGCAAGAAGTTCGGCTAGATACAGTCAGCGCTCCTATGCAGGTAGATGGGGCCGTCTTTATGCTTTTCTTCCTGGCCCCCAACCAGTCCTGTGTTTGCTCAATTGATTTACCAGGAAAATCTCAGTGACATCACATTCTTTGCAAGCATTACCATGTTATTTTTATATCTGCGTACGCACTTTATACGAGCACTAAACTAACAGAAACGAAATATAATATCTTTAGCAAATAATTACACAGCGCGCAACTGAAGTACTCTTTAGATGGGACACGTCCGATTTCTACGCTCCGAGTTTAGACACCCACGTTTTGCTGTCGATGACACTCGACCGTTTCCAGACGATTATGTTTAGAGAACAGCTGTCTCATTGCATCTGTGCCTATAGAGATATATTGTTGAGCAGGAAGTTGTAACCTCTATTTTGATTCGATAAAGCAGGTTGCTGGCCAGCCTTTAATGAAATAACACTGGCGTGTTTACAGCAATCTGCATGATGTCAAAAACCTCTAATAGAATACCGTTAATGAGGTACGCTCCACAGCACCATGTCATATTCATTGTGTTGATTTCTGGCTTCAGGTACCCCCGAACGATTTGTATGTAGTTTGGAACGAATATTTCAAGCTTTTCTATTTGCTGCGAGTACAGGTCGAGTGTCAGATTCCTGATTTTTGCAAACAGACATAGAAAATAAATTAGCAAGAAGGGTCATGGGCCTACTCCTTGTGCATGAAAAAACATCGCACATGACCCAATAGAATCGATCACAGATATATGTAAGCTTCCGTGGCTGCGTCATAACCAAGCAATTGGTTTTCGCAGTTCCATTGGTACCAGTTATACCTGGGATCTCAAATGCATGGTCTCTTACTTGGACCAAACCTTGAACATTGTACTGCAGCAAAGGAAGCTTCTGCAACTTTTTCGCTGTTTACCTCTTTTTACCTCTTCTAAAGTAGTGCTCTGGTGACAGATACTTTTGCACTTTCTCGTTTTCCTTGTTGTCCGGGTGTCTGTTCAACAAAATGAAGGTGCATGAGTGTGCTGGCCCTGTTCATTCCTCCCAAACAAACGGCGCTTTACTGGTGAGGAGTTCTTATATGTGAACATACACACACCATTATAATATCCTCTCGTAGTAGCGTTCAACAGACGATTCTGTCAGCGAATCTATTCTCCACTCGAGCACAACCACCGCTCTCGTTGGGCTCAATAATTTAACGCATGCCTGCGACGAGAACCGGACGCTTCGCTTGATAGGATCAGCTTGTATTGCTTCGTTCTTATGGCTACTTGTGCTTTGGCCCGAATGAAGGTAGATGAGTGACAGATTGTTTTTGTCCAAAAACAAGAAAGGGGCTGGCAGATGGAATGGCACACTGTGGTATAAACTTTTTTAAAACAGGGTTGAAGTACCTCAGACAGGCTGGCCAACGTTTCGATAGGTGGACCTATCCACCTATCGAAACCTATCGAAACGTTGGCCTATCGAAACCTTGGCCAGCCTGTCTGAGGTACTTCAACCCTGTTTTAAAAAAGTTTATACCACAGATTGTTTTGTAGTTAGACACCGAATAATTAGGGGCTCATGCTGTAGTCCGATTATCTATTCACGAATACCTAACTTTCTTTTTCAGCGGGGAGCATTGCGAAGAAAAGGCTCATTAGGGGGCTTCTTTGTTACGAAGATTAATTAATGGTGAAGAACGCTGTATATGGAATTGTCAAAGGGACGGTAGAGAATTAGGCTAATTGAATACGCACGCCTCTCTTCTGCACCATGCCTATATTATTTCTGTTCTTTTTTTTGCTCCTTCTCTGCTGCTTTAGTACAGCGTGAAGATTGTGGGTATAACAACAAAAATGTAAAATAAAGGCTGCCATGTGGAGCCATAAAACTCAAACACTGTAAGTACCAGCGAGAAAAGGATAACTCCGGGGCAGGGGATTATTACACATGCGAGAACTTCAGTAAAAAATCGTAACTTAAGCTGGCAACAAAATTATGAAGGCCGTCTAAGTAAATATACACGCTCTCTTTATTTAGGTCATACAAGGAGTGCGATTACGTAAAGCTATTCCAAAATGTTCTATTCCAATTCTGCTATCAGCCTTCCACGATTGGTAAAAACTTTTTTGAGCTACCCCAGAGAGAGAGAGGGAAAACTTTTATTGTCAAGTTTGAGAGGAGTATTCTTTCCCAGTGGTGTGGGCTAGCGTGGCATCTGCTTTGCCGCGACGCTATCAGCCCATTCCGCCAACCGTATCTGGTCTTGCGGGTTGGAAGTTTTCGTCTTCATCTCCCACTCTTCGTGTGAAGGAGCTCGCCTAAAAAGTTCTCTCGGGGAGGGTTCTTTTCGCATCCCCGCAAGATGTGATCTTGTGGGTACCCGCCCATGCTGGCAACCCTGGCAATGAGGCCACCCAACTAGCCGCGCGAGCAGCTAGTAACCGGGAGGTGGGCTTGCCCGACGGGGTTGACCGACATGAAGGTATCCACACCTATACCGAAATGACCGTCCCAACTTCGACTGGCTGCCACGGGACTTCACAAAAACCGCGATAGCTCCCCATCTGGTATGACGCGTAAACAGTGATTATGCATCATTGGATCGAACAAAAGCAAAATTGTTATTTATGATGCGACGATTTCTCGCCTTTAGCCCTCGGCTACTGGTCAAGGGTTCTCGGGCTGCATCCACTTCACTTGCCTATCAGCTACGCCACAAAAACCGCGAAAAGTCACAGCGTCAAAGTGACGTGTACGCGATAAAGATGCATTAATATGCCGAACAAAACAGAATGTTTTTTCTGAATATCCGCAGGCTCGCTGTTATGGAAAGAATAAAAGATACCTGCCGCCGATCGCTCAGGCACTGGCTACTCGCACCTGTCGGAGAGCATGGGCTTATTTGCGTGCAACAAAACTTTTTGCGTGGCCGCGTAACCTTTTCAAACAATTTTGGCATTTTTACGACATCGCTCTGCCAACTATTCTATGCTAAGGATCCGTTTTCGTGGCATTCTTAATCTTCCGTTTCATGCCGCCGCGATTTTCTACCAGCCACCTCAAGCTAAGTAAGCGAAAGCGGGCCAATCGCCGATCCTGGCACCAACCTCTTCATCCGGTTATTTTCAGTACCCTGGCTCGGCCCCAGCTGATCCCTCTCCACTTGAGCGTGCTCCTTGCCTCTTATCGGCCAATTAGGGTTGAGATTAGGTATTCGTTTAAAGCAAACAAAAGTGACCTCCTATAAACGAGGAGAGCGTTTGATTGGTCTGTTCAGACAACCCTGAGCATCACCACCCGATTCTTGCGTCGCGGTTATGCAAATTTGACGTCAGGAGATCGGAATAAAAGCATACTGGAACAGTTTTATGTTATAGGGCCCAGCGTTTCATAAAAACCCGTAAGTGCGGTGTAGGCGTCATTTCCACAGAGCAGAGATTCTTTTCCGTCAATAAAGTGTACATCAGACAACTAATTACCCCAGATTCAACCTCTAAAGTTTTATTTCTGCTGTGGGAGAAATTGTTTATGTGTCAGATTTATATGTAGCCATAATTTATTGCATGCTCAATTGAAGAAAAATCTTGCAAATTGCGTCAAGTTCTTGATATTGATAATGCCATTTCCACAGTAAATGCCAGCAATATGTAAGAACAGAGCATGTTGGAAGCACAAAAAAGGCGGCCGCGCTATTATATCAGGCGGAAACGCCTCGTGGCGAAAGGCGTTTGAGAGTTTGAGATGGAACGTCTCGGCCAGTCTAGACTTGGCAACCGTGTGCGGCTTTGTGCCGCGCCGGGATTTGCCGCGACATGCGATCATTCAAATTTATTTACAATCCTTTTCACGGGGAGGTGCTGTCAGACGGTGCAGTGGGCAACGCTCAGTTTCAGTATTGCCTAGTTGACCTTTGAAATTCAATAACGAATAGCTTGAATTAAGTGCGATTTCCAAGATTTCAAAAATGGAGCTGCGGTAAATCTGACTGCCTGTAAATTCGAGAAGAAAGGGAGTTAACCGAGGGGCGCGATTTTTATTTGTCGCATCAAGGGCAGCCAACAAACAAAGGCACCGAGGGCAACATAGGAGAAATTACTTGTGCTTACTAATTGAAATAAAGAAATGATAAATTATAGACAATGAAAGTGGATGAGAAAAACAACTTGCCGCAGTTGGGGAACGATCCCACGACTTCGCATTAGGTGTACAATGCCTTCATATTCCCCCTTTAAGCAACCGCTCTCAAGCCACAAATAAATACTGATTTTTTGTGAAATAGTGAAACAACCTATATTTTTTTTATGTGGAGACTCAAAAGTTACTGTTAACGTCTCTACCAGCCACGGTTTCTCAGGCGACATGGCGTTGAGCTGCTGTCGCTCAGGTGGCGGGTGGGATTCAGCGCCGCATCGGCCGCATTTACGCGCCGAAAGAATGCAAAAAGGCTTGTGTACTGCTACTTCGATGCACGTTTAAAAAGCCCTATGTGGTGAACGTTTTTAAAGGGCCCCACACCATCACTTTTTCGTTATAACTTTCGATGTTCGTGGCCTATAACTTATAAAAAATCAATGAAAAAGACAGGAAAAGCACCAACTCGCAACACATTCTTTATTTCGTGATAAGAGGCAGATATATTTAACGCTTGGATTAAAATATTTGAAAAGAGAAGTAAACTATGTATGCCACCCAAAACGCTATTGCACAGCCATGACAACCAACTGAAACACACTGTGATAAATAGAACCGGAAATTGCGCTGATGCATAAGTCGCCGTTCTTCATAACACATCATCATCATCATCATCATCATCATCATCGTCGTCGTCGTCGTCGTCGTCGTCGTCATCATCAACAACAACAACCTATCTCAAGTCACTGCAGGACAAAGGCCTGTCCCTCCGATCTGCAATTATCCCTGTGCTGAGCCAACCGATTCAAACTTGCGTCTGCGAATTTCTTAATTTCATCACCTCACCTAGTTTTTTGCCACCCTCGACTGCCCTTCCCTTCTCTTGGCGCCCATTCTCTAACCCTAACGGTCCGCTCGTTATCTAACTTTGCCATTACATTACCTGCCCAGCACCATTTCTTTCTGTTAATGTCGATTAGAATATCGGCTATGCCTTTTTGCACTCTGGGGCGCAATCGGAGATAGTTTGTTCGATACGCGTTCTGTTCGGTTGCTGCAACGTCACTAAATGGCAGTATGCAAAATTTGTGACAACGGTGCGGAGAGAGCAGCTATTCAGGAAGCGGTGGCCTCCCCGGAAGTTTACTTCCGTCCTTTGTCGTCTGCTTGCAGGCAGTATACTAAAATACAAAATGTTTCTCGTCTTCCAAATGAATGAAATCTTTATCTAAAAAAAATATTTTCTTTCTCCTCAAGCTTAAACACGTTTTCAAATAGTAGCACGTGTGACTACTCCAATTTATAACTATTAGTTTCTTTGCGTCGTCCCTAGGTAGTGTCGCGCACAGCGAGAAGAAAAAAGAAAAAGAAACGACGGGAAGAGGGGCGCACTTTTCAAGAAGCAGTGACAACATTCCAGTGACTCGCTGGCACAGATGACGGGGTCGATTTCACTGTACTCCCAACGAATAATATTTTCGGGAAACAAGAACGACGCCGGGATTCCTTTTCTGCCATTTCATCAAACACGTTTCGCAGCGCCACCCACTCCTCTCCATCCTCTAGAAACGCCAGCGCAATCACCTAAGCTCCCAACGGAAACGCCATTTTCTCGAATTAAACTATGAATTGGATCCAAACGTGCCATGCCGCA
Source organism: Dermacentor albipictus (assembly GCF_038994185.2). Classification (NCBI taxonomy): domain Eukaryota; kingdom Metazoa; phylum Arthropoda; class Arachnida; order Ixodida; family Ixodidae; genus Dermacentor; species Dermacentor albipictus. The sequence continues at coordinate 132,576,418 of NC_091823.1, read as the reverse complement.
GCCGTCGGTTGGATCCATTCCAATCCACCACACGCGTCATGCGAAGCCGTATGATCGCTTCAAATTTCCCAGCTCCCGTCGGGTTCGGCGCCTAGCAGACGAAATCCTCGGTGGGAGGAAGATTGACAGGAGCGTGTCGTCATTTCTGCGTCACCAAAAACATGGCCGTGCCCCGCGGCTGGCGACGTCGGCGCGGAGTAGGCCAATCAGGCGCAACGGGAACCGAACGAACGCGCCGAACAAACATATCCGATCGCACCTCTGATCCACACCATTCTCTTCCTGTCTCTGAACGTTACGTCTATCATTCTTCGTTCCATCGCTCTTCGGGCAGTCCTTACCTGTTTTCGAGCGTCTTTGTCAGTCTCCAAGTTTCTGCCCCATATGTTAGCACCGGTAAAATGCATTGATTGTACGCCTTTCTTCTTAGTAATAATGGTGTGTTTCCAGCAAAGATTTGAGTACATCTACCCTATTCGCTTCCCCCTAATTTTATTCTTCTCTAAGTTTCCTTCTCATGATCAGGGTCCCCTGTGGGTAATTGTCCTAGGGAAACGTATTCCTTCACATATTCTAGGGGCTGAGCCGCGATACTGGAATATTGTTTCCTTCCCATGATATTGATCACTATTTTTGTTTTCTAAGTATTATTCTTCATCCCCACTCTTAAAATCTCTCTGTTAAGGTCATCAATCATTTCTTGTAATTCGTCCCCAGTGTTGCCGAACAGGACAATGTCATCTGCAAACCGAAGGTTGCTGAGATATTCGCCGTTGATCCTTACCCATAAGCCTTTCCAATTTATTACCTTGAATAATTCTTCCAAGCACTCAATAAATAACCTTGTAGAAGTTCAGTCTCCGTGTCTCACTCCTTTCTTTGTAGGTATCTTCCTACTTTTCTTTTCGTGAAACGGTGTAGCTGTGGAATCTTTGTCACTATTTTTCAAGATATTTACCTAAGCCTACTCTGCTTCTTGATTACGTGTGCCTCTATGACTACTGGTATCTCTACTGAATCAAAAGCACTTTCATATTCTATGAAAGCCATATAGAGGGGTTGATTGTACTCTGCAGATTTTTCAATTACCTGATTGATTACATGGATGACATCTATTGTACAGTATCCCTTCCGAAAGTCAGCCTGTTCCCTTGGTTTCTTAACGTAACAAGCTTCCAATTGGCTTTTGTGACGTCGTATCACGGCTTCCTCCGACAGTGTACATGTCCTCAAGCCGCGGTACACAGCTACACGAGCTAAAGTCGAATGACAAATGTCAACCAGTTTTATCCTTAATTGAGAAGGCATGTTCCCTTGTCCGACCAACAACACAGTGTCTGGTTTGACCGATATATGCCTTGCCACCGCCCAGAGGTATTTTGCATACACGTTTAAATGGCTGCCCAGATAGCGTGTAGCATGCTTCTTCTCGCAGATCAACTTAACCTTCTTTGTCGAGAGAGAGCGAAAACTTTATTATAGAGGTAGAGGTTATTAGGCACGATACCCGAGTCCAAGACTCGTGTGATGTCGCCTATTACCGGTACAGCAGTTCACTGCAAGCCTCAGGGGCTGGGGGTGGGAGAGAAGGAAGGTGGCCATTCAACAACACCGCCTTCCTTAGACGCAGAGTGTGTAGGAAGAAAAAAAAGGGGGGGGTATGTCACCAAACCCTTAACAGCTTGTTTGGTGCTGCAGATACGACAGCCACGTCGTTCCTGGTTGGCACCCTTCTCAGGTTGTGTGCGATCTTGGGCATGCAAGGCATCATCCGGTGTTTTCTGTTAGTATGTCACCGAATCCTGAGCAGCTTGTTTGGTGCTGAAAATACGACAGTCACATCGTTCCTGGTTGCCACCGTTCTCAGGTTGTGGGCGATCTTGAGCATGCAAGGCACCACTCGATGTTTCCTCTTAGTTTGGGTGGAGCCAAGTCTACTTCGGCAACCTTTGAGGCTCTCAAGCAAAGAATCTGAAAAACTGGATAGTACGGAACAAGGGAACACGGCTGAGTCTAGCTGCAAGATCCGTAGATGAAAACTAGTATTCACCTTGTGCGCGTATTACTAGAGTGTGGCACAGTAAAGGCAGACCAAAGCACTAGACCTTCTCACCATTTTTGATCGCCCTGATTCAAATGTAACCAAAGTTTTGCGAGTACGGGGACACTGCACACATCTCACGCATCGATCGTTTGATGTCAGATTAGGATCGAAACGCTTCAACCTATTTTAGTCAGGTAAATCATATGTAAATGATAACATTGGCTCATGTTGTCATAAAGTGGTAATAAAAAAATTTAAATCTCTCAGTGATGGGTAAGTTTATAGCTGAGAATATAAAAGTCAAAGCGCCGGTATGCAAGTGTGGCATAAATTATTTTAGCACATGTTTTCTTTTTTTCATTTTTGCCGTTGTGACTCGATAAAACTTTTTAAACTTGGTAATCTCATTGTTTTACTCAGCTACAGTTCACTTCGTCTTTACCGAAAAACAATAAACAGGTTCGAGAACACACCGGAAGAATGGATGACATCAATGTGAGCTGGTGGCAGCGCCCCCTGCCCTCACCCCCCCCCCCTTCCACCTATCATGTTTCCCTGGTAAAAGTAACTTTTCTAGAGTTTTTGTAGAAGGGTAATTCTATGCAAAAATGTCAATTTACTACTGCATTATATGTCAACCTATTTCGCTCTTTGGCGTCCCTTCAACATCATGGTCATTAGAAGCTCGCAGTATGTAACTGAATGCTATGACATACGATGCTTAATTATTCACCGAGTAATATTATTAAAAAAAGCTATAAAACGTAGAAACGGAATAAAGACGCAAGAACACAAGCAGCGACAACAAGCAGCTGTTTTCTTGGGCAATGATCATTATTTTTGACCAGGCAAGGTCAAGAGGAGTAGAACAGGAAAACAAAATACTGCAGGCAGATTTGCAGATGATCAACAGTAGAAGCAATTAACAGAGCTTACCAGGCAGACTGAGCACTGAGCATTCATAAGCACTTAGAACACTTTGTACACAATTGCGTATGCAAAGAGAGTGCATGAAAAGCGACCCCACTGATAAAAAATGTACGTTTCAATATCTTCCCTTGTATTCTGGAACACTTCTTATTGTACATGTGCTGCAAGTTGAAATATTAGGCGTAAATTCCTATAATGCACTCAGTTGAAATGCACATAGTTTGGTGTTTGCTCTCAATATTTGTATGCCACCATGAATAAGCTTGACCTCTTTCATGATATTTGTCAGTGCGTCGCACTTGCATAATTATGAAGTAACTGAATTATTTGATTTAGAAATATGCTAGACATAATTTTATTGATGTTTTGAAATCTAGCGTTTCTGTAAGATATGAAGCATGGATTCGACATTCGCTGCACGGGACAAACCTGACTGCAGAGTAGAAAATTCTTAAATTGTTCTGCAGAGTTACACGTTACATGGTTCTGAAGTTGTAAGAAACGCTAAGAAACTAAATTTGCCTAAATAAGTGATACCGGGAGGGGTTAACAGCAATACGCTATTCCTGAAGCAAATTGCATGCTGGCTTGTTAAAGTGTCACCATTTCTTTCAAAATACTATCGTTACGCCACACCCTTCTATCACAAATTTCGACCAGCCTGCGCACAACAATCGTGTTCGTGTTATTTATCCATGTGTAGTGGCATGCTGGCGACTGAAGGCGTCGGAAAGCACACGTAATATCCATTAACAGTAGCACCGAGTGCACTCTAAAATAAACCTTCAAATGCCATGACAAGTATGTGACAAACACCAAACGCATTTCTCCTGACTCCTTTTTGCACATTGTCGGCTTATTGCTTTGTTGGTCAATTTATTTATAATCTTTAGGCGAAAACGTGGATGCCACCTAATGACCACCGGTCAATGTTAAGTGAGCTAAAGCTACGAAAGAAGAGCTCATCACATCTTTCCGCGAGAAATGCGCCTTTCCTGCGTGAAGAAAAAAACATCACACTGTCACCCGGTATAAAGCCCGTGGGCTTGCTTGCGTGCTCACAAACATTCGGGGCCATGTGCGAATGAATGGAGTTGGTCACCAAGAATCGAGGTTTATTCTCTCGCTGCGACTGCAGCTTGCGAAATTCCAAGACTTCAGCGAAGTGTGATACAACTTTCTCTTTACCAGCAATAAATAAGCTCTTCCCTTGCGTCGTGTGACACCTTGCAGAATGAGTGCTGCCAAGGCACGTCTATAAATTCTGTTACTTCTACTCCAGCGACCGGCGACAGCGTGCCGCAAAGAAATTTGCTTCGACGTGGCCAAGGTTGCAAATTGGAGAGCGTCAGATATACGTGTAGGCACGCAGGGATGGGGGCAGTTTTTTTGTAACCTTGCAACAAGTTGCTATATCAGCAAGGGAGGGCTTGAACCATTCACAAGGGTGAAATTGCTGCAACAGGGGTTTGAGCGACTCGCTGTCTGGGAATTTTGAATTATTCAACAAAAATAAGGCAGTATGCTTAACTGATAGAAAGCGCAGTAGGTTATTTTTCCACTCCCATGTTTTGCTTACTCTGTTTAACTGCAAGGGGTCGCTAAATGAAATTGTAAAATTGAACAGTACCTGCAAAGTTCTCAAAGATTTACACTCCAAGTTGCAGGAACTGATGTTGAAATTCAAGGGGAATACCATTCTTCGGGGAAGAATGACGAGCTCGTCTTTGCTTTTTCTTTTCTACGCGACAAAATGCTCAATTACTATTTTAATAGGGAAAGTACAAGGTGCACAACTATACTGAAATAAATAGCTGAAGTAAACCCATTAAAGAAAATCCGACGAAGGTACCAACAGATATGTTCGACAAATTTCTTTATGGCATTCTCGTTTCTTTTTCGGTCAGTTATGCTTCACCTATACGCACTTCTCGTTTCTTAATTAGACCGCTTCTCAAGTAGAATGAATAGCGAAGTTATAGGGACCTACTTCATGGAGCGCTATAGAAGTATGTGTGTGGCTTTGGTATTTTCTTATTTGGCTGTTCTTCGCCTGATCAGACTGCTTGGGTCGACTAAGGAAAATTTAATTTCACCACTAATCTTTATTTCTTGGAAACACTCCCAGCATTTTTATACATTATTTTCCACAAGACTTCATGGAAAGTTATTGCGTTAACGTACACCACCTCATGGGCTCCAATTATAAATTCATCTCGTGTTTCTTTTTCCTCGCTCTCAGGTCACTATACTTTAGCGGAATGTTTGCATGCGAGATAGAGAGAATAAAATTAGTTGCAAAGAAAAGGGGCACACAAGAAAAACCCTTCTCAGGACTTTTCTCTCTCTTCAGTCAATCAGATCTTGCTTTCTGATAAAGCTGCAATAATGGAATTGTACAACTCTGCGAGGAGACAGAAACTCTTATTTTGTGCAGCGGCTGCAGGTGCCTTTGAGTGATACGTAATATTTGTCGCACTCATCGAACAATTTTGCCTGCTTTCTGTCTGACTCAAAACACCTTCATCTTTGCCCACCGTGTCACCATTCACTAAAAATCCGCTACTACTTTGAAGAAGGCGCCTCAACTTTCTTTCTGAAGGTAAAGAGTAAGCGTGCTACTAACCTAACTCATCACTGTGCTTGGCTATACGATCTAATAGACCCTATGTAGCGGGGCATGAAAGCGAACGATGCTGAGTGCTGTTGCCACAGACTTGCTGTCTGAGACGCACAGTTACTAAATGATGGTTTATCTAATTCAATAAGTAACTTGACAGCATAGTTATGCATTACAATACCGACACCGTTACCACAACGCATTAATTTTGCTGGCAAGAAAATGCATGGTCGAAAGAACGTTTATTGCTCGATAGCCGGGGATTAGATAAACACAGGGGCCTGTGCTGATAAACATTTTAACAGCGTGGGCATAGCTAAGCAGATCTGCAGTTGCGTCACATCTTCCCTAAGCATTGTACGCTCATTGTGAATATGGGTCCTACTGTGGCCACATATTTTAGAGCGCCGGCGTTCCTTGTCATGCCTTGGCCTCGTAACTTGTAAACGAACGAACGAGCACAGCGAAAGATGAAAGCGAACGCAGAGCGCAGAGGGTCACGAAAGAAGAGAGCGCGAGGACGAAAGTGAAGGAGGAGGCTACAGTGAAAGCATGAGGAAGAAAGCGGACGGAGGAGCGGATGGTAGACGGCCTGCGCATTCGCGGAGTTGACGGCGGCCAATGCATCCAAGCCGCGTGGGCGATCTCAGCTGCGCTTCCGAAGGTGAAGGGGAGCAGGCTGGCGTGCGGTAAGGAGGGCTAGGCTCATCTGCGGCATGAGCTACTGAGGTCAGCCCGCTGTACTAGCCTGTGTGACGGCGATAACTGCTTCTGGAAGGGGCAATGGGGAGATGCTACGAGTAAGGCTCGATATGACGCTTCCATGGGTGTTGTTGCCGCGGACACTGTTTGTGTCACGACTTACCCGCGACGAAGGGCGGCTCTCGTCGTTGGTGGAACGAAAGTGTGCAAGAAAAATGTAGTTCAGCGCAAGAGGCGCTTTGCGACGGCGATGGCTACGATATGGCGCCAGAGTAGCATGCATCTATATGGAAAGAAAGCACTGCATGAGCGGAGGTCTGCTTGCGGCGGCTACGGTGAAACGCGCCCATGCGTGACCCAAGCGCTGTCTATGGCGATTTCTCGATTTGCTAGGCAGTCGCGTCAAACTTCACCCCGTTTGTTTTGTGCCGCATGAGACAGATTGTTCTCGCCAGCTATGCTGCTCACAGCGTTCTCCTCCTAATGTAAACCGTGTAACTATATAATCATAATATAAAATATTGACACGCGAAATAGCAACACCTATAGAGCTGTGTTCAGATTTAACAATTTCCCATTAGGGAGTGTTTTATTTATTGGTGAATATTTTTCTCCTGTACATTCACTTCCGTTACTTCTCATTTGTACATTTCAAATGAACTTACAAATTTGGCAGAACTATTCTCAGGTTTTCTGCCAACGGTAATGCGTTTTGCATTGAATAAACTTGCTGTTAGTCAAACCAAGCGGATAAAAAAGTCTCAATACAGCTAATGTCGCAAAAGTATGACGAGCTTTTGAGCAGTCAGGCGCGACCGGAACAGGAAATTGGAACTTAGAAAAGAACGTTCAGCTTCTAGAAGAGGCTAGTACCCCCAATAAAATTCAGCAAGTAAAAGATGCGCTCCATGACCTTAAGTTGCACAAGAAAAATGTTGAGATTGGTGACATTCCAAGCACTAGCGATGAGAACTTACTGCTTAAACTAAAGTATGTTGGCAAAATTATTAATCTAACGGGGCAAAAAAGTGACGTTGATGCTCTTCACAGGCTCCACAGACTCGCACTTTGAAATTGCCGGTGTCTGTTCCTGAGAAAACGACCAAACAGAGCCGGGAGCTATTGCGGCGCGCTAGACTTGGCTGGAGAACATCGCCACCGATGTGTTTGGCGCATGAATAGGCGGATTGTAATAGGAATGGCAGGAGGGGCGCCTGCCTTGGTTATATAGATGAAAAGGTGACCTTGAAAAATTATATAGCTAGAAAAAAACGGGCGGTGCAACATCTTCTATACAGCATTATTCACATTATGCTTTCATTTGTCTCTCTTCTCCGAAGAAATGGCTAATGACAGCAACCAATACTTTCGTGCCGATACATTGAACAACAAAATATTTTCGTGCAATAACACATCACTCAATTATATAAACACCAGGAGTTTGGAGACGAAACAAGATAAATTAAGTACGACTTTGGATACACCATGTAAAATTCGACTTCACAGAAACGGAACAGAGTGTTTATCTGAAAATGAATGCACTTTTACCAGGCTACGAATGCGAAATCGTAAATCGCAAACATAGAAGGAGTGACGGTATTGCAATCTACGCCGGACTGGCAAACGCGTATACACCTATGGAAGAGTTCTTATTTCTTGCTCAAGACGCAGCGGTGCGGGTAGACAGAAAATAATTTAACATACTTTACAGACCCCAAGTGGTGTGACATGGAAGGTTTGTGAAACTTACGAAAACTTCTTACAATACAGTCATTGTGGAAAGGAATCATTTTAATTGATTGGTAATATCGACTTGTCATTTATGATTACGGGCCCAGAGAAATTAAAATGCTGCTGTCTACCTTTGCTTTTTCAAACTATCAGAAGCTTCCAACGAGATAGAACACAAGCCCTGAAACGCTGCCAGATGTTCGTATATATAACTTCACCGAGGGTGATGTTACTGCTGGCGCACTAACGGCAGATGTTAATGATAATTTAACAGCTTTAACCTAATCACCACCATTATAAAATATTGAACGAACGAAATTTTACAGTCGTAAGGAACAATAAATGACGTTCCACTTCAACAATTCAAAACTCTAAGGGAAAGAATCGCTTGGAGGCAGGTTTATAATGGAATTACGTTAACTTGACCTATAACGAGTTTAACCGTCTAATAGTACAATGCTATAATTAAGCAAAATCCATTCAAGTTCTTTAACGCAAATCTAAGAAAACATGTAAACAATAAATTTACAGATGCCTTTATAAGCAAATTAAATAGAATGTTATGTATTACGAGTTTGTGCGTACACGTGAAACAAGTCTTTTCGTGAAATTTAGGACATTGGAAACCAACTAAACTATGCTTAAGGATGGCTAAGGAAGTTATGACGAGTGTTTCTTTAAGAACATTTCTCATGATCAACGTAAAGTCTCAGATAAAGTAACCATCATAACGAATAAAAATGTAATTATGTGAATGCCATCCTCACGTCCTTGACCTGCCGCTACCGGCCGCATTAATTCTGGATATTAATTCTAACCCTGAAATTTAGTAAACTGAGGGAACAGGCTGGCTTCAGGAACGGATTCTCTACAATGGATCACGGTCATGTCTTTAAGCATATGATCGAGAAATCCACAAAGTATACTAAGCGCCTCTGTATGGCTTTCATAGATTAGGAAAAGGCATTTGATTCAGTAGAGATACCAGAAGTCATAGAGACATTACCTAGTCAAGGAGTACAGACCGATTACTTAAATATCCTTGAAAATATCTGCAGAAATTCCACAGATAACTTAATTCTCCGCAAGGAAAGTAGGAAGATACCTATAAAGAAAGGGGTCAGAAAAGGAGACAGAATGTCTGCAATGCTATTCACTGCGTGCTTAGAAGAAATATTCAAGCTGGTAAACTGGTAGTAACTGGGCTTAGGAATATGGATTGACGGCGAATTCCTCAGAAACTTTGGGTTTGCCGATGACATTGTTCTATTCAGCAGCACTCCAGACGAGTCACAACAAATGATTGAGGACCTTAACAGAGAGAGTGTGAGAGTGGGGTTAGGAGATTAATATGCAGAGGACAAAGATAATAATGAAGAACCGGTTAAGAAAACAATAGTCCAGGATCGACAGCCAGCCAGAGTCTGTGTAGGTGTACGTTTACCTATGGGTCAATTAATCACAGGGAACCCTGATCATGAGAAGGAAATCCATAGAAGAATAAAAATGGGTTGGATCACATACGGCAGACATTGTCAGATCCTGATTGGAAGCCTACCATTATCATTTAATAGGAAGGTGCATAAACAGTGCATTTTACCGGTGCTTACATATGGGGCAGAGACTTGGAGACTGGCAAAGAAGGGTCAGAAAAATCTAAGGATCGCACAAAGAGTGATGGAACGAAGAATGCTGGGTATAACCTTGAGAGACAGGCTTGGATTAGAGAGCAAAAGGGTATAGCCAATGTTCTAATTGCATTTTAGAGAAAAAATGGCACTGGGCAGGTCATGTAATGAGCAGGTTAGAAAACTGTTGGACCATTAGGGTTAGAGTACGGGTACCAAGAGAAGCGAAGCGCCGTGGAGGATGGCAGAAGACTACGTGGTGTGATGAAATTTGCAAACTCGTGGGTACTAGTTGGAATCGGTTGGCGCTGGACAGGGGTAATTGGAAATCGCAGCGAGACGCCTTCATCCTGCAGTCGACATAAAATAGGCTGATGATGAATGATGATGATGATGAACTGGTGGGAAGTGTTACGAAAGCTTCACTTTAGCAGGTCCCATCATTTACACTCGAGCAAAGTTTTTGGTCTATTTGCACGGTACACACACATATATGTTAGGAAACATATACAACGCTCCCATTACAGCGCTGTAGGCACAGCAAGACTTGGTGCACGTTCTTCGCGACTGTCAGCACTTTCTATATAGCCTACGTGCAAGTCAGGCTCCCTAGCACTCTCGAACACCTAGCGCTTCACTTCGATGTTCCTACTAATAAATAAAACCGTTGTGCAAAGCAAGGAAAGGGTATGACTTAATCAAGAAAATGAAGCATGACACCAGAGCGCAAGCTATCAACTATACTATTTTATTGCGAATAGCATTATTTGCCCACTTTAGCCGTTTTGCACCTATCTATTTAACTTGCTACGCCGACCCAATGGCCATGTAGTCCACTTACTTTGACGACTACGTATGTGCTCTCTGTCGTGATGCGTCATGGTCGCTCGACTGATGCTTGTTCAGCTCCATGATATCCTCCTCTCGTCATGCCGGTGTCGTCACGCCTTCTGCCCCTACCCTGTGGCATATGTTGTCTAATAGCTTAGGTCACTAGGTATGGTCTCATGGTCTTGATGCCTTCGTGATCACTGCATCAGTGCCATCCTAGGTTGGACATTCGACACTCGGCATGCTGTTGCCGTCACACCATCGTCGTCATACAGTCAGCATGCAGTCGTTGTCAGACCAGCGTAATGATGCCGTCATGGAGGTTCAGTTGTCGTCTGTCAATTTGCATAAACAGACTGTCACTCCTACTCCGACCCAATGGACCAACATGTGTAATAGCTTCAACCACTAAGTATACTTGGGGTAGTGATGCTGTCATCAGCTTTGCCACTCGACTATTTTCAAGTCGTCGTAACATGTCGTCTTCGTATCGTCGTCGCCATGCCGTCGTCGACACGTTGTCATTTCACCATTGTCATTACTGTATTATCCTAATTTTATTGTCTTCATGCCGGCCTAGTCATATCAATTTGTTGATTAAGTGACGACATTCCTTGTTTCACCGAAGTTTTTTTTTCATGGTCACAAAAGCACGCAAAGCAATTTCAAGCGTAGTGAACATGCAGGAAGCAACATATTCATTCTCTAGGCATAGGCTATTCATACCTTTAGAACCAATTTTTATTTGGCTAGCTCCATCTTCATCAAAATCCATCTCCATCAAAAAAATAATAAACTTTGTCCGTTGTGTGTATTTAAACATAATGTGCATGTGAATGATGCCTATAGTGGAAATTTAAAACAATGTTAAAGTGAGAAAATATGGATGAGGCAGCGGCGGCTAGTGCTTCTAATGCGCGTATCCTCCTATTGTGATGATTTAAAGAAATAAAGCGAAAATATAAATTAAATGCCTTGCACGTCCGCGCCAACAGCGATGCGGTAAGCTATTAGCCCCAGTAAAAGTGGAAGTGAAAAGGTGGAGGCAAGTCAAAACGAGCTTCAAACGATGTGATTGACAAAGCTGTGGTAATGGCACTTTAGGTGTGTTCGGAGGGGGATGGGTACGTGGGCTTCGCGTATTGCCGGGGGGGGGGGGGGGGGGCTCAGCCCCCACCGGAAAACTTTGGAAGGGGCTCGCCCTTTGAGCCCCACCTCCTTCGTAGTCGGCGCCTGTGGCACCACAGTGGCTCGTTGGGCTAGTTGCTGTGCAATATTGAAACGCATTTGCGAAGCACACCTAGGCACACTGTGTGTGTTTGTGTCTCTTCGGCCCATGTCAGATGCGCCGCTCCAATGGAATTGCACTACCGTCACAATTTAAATTACGACATCTTATTGTTGTCAGTCGTCGTTGTTATACAGTTTTGTTGTTCGAACAATATTATTTCTTTTTCGCTATTCTGTTGTCATTATGGCGGCGTCATACAGTCGTCGTCATGCCTCCATGCTCATGGGGTACATTAGCGAGCGAGTGACAAAGTGGAGCGATATTTGCCGAAGCAACGAAAGCCTGGTAATTACCACTACACGTGTTAAATAAACGGGACTTCAGGATTATGTTCTGTCTCGCTATTGTCCAACCTCTATTTGCAGTACTATCGACAGTCATCGTGACATTAGGTCTGTCGTAATTTTTAATTCTATTTTCTGTACATTCGGTTTTATAGATGCACGGTCTATAGCCACGCAGGCAAACAATGAGGAAAATAGAGGTAAATATTTTAGAAAACGACTTCGGTGCAAGTTACAATCGCCAGCAACTGCATTTCAGAGCAATAATTCGCTTTCTGAAGCCGTGACCTCCAATACCTTTCCGTGGCTATAATTGTCCAGTTATTCTGTTTATGCAGCTGAATGCTTTCTCCCCAGTGCAGCTCATAACTCTAAATTTCTGCTAGCTGCAATTTTAACCGGTTCTGTGTCAGTTCACTTTACAAAAGGCTACATATGGTCGTCATGCACATATGGAGACTTGCGATCCGATTAACAATAACTTGTCCATTGCGCTTTTCGTTGTAAGCATGTGCGTTTCTACTAAAAGGTGTACGAATTTTTAACGTTTCTTCAGGTATTTCAAAAATTATTTAGTAGACTAACAATATAAACTGGGTACGATGCAAGATTTATGGTTTATTTGCTCGGAAACTCTGATAAATACTGACAATCGCTGCACTAGGAGTAAACGGACACTTTTGCTAGTGCTGTTAGCATGAAAACTCCCAAGGCGTTCGTGTGATTAACGCGCACTGCTGAGAAGGAATTCGATTCTGGCGTATATGGAAGCATCGGTGAAGTTCGCCAGCACACTTTCCGGCGTGCGCTTAGTGCACTTATAACCCTGAGTACCTGGTTAGAGCAGCTTTCTCGAAGGAGCGCTGTATAAGACGAGCTTGCATGAAAATTCGATTGATGCTAAAGCGGGAACCTTGCTTCAGTGCTTCTAATTAGCGCGCAGATGAAGCTCCTGGCACCGAAAACCTATAATCAGGGTGGCCAAGCTTTCCCTCTGAAAAGAAATGCGCAGGCAATCAAGACTTGAACAAGTGAGCGTAAATAGCGCCTCCCCCCGCTCCCGGTTCCCCTGCAAACTCAGCGAGCAACTGCAAGCGCCTGTAATCTACGTGCTTTCTATTGAACTGGGTCGCGCAGTAAAGCTTCTTTCCCTCCATTCTTTTTCTGATGAAAGCAGTTGCTTGATTTTTCCGGCCTCATTTATGATGCGGAAGTACAAATTGCTTGTAGCGAAGGCGTTGTAGAAGAAAAAAAAAACAGGAGCGAGGAAATAAGAAATAAACGTCGTAGCCCAGCGTTATCACGCACGTCATCACGCTCGCATTTTTTTTTTGACACTGCACGTACGGCAAGAAAGGCTTGCTATGATGAAAATTTATCTTCAGGCAAAAAAAAAATCACATATTTTGCTGGCTTTTTATCGTTTCACTCACGTACCATGGCTTCACGAGACGTCCTATTTAGGAGATCTCGAATTTATCAATGACTATTTATTTGTTCGATGAAATACTGTGATTTAAAAGTTGAAACGGCTAGGTCGTATACAAATAGATATTGGAATTCATTACCCCCTAACGCAACCTAAGTTTTTTAATAATACATTTCTGAGGCTGTCCTTAGGATCTTTCGCAGGCAAATTTTCGGTTTTGTACTAATGCAAAAAAAAGAAACATGAAATTACCCTCTTTTAGGCGATATTGATTCATTTAATATTGCCAAATCTATGCATTCAGAATATGCTCAGCTGGCGTAAGCATTGTATGAACTAGTGCTTCAACGAACAAATTCATCAAGGTCCAAGAAATCTTCTGTAATTCTTATGAATGTTCTGTGGCCCGAAATGCTCATCCTCCTTCCTACGGCTTTTCTTATAGCCTCATATCGGCCCCTTGTGTTTGAGATTCGGGGAATATACCAGCGTCGGCCTAACCTTTTCCAAGACCCGTCGTCTATTTCTTTGATGCTTCATGTTTGAGCAAAATGTGTCAAAGCTGTTTCATAGCTTCGGTGCCACGCAATACCTAAGACAGCCGCTTCCCTCTAAATGGTGCCGCTATGACGTCACGAGCCTCGGTGTCGTGGCGCGGCTGCGCGTTGTTTCTGGCAAACAAACAAATACGTTCAATTTATTTGGAATTTAATATTTACTGCTCTGACAAGACAAATCATATACTTAACAGTTAAGAACCACGCAACAATGAATGGTAGAAAACATTATCACCGTAGTGGTACGAGACCCGAAGAAAGCAGCATGTATCATAAAATAAGCGAGCGTAGATTGTATTCTAGATAAAAGGGCATGGCGGCAAATACAAATGACTTAGATCAACATAGAGAATAAAAGGTCCGGAGTGGTCGAGCAAAGGAAGTACCTACAATGCAGCCAACCTTTCCTTAAGCAGACTTTCTTATGTGCTTGCATCGTGGCCGCAGTCTTCCAGGGATTTTTTTGTGGAAGTACACCCTCTTTTTAGATGTCCTCCTAGCCTATTGCTCTCTATGTTACGCGGACAGTCCCAAAGCAATTCGTCGCGCTGGAGCTGCGGCCCCCACCATGGTAGCTTAGTGATTAATGCTTTGCCATGCTGAGTTCTACATCCTGAGCTCGATACCGGCTTTGGCTGCTACATTTAGATGGGATAGAAATGCAAAATCTGTGGTGGAGCCTGATTTACTTGCACGTCAAAGCTATTGAAATTGTGAAAATTGCTCGGCAGTCTGCCACTGCGAAATGCCTCAAAATCAGGTGGTGGCTTCGGCACGGTTTTCGCAAGGTTTTGGCACGTAAAACCTGAGAATTTGTTGAATTAATAACTTAAAAGGTTGAACTTCACACAAATGACTCGGTCTTAAACTAGATACCGCACAGAATAGTGAATATTTGTTTGACCAAGTAATATACTTGTTGCGACGGTTGACGGGCGGAGGCAACGCCCCTCCCGTAGTGAACGAGACAGTGGTTCCAGCCGAAGAACGCCGGGTTTATTCACGCTCGGAAATATAAAGAAAAGATAAGGGGAGAGGGAAGGTGTGACAGAAAGAGTGCGCACATGCGCACTGAAGGAAATAGCTTGCTTGTCATGTTCATGGGTTACCGCAATACTGCTGTCATCGTGCTAGCGGGGAGTTCTGCATGGCAGCGCACCCGACGTTCTTGCCAAGCGGCAAGGGTGTTGGGCTGCTAAGCACGAGGTCACGGGATTGAATCCCGGCGACGGAGGCCACATTCCGGTGAGGTTGAAATGTGAAAACACCGGTGCACTTAGATTCGGGTGCACGTAGAAGAACCGCAGGTAAACCAAATTTTCGAACACCCCACCATGGCGTGCCTCATAATCAGATCGTGGTTTTGGCACATAAAACCACATAATATTTTTTCAGGCCAGTTCTCTTTCGCCTGTGTTATTCAACACTTATCTTTCTGGATAGCCGTCTAGACGGATAATTATTCTGTAACTATTGCAGTCTACGTATTTTACATTACCCAGGCATTGCCAGCACTTCATGATCTCGTGCGCAAAAAAAGCGAAATGTTGCAATGTGCGCTGGAGACACCTTGATGAAATGTTTGATGAAAATGCCCTTCTGATTTCTGCTCCTAAGTACAAGGCTATGACCTATCATCATCGAAAGCGAGCACAAGTGTCCTTGCATTGTTTTTGAGCACATAACTCTTATATTAAACCCGTAAGTAGCCATAGGTTCTTAAGGCTTGTCTTCGGCAAACGCATCAGCTGATAGCCTGCCGTTAAAGTTCTGAATTCATAATGGAATTCTTACAGCTTTTTTGATTGGTAGTTTTCATGCCGGTGATCAAATCCCTTTTCGAGGTGTTAGTCAAACTAAAACTGCTGTGAAGGGTACTGCTTGCTTTCTATTTAGTGAAAGTGAGCCATCTCGACGGGCTGGTCATCTGCACATAGATCGCCGAATAGCTGCTTGAACAGTCCTAGGCGTGTAATTCTTTTCTCTTTCAAACGCTTTAACTGACAGAATTAGACAATGGTCTATGAGGTTACAAACCACTCCGAGACCCCTTCACCAAATGGAACGCTTCTGTTGGCGCCACGAAAGCAGGAAGCTCTCTGATGAACTGCTGAGCAGACAGGAGTTGCGTATGGGAAAATAGCAACTGTCTTCTTCGTGATCCTCAGTACAAGCGAAGACGCTGCGTTCGAGAAAGTAAGCATTGCTCCCAATTTCCTTTTCCACTTAATGATTCCACGTACTCGAATAAACTAGCATGTCCTTAACGTTGGCATGAGTTGAGATACTCCCTTCCTGAGGACACATTTTCGAATTGGGCAAAGAATTACAGCGGCGCTTCCGGTCACGCAAGCAGTACACCTCCATTTATTCTCCAGGTTGTGAAGCAGACAGCTCTTTTCGAATAGACAATACGACCTCATCAACATCTGAAGAAATCTTAAATTGACACTGAGTTAGGGATGCACAGCACTCGAAAACAAGTATTTCTTTAAAAAACGTAATTGCCAATGGCTGTAATTCTCAGCGATTCTGTCAAGACTCTCAACGGCTGTCAAGTGCCAGCGATAACTTCGCTTCACTATTAAAAAATTATGGGGTTTTACGTGCCAAAACCACTTTCTGATCTAGAGGCACGTGGTAGTGGAGGACTCAGGAAATTTCAACCACCTGGGGTTTTTTAACGTCCAGCTAAATCTAAGTACACGGGTGTTTTCGCATTTCGTCCCCATCGAAATGCCGAATTTGTCGAACCACTTGTGGGTGTCTCACAACGGGATTTGCACAATACCATATGACGGCTTGAGAGACCTCAACACAGAGTGAAATGGTCAAGATACAGTACTTGTGTGCCTTCAGAAACGACGAGGAGCTTTCTTTAAGGGAAGGGCATACGGAACATGCAAGAAAAGGCGAGTACCGATTGGGTATCGGCAAGGAGAAATGCATTGGTCACTGGATCCCAGGAGCAAGTCTCAAATAACAACAGAGTGGTCTCCTAGAGCAGTCGAGCCATGTATGTTCAGCAATTCTTCACGAACAGGTTCCATGTTGTTTGCTAAGCGTGCGATTATTTGAAATAAACCTTAGAGAAGTATACCACATATTTCTGCAGAATTGATCTTGACCATCTTTAAGAGCGATCCGGTGGCTCTATTCTATGAACAGGATAGTGTCGGGGTTCTTTGCACACGAAAAACATTCTCAGCAGGATTTTGTGCAAATATGTGTCATGTTGTTGCAATTGGAGAACAATTCTGTAACAGCTGTCGCGCTGCATTTTCTTCTGGTACATTTATGTAATATATACCCGCACGAATTTACGATATGGAATCTAATAAGAATATCTTAGTACTTTGCAATCATTGTATTCTAATTTGCTCGCTTACCTATGTGCTAGCCATTACTACGGCTGCGGTTAAAAATTGCTTTCTCTTTCGTCACTGTTGTCTGCCAACAACCTGGCCGCTAATTTTATTTTAGAGCAATCAACATGACAACCTCGCACATCCAGATAGCATCGACAGAACCCGGTAAATTTTGCAGAATCCAACTAATATAGATTGTTTGGCGCAACTACATCATAGCAGGTAGAAAATATGTTTATTTCCTGATAAAATCTAAAAACACAGGGAATGGCAGCAAGCACACGGGGAAGGCGTTGAATCGCAACTCGTTTTTATTAAATAATACATTTCAAATCTGCTATAATAGACCATACTCTGAAATAATATGATCAAAGCGCCTGCAACGCATAAAAACTAAGGAGTGGATACTTTCATTATTATAAATCGTAACAGAATGTTTCTTCTAGAAAGCTCTTCGTACCTAACTACGTGCAATGCATCTAAACTTTCCATGATGAGCTGATTCCATGGCACCACATGTGAAAATGCGCGAGAAACCTCTCTGATACAGTGCAGAGTGAATTATGCTTTGATACTTGACGCACAATTACGCTCTCCTGTGTTATACGCACTGACATCGGAATTGAATACACATAAGATGAGCAAGGTATAAACATGGTCGAGCAGTGTACGTTGCACCCACCTTTTCTGTTTTTCTTTCACCTTGGCGGCAAAACAAATTTAGGTTCTGGGGCATCGCTATGTTTTGGAGACAAAACGGAAACGACAGTATGGTCAACTATACCGACATGGTTGCAATATCTAGTCTTAGCTAGTGGCGTATCCCTCTCTTCTGTGCGAATTTGTTCTCGTAGCTCAAAAAGTTGCGTATTTGCAAGTTCAATCATTGAACTGTTTGGGCAGAAGTTTAAATCAAAATTTTACCAGCCTTTGTCTTCGCTATAGTTTAGCCTTTGGGAACTTCAGCAATGTCTGCCTGTATACAAAGTGATAACTTTTAAATTTTACATAATCTTTAGAAATAGCCTATCGCAGATGACATAATTCTAGCAGCTGGATTATTCGGAGATCTGGACAACACTTGCACGAGAAATCGAAACACATATTCAACTAGTTATAAAGATTTACTAATTATCTTTTGGAAGTATTACTGTATGGCACAAATTGCAGTTCATGAATTGCCGCCGATGTGTTTGCAAGGGGTATTCACTTGGAATGAATTTTTAGAATGACGCCTGTTTGGAGATATAATCCATACTGAAGCTAAAAAGTAACTGGAGTCACCTTGTATATTGTTCCCCCCTTTGGAGAATAATATCTCAAAACTGGTGTCACCCTGAAAATTCATTTCAAGTGGATGCGTTTTGCAAGTACTCCAGATACACTTCATAATTTCAATATATATATATATATATATATATATATATATATATATATATATATATATATATATATATATATATATATATCTATATATATATATATATATATATATATATATATATATATATATATATATATATATATATATATATATAAGTAATTTAGGAGGGCTATCCTAGTGATCCTAAGCTATTCTCGTCTTGATTTAATGCTACAAAACCTATGACTCCACATTTCTAAATTTTATGCTGCCAACTGATTCTCCGTCTTCTGACCTCTATAGATACCATTAAACCTTTGAGCTCTCGTCTCCTTAAAAAAATGTTAAATAAGGGGGTTTTATGTGCCAAAACCACTTTCCCATTATGAGGCACGCCATAGTGGGGGACTCCGGAAATTTTGACCACCTGGGGATCTTTGCAGACATATCCCTTGCGATGCCACACCGATCCAGTCCAGCTGACCACCTAGTACTCCCGTAAGGTTCATGGCTACATACTTCACGTGAATTATCTACGTGACACTATCCCTGTTGTCATTATAGGTGATTTTAATTTGAATAGGTCGCTACCGAAAAGGGAGTGCTTTCCACGTTACGTGTTGCAGACATATCTTTTGCAATGCCATACCGATTCACAGCCCGTGGCGTACGTACATCGATTTGACATTATCGCACCATGTGATTGCAGTTGCGACTGAAGTAATGACCACCGATCAAGACACTAAATGAGTTGGTACCGTTGCTAAAATTATGTGTCACCGCCATGTCTTGTGCTAAAAAGCTATGCTGGTCAGCAACCTTCCCAGAGTGGAATGGCTCCTGATTCTTTTGTGGTAGCAATTGGTATTTCGCATTGAGAAGGTCTCTACTGCATTAACTTTGCGTGCTGCCTCGGAAGAAGTCTAGAATAAACATTCACAGTTGCTGGTAGGGCCAGCCCCACCAGTCTCCTCTTCCCTTTCGTTCCTTGCTTCGCACGTCATCTCTTTTTCCAAATGTGCTTCACCAACTGCCCTAATATAATACTCTTCTGATATATGTATTTAAGCGTACAATATTTCTTTGTGTTTACAATGCTGTAGTATCTCTTTATATCAGTTCAACTCACTCCCAATTAGCCACTTATATTTTGTTGGGTTTCTAAAAAATTATTATAAGTGACGGTTACGAAGTGCTATTTGTTGATGCGTGAAAAAAAAAAAGGAAATCGTTGTCGCCGCAAGCCTCTTACCGCGGAACTAAAAATTACATATGGGAAAGAAGCATGAGACAACTTTTGCTAATGTGGCTCTTTAGGCAAAGTACGAAGTAGGTGCTTATGCATGCGCCAGGTACTCTTCTTTTCATAAAATAATATTCTCTAACTCTTCTTCTTCATATGCGCAAAACAAAAGTGTGAAGGATCTCAAATAAGAGCAACATACGCTCGCAGGAAAAGTTATTTCGCTTTCTCCTAATATAATGCTGTTAAGCACACCTTCCCTCAATCGCTCGCGAAATTACAGGTCACATTCTGTCAAACACTGTAAGTAAAGTCGCATAATGAGACTTCATTGGATTTGTTTACTGCTTTCCCTCTACTCGATTTCTTTCTTCTCGACAGGCTCAAACAAGTGAGCTTGAACCAAGCAAAGCGCACTTGGCAAACAGAGCTGCAATGGAAGGCGGACAGGTGTTATTTATTCTGTTAGCTCCGCTGCCAGACTCTTTCGCACGTCAGCCAAGAGAAAATGCAGGGGTGAGATAAGTCAGTTAACTAACCCCACATGTTGCAGTCACAGATAAGAGAGCACAGTCTTGTTTGGCAGCGCAGACATCTTTAACTAAGCAACCAAGAAAAATTCTGCAGCCACGCGGCAGCACACTGAAATGGTTCAGCATTTCCTAAGGTAAACAGTTGTTGATGACTTTTGCGGTCTAGCGTCTCTAGAAGGCAGTGGGAAACAACAATATATTTGTTTACAATTAGCAGTGCGCAAATGGGATGTTGCCAACTTTGTTGATCTGTAACGTTCATTTGAAAGCTTCATTGGCTGAATTAACCAAATTTTTGTTTCTGAGGATGGTTTGCCCTTGGCCAGCGGCATTTGGTAAAATTGTAAACATCACGAATAAGTGTTTCATGTCTACTTTTATAAGCTCTACCAGCGCGAATTTGTTCTGAATACATAGATTGCCGATTGACGATCACCACATCGCAAGAAAAATCTGAATATACCTTCATTTAATGTTGTCGCAACTACCGAGGCTATAACATAACTGCAAATTTACACATCATTTTAGTTTCCTAGCAATTCCAGCTACTAGACAGCTGATGTTCGTTGCTTCACCTTCATTATTGATATCTGCTGAAAGCGTTCTTTCTTTTCTTTTCGAATGTCGCAGCATGTCTGCCACGTGTTAATCCAGGTTTTATCACCTTGCAGTTTTTGCATTCCTCTAGCAAGAAACACAATGTGCTAGTGGTAAGAAACAGTTTACGTGAGTGTACACGGTCCAATCACTGTTTCAAATCTCGTTTACGATTACCGGGCTCGCTGCAATAAAGAAAGGACATGCGGCCGAGACAGATGACCATTATGGTTGTGTGGCAAGATACGATCCAAAGGGTGTAATTTCGTTTACGAGTGTAGGGTCACTTCACTTCAAGGAAGATGACATAGATCAATGCCAGCAAACCCTTGCAGCCAGATCAAAATGAAAGCACAAAACCGCGCTCTAATCGACTCACGAAATGACCCGCTTTAGCCAACAAAAAAATTTCCGACGCTAAGGTTACTTCCTAATGCGAAATTTGAGCGCAGGTCTTCAGCGGTTTCGGCTTTTCGATATATTGAGGCATATAATTTCAGGAAGACATGTACAGTTACAGACAACGTCTTATTCTGCACGTATATTCCTCCTTCAAGAAACACTCCTCTCCCAGTTCTTGGTTGTCATGAAGGGAGCTTTGTGGTCGGACGAATAGTTGCATATATGGATGGCCTACTGCACTAATGCCTTGTTCGGCGTAGAGCCTGGATTCTGGATTCTGGAGGCGACGGCGCTGGGTCTCTTAGGGCAGCTTGTTTAGCAGCAGCGGCAGACGAATGGCTTCCAACGGTTGCCTCACTCATAAAAAAACTGGCTGAGAATAAACTTTTTATATAGGCAGACGGATTATATTATAAAATGAACCATCTGTGAGCCTGGGACAATCGGTCTCGTGCGGAACATTTCGCACCAGCCGCCGCAAACGGAGCGTAGCTTGGCGCAACTGCCTCGCTTATCGGGAGGTCGTGGGAGGCAGCACGTAGGCGCATAGGAAAGTTGCGTGGCGAAGAGCTGGCAGCGACTGACTGACGCCGCTGACGCTGATGGCGAGTCAGCTGAACTTGGGTCGGCGTTTTGGCTTGGGTAGCCCGCACCGTGATCCGCTGATACCGAGCCGGCGCTTCGGCAACCGCAGAACCCCGCACGCTCTCGTGCGGTCGCCGCCGCGGAGGAGGGGCACACGCTGTGGCGAACGGCGGCGGCTAGGCGGTTCGGATTGGGCAGCAGTAAATCATCCAGGTCAGCCGCCACCGTGCCGGCGCTCTGATTGCCGCCGCACAGGTGTGGCACTGGCGGACGAGCGAAGAGAGCAAGGCTCGCGCCGTGCCCGAGAGATGGCGCCAGGAGTGCGCGCAGCTAGAGAAGTGCTCTGGCCTCTGCTACGGATCTGGTTACGACGAGGGATGACGGCGCCACGAAACGCAGGAATGGGTGCCATGGCACTGCGCTCTAAAACGGCAGGTGTCCTTTTGAAGACGTAGCTTTATTCCTAAAAGGCAAAACACGGTGCGAAAACAATAGGAGCACCACCTCTGTTCTGAACTTATTAAGCGTTATTGGTGTTGAACGACGCACCCTCGCACTCCCACTGGCTTTCTCAGAGCAAGTCAGGCTTTTATACGTGATGCATGGGCCACGGCAGCGGTCATACCCGATGTTCTGAGCAGTCGGGGCTGAACACAAGTGCGATGTGCCAGCTGCCCTGTGATCGCCAACGTCGACCTAACGCATTTCATGTGGAACTCTTGAGTCAAACCAGGCGTCATGGGCAAGTAAACATTAGCCTTTATGTTCGGGCGTCATACAATGACTGGGTAGAGACGCAACCAGCAAATATTTACCAGGACCCGTCCCATGGTGAGTGTCTCATGGCAGTCCGCTTAACATTGAATTGATGTGGCGAGAGAACGAATTGCCACCGTCGAAATAAATAGTATTCACGGCGCGGACTGCAGCGGGATTCTCTTAAGCGCTCATATTAGAACACATGGTGCATTCTAGCACCGCCAAGAAAGGAAACCGAGGGTCCCGATTTTTATTATTAATTTTATAAGAAGCCAACAAACAAAGACATCAAGGACAGCACAGCGAAAATCACTTGTGCTTACTAATTGAATTAAATAAATGATAAATAAATAGAAATCAAAGTGGATGAAAAAACAACTGTCCCCAGGAGAGACACGAACCCACGTTTTCGCCTTTCACGTGCTGTCCTCTTATCAATTGAGCTACCATGGCGGCGTTTTCCCATCCATTTTCTGGGGTTGTAATCGTCATCATCAACCTATTGATTTCCACTTCACGACGAAGATCTCTCACTGTCATCCCCAATAAGCCCGGTCCTGCGCTAACCGATTCCAACTTGTGCCTACAAATTTCATCACCCCACTTAGTTTTCCGCCGTGCTCGACTGCGCTTCCCTTCTTTACGCACCCATTCTGTAAGTCTAATTGTCCACCGCTTATCCATCCTACGCAGTACGTGGCCTACCCACCTTCATTTATTTCTCTTCATGTTATTTAGAATATCGGCTATCCCCGTTTGCTCTCTGATTCATAGCACTCTCTTCCTGTCTATTTGCACTACGCCTAATATTTGTGGTTGTGCCGACCCGTTCTCGAGCTTTTTCATCAACCTTCAAGTTGCTTCTTCATATGTTAGCATCGGTATAATGCAGTTACTGTGACTGTGCAGCGACTGTCTGACAATTTCTTTCTTTTCAATGATGGTGGTAAACTCCCAGTCCGTATCTGGTAAAACCTACCGTATGCACTGGAAGCCATTTTTATTCTTCTATAAATTTGTGTGCGTGTGCGTGTGTGCGTGCGTGCGTGTGCGTGCGTGTGTGTGTTTGTGTGTGTGTGTGTGTGTGCGTGCGTGTGTGTGTGTGCGTGTGTGCGCGTGTGCGCGTGTGTGCGTGTGTGTGTGCATGCGTACGTGTCTGCGTGTGTGCGCGCGTGTGTGCGTGCATGTGTGTGTGTGTGTGTGCGTGTGTGTGTGTGTGTGTGTGTGTGTGTGTGTGTGTGTGTGTGTGTGTGTGTATGTGTGTGTGTGTGTGTTCAGCACATCGGAAAACAAGCTCTCCGCGTAAGAATCGCAGAATTTCTGGGTCAGGGAATGGGCACGTTTAACTGCCTCAAAACTGTTATAGCGCTATTGCTGTAGCGGCGCACCGTGGGGTTGATCAAACGGCAGTTTTTTTTTTTATTTTGCGCGCGACGAGTAAAGAGCAAACAGAGAGTGAAAACGTCGCGCAGGACATCTTAAATTGAACGCGACTGAATGAAACGTTCTGAAGCCACACTTTATTCTAAAAAAAATAAAATGCCGATAAAATAGTATTTTAATTATCTAGGTAATTAGGCACAAAAGTTGTCCTGCTTGGATAACCTGACTGGAGAGCAAGGAATGGTGATATTAGACTCATGTCTTGTACCTGATTTTATATTAACTTGCCTAAAGTGTTTGTAACACACACACATGTATATATATATAGTTGAACAAACGAAGCAGCACACTTACGAAAATTGCATCTTTTAATGTTTTAGCGTTTCGGCCGGGGCACGGAATTCTTCAAACTAATGCATGCTTTTTATTCTGACGCAGACCATGCCACGCCGAAACGTTAACACATTAAAAGATGCAATTTTCGTAAGTGTTCTCCTTCATTTGTTCAACTACCTATGCACGCACCTACAGAACTTTTCCTTGAATCATATATATATATATATATATATATATATATATATATATATATATATACGCGCCTTCAGCTCAACTGCTGCGGAATCTACGCGAACAACTTGTGATTCAGCCGGAAAATCACGCGTCAGTTCCAACGCTAGTTGGGCTTTAGTTACTGATTGTTATGTTTTGCCGCTGTGAGTCACGATTCTCTGGCTCTGTCATGGATGGCTATGGTTTGATTGCTTGTTGGTAACCTTTTTAGATTCACAATGTTGCTATTTATGAGCTGGACTGGCATAAAGAATAGTAAGCATTAAACGTAGAGCGCTACCCAACGTGAGAACGAAGTAAAACCCTTGGAAATGAATTATTCCGGAAGAAGCGCAGGAAAAGATAAAGTCGAGTAACGAAGTGGCATTCCTATCTGACACATCGCTAGTGCACAGGGCGGACAGTCATCCCTTCTTCTCTGCAATAAAGCTTCATTCGACTGGTGGAGCTTC
This sequence comes from Dermacentor albipictus, assembly GCF_038994185.2. Classification (NCBI taxonomy): domain Eukaryota; kingdom Metazoa; phylum Arthropoda; class Arachnida; order Ixodida; family Ixodidae; genus Dermacentor; species Dermacentor albipictus. Next base: position 132,551,116 of record NC_091823.1, on the reverse strand, counting down.
TAGGCAGAGGCACTGGTTGCGGTAAAACGGGCGACAGTGCTCGGTTTAGGATTTGCACGATGTATGCTCCGTAATGTCCATAGTCACAGCTATGCGGGGAAATGACCATGTATGCCCACACGATTAGGGAGCTAAATGAACCTTGTCCACCGGTTCTGCCCAGCCTATTTTTTTCGGGAGGCTCTTTTCCTAATTAAATGTAATGTGCATCCCAGGAAAGCAAATGCCCGGCGGCGGCATGTTCTAAAGGCAAAGCTTTCAATTGTGAATGAATACTGCGAAGACACAAGTTCGTGACTCGCCCTGTCCTCCGGAAATGGACATGTTAGAATACGTGGCTCCCCTGTCAATTTAATCTCGGAAGAATTGTGTCCCTCGACGTCTGCGCGGAAAGGAGAAGAAAACGAAATTCTTCTTCTCGTGTTTTCAAAGCAGGTTGAATATTGACCTTGCGAACCTTCATGCAAATTTAATATTGCGTCCGCTCAATAGAGCCATTTTATTGTGTGCGCCGCTATTCACAAAAACAGCGTTTTCTTCTTCCATATAACCAAGGCGCTGTTGTACATTAGGTATTTTCCAAAATATGCTTTGACTGAGGCGCGCGCCAGATAGAGAATTGCATTTCCATTACGGAACTTGTTCGTCAAACAAAGTCCCATGCTTGCTCCTTCTTTTATTTTGCCGCTGCCACGGACTAGTGTGCACCCATAGTGTTCAGACATCCGAATCATCGGTCTATTTAATTTCTGGGATCTACAATTGCTGCTACCCTTTTCGAAAATAGAAGGGAACATTGCTATGCAACCTAACTCGTTACGTTTCGGGTGTCCTCAAATAAAGAAAAAAGATGTTTTTTTTTGCCATGCAGACGTTATGCACTGCCCTAAGCTATACCTTTATCCGCATTGCTTCAGGCATGAAGAGGGTTGTAGTAGAAAAACGGAGCAATAAAAAAATATCATGCGCGGGATCTAGTTCGATCGCGCTCTTTATGCTATTGCGCCTAAGAAATATTCGTTGGGCGAGCATACCTTCAGTTGCTGGCAGCAGGCCTGACGACGACTCGTTCGGCTTTACGAAAAGGTCTGTCGGATACTGTAGACACTGCGTCACACTCTTTACAGTAGCACTAGCCATTGATAAAATGCACGCTGATTTTGGACATTATGTCGTGGCATGGTCATATTGCTAGTGCTTTTGTTATGTTCCTATGTAGAATATCAGTGTGCCGATTCTAGATTGGTACATGAAAGTTATTGAAACGGGACAATTCTTGCCAACTCTGCCTCTGACTAAATCGTCCGCGTGCCGCTGAAGCCAGGGCTTGAGACAGAACCTGCGGCACGCGCATGGTTTTCGGCGCAATCTACTGCTGCATAGCCTTCGGGACAGGGGAGCACGCATTACCGGCTTCTTCACTGCTTGTTCTCTAAATGTCATATCGTATACGATAGAACTTTGGTCTGAGTACCGCAAAATAATTGCATGCAGCCCACACCTCGCTGTAACCTCTCGTGGTTGGTGACAAAATCTGTATCATGGGAGCTGCACCAGCCCGGCCCACGTCTCTATCGAACCCTTGCAGGATTTCCCAGAATTCCAGGTCCTGCCGCGCGGTTATCCCTCGCTGTTTTGTTTCCAGCCTAGGAGAGAGGCGCATTCCTGCAGTGCCTTTGCAATGTAGTTGAAATGCATCATTTCCAAGTGGTGCTGCCCTCGACTCTTCGCCATGACTTTCAGAAGTGTTGTGCGGCGAACGGCTGTAAATGAGCCTCAACCCCTTCATACTCAATTGGTGCGGGCGCTTCAACGGGTCTTCTGCTCAGTACATCCATGTTAACACCTTCTCCACTGCCCCACTGCCCATTAGCCAAGGCATATCTTACATTGTGTGCTGTCAGCGACTTGTTAAACCTTCGGCGCTGAGATGTCCAAAGATTGTCTAGCGACCGAAAAATTAAAAATGACATGGAAGCGGTATCGTCTAAATAATAAATTAGTCAAATTCTCGGGTGATCTACTTTTATCCCAGTGACATTTGTCGTGTATGACACATTTGCCAAGTCAGGCAATCCATGTGACGCAAATGAATCCTGCTGTCTGTCATTGAAAGGTTAATAAATTGGCTGCCTTGAAAAAGAAATGCATTCAATAAGTTCATATCAAATGTCAGTAATCAGCTAGAGTGTTTCAAAAATATCTCCTGTATAAGTTCATCCATATAAATTCAGATGCAGCACACGTTTCCGGAAAATACATCTAACATAATTATTAGATGCGAGAAACCGAATTTTATAGTCCATGTATTGCGAAATACAACTACACTGAACAGTTGACATAACTATTTTTGTTAATGTTGTCTCTCAGAAAAGTGTCGTGTTGTTTGTTGTGAATATTGTTTTTCTTGCACACTTGGAACCAGGAGGTACACACTTATATTAAAAACTCCGAGTACTTTTTGATTCGCTTTTTTGTTATAGCAGCTGAAGTAAAGTGCTATGTCTCGGCAAAAGCAATGTAATTCATACTGCACTGCTTGATTCCAACATCTAATATCACGCAAGCGTCATCGCTTTTGCGGAAAACCTTTTTTTTGTAAAAGTATTGTACAATAGTCTCTTGGTTTCGCATCGTGGGGAAGAATAAATGGTACCTCCTCTCGCCATTTAACAGTGATGTAGCGTCCGGTACACAAAATATATGAGCTGGACAGCGGGGAACAAGTGTTGATGCCCTCAAGTTATATTGCCTTTTCTGTCATCTACATACTTTGTGTAAGCTACCGTTTGAGCACTGTTGTCTCCGCCACTAAGCTCTGTTTAAAGAGAATAGCTTTCCGTGCCTCTTTCACCCTCTGTCATATCTTGCATTGATTATTCGAACTCTTACAGCCGTTGCAAAGGGAGCGCGCCTTCGCCCAGCGGTGTTGCGGGGTGCGTTCGTTGCAAAACCTTAACGAGCTCGTCGTGACAAACGTGTTGAAGCCGGTGAGTTGTATTGCAGTTGAAGGTTTAGATGCTGCTCGAGACGGACAAGCATCCTTTCTTTCCCGCCACCTTCTCCACTACTTGCCGCTTTGAGTGCGGGCTGCTGTGGGGATGAGGATAGCAGTGTCCTTCTATGGGGCACTCCCGCCGCTGGAGAAAACACGTGCATGAGTAGGCGTGAGCGAATAAGCCATATTTTAAAATACTGAATCTAATGTGATGCTATTCGACATTCGCTGAGGATCGAATTTCACTAATCGAAGTTTTCTAAGTATTCGAAACGAATACACGTTTTTTTTTTTTATTTTCCGCTTATAAGCAGCAGTCCCAAATAGAACACCCTGAAGGAAGTAAAAAAAAAATATGCTCAATAACCAGCATGTTCTCCACCGATAACCCCGATATTACCGTATAATGCCTCTATTCGCAGATGTCACCCACCTTTTCAGTAGCGCTTGTGGCGGGAACTTCAACCTAAAAGTGGCTTCACAGCAGGACCACTGGGCCTGCCGTGAAGCCATACCTCCAAGTAAAAGCAGCACTGCTGTGAAGCACAACACAATTTCCAATTTGAATATACTGCCGACTGTAGTATGGTATGATGGTTGAAGAACATTATTCGGTCCTGATGGTCAACCCTAGGTTGACGCGGGCCGCTCCCACGTTGGCAGTCAGGCCGAGCCCTACAGCCACATCGCGGGCCTTCTGGACTGCCCGTAATTGGTCAGAGAGTGATTCGCTGTGTAGGATTTGCCGCCACCATTCTTATTCCTTGTCACAGTCTGTGAAGACCGCGGGGCACGGCCAAAGCATGTGGTCAAGAGTAATAATGCCATTGCACTTATTACAGTTGGTTTGAGTTTCCCTCTCCGGATAGATACTGTTAATAAAATGTGGACATGGGTATGTTCTTGTCTGTAGCAAACGTAATGTGACCGCGTGGGCTCTGCAAAGCTTACCGTGTGGCAATGGGTATTCCCTTTTGCTTAAATAATAATGCTTCGTGATTTCATTATATGTTAATAATCAATCCCTGTGATCCCTGTGTTAGATTTAAAAAAACAAATCAAGCGTGTGTTTTCAGTACGGAAGGACAGAAGAATAAGAACGATAAGAAAAAGACTAAGCAGCAGCAATCATTTTTATATCCACTGCAGAACGACCGCCTCTCCCAGCGATCTATAATTGCGTGGACCAGGGTGTAGAATACCGGGCTTATAACCTGAACGTCGTAAGGTCGAATCCTCGTCCAGTCCACTAGATTTTTTTAGGATTGGAGCGGTACCTCTAAAGAGCAAAACAATGCCGAGAGCCTGTCGGGCTATGCAAGTCTAGGTTCAATCCAAGTCTAGGACCGCAGAATCAGAAATAACTATTTTTCTTTGGTTCGGTCCAGTCATGCATAATTACTTGGAGCAAGTCATATCAGATAGGGAGATATCGTGGTTTTCGTGACGTCGCTGGACAGACAGGCAAAGCAGGGGTGGTCCAAAAAGTTTTTGACCAATCGCGGAGGGCTGATTGCAGAATTTGAATAGAAAGGTTTGGAATAGCTTTACTTATTTGCCCCAGCTTATAGACTGACTCGGCACTTGCGTCATAGAATGTACAACCACACAGGTTGCACGTTCTATGACGCAAGTGTAAGTGTTCTATGACGCAGTGAACAGAGGCAAGAGCTTGGTTGTATCGAGCTTCCTAGAATATTTACATTGTTGAACGTTGGCGCTGCGATTGTGCAGCCACCGTGGAAATGGTGCTTAGTACATGAACTTGTCTGACCTCCATGCTTGTGCCTTCGTTTATTATGCTTTATCTGCCTTCTTTTTAGTCGCAAATACGAAGAAATCTCGTTTTTCTGAGCGTGAAAGGCAATAGGACTGCGTGAACAAGCCTGATCGCTAGAAATTGCAGTGGTTCCGCTTGTCGAGGTGGCCAGACCAAAACGTGCTAAGCGTCTCAACGCGCATGCTTGCCCGAAAGATGCGTCCGCGGCGTAATGGTTTCAATGCTGGGCTTCAGTACAGCTACTCCACCTGAATCCTGCTGCAGGACAATTTCATTCATGTTTGTTTACATATTTCTAATGCCTTACTTTGACATTATTATCAGTTTGAATCTTTAGAAACCGTTTAATGCCAGTAAGACGAAGTTGAGACACATACTTGTGCTAGCCATCATTCCTCCCTCGGCCTGAAGCGCCATGCTTGCAGTTACCGTCGACCCCCTGTGTTCGCTTTAGTGATAATTGAAGGAAACTCCATGCTTGGTGGCATGTATTGGGCGGCAGCAAACGCTGACATATAGAAGCGCTCGTACCTTATTGTTTCAAATTGATTGATATTTTCGTGGCGTCCCTATTGGTAGGTATAATCACGTTTTAGTTACGCACTCAAACAGTCGTAGATCCCCCTGACCAGTGTCACGGCCTCTAAGGTAACCCCTCGAATCTGGGTCACACTTTTTGCTGTGGTTTCTTATAACGTTACGCTGACCGACCATATCAATATGTACCAATGAACCAAGCTAAATGCCGTGCCCATTGTTCCAGCTTACTGCGTCCAAAGGATATCGTACTTCATGGAATAGCAGTGGATCTTTAGTTGTTTTCATAAGGGAAATGCGACTACTCGAAGGGTGAAAGCAAGTGAGAAGAGATTGTTTTGTAAAAGTAGCAAGAAGTCGACTCTTTATTGCATGATGTAACCTAGCTGTGTAATATACCATACGGCTTTGTTCACGTAGACTGGAAAAGCGCCGACACCGAATCTTGATAGTGGATAAGTCGTAAGTCTAGATACGAGGTGTCGCAATTAAACACCACCCGAAGCATACTAAATTGGTTAAGCTTTCTCAACATAGCCTATGGTACTTTTTCTTAT